>NW_027478822.1:0-300000 GCF_051014685.1 Ptiloglossa arizonensis | reverse complement strand
GCATCTGAAAGTAGAAACTCGCCCGATTACAACGGTATGTGTATTTTTTCCCTAGGCCATTCTGGTTAAGCGTTAGGAGCCGCAGAATTGCGAAAAATTTTTTGCCTTCTCAACCATTTCTTGGCTTCAAACTCCCATATCTCGCGAACGGATTGACCTAACCCAAAAATTCCTGTTGCGTCCGAAAGTAGAAACTCGCCCGATTACAACGGTATGTGTATTTCTTCCCTAGGCCATTCTGGTTAAGCGTTTGGAGCACCAGAATTGCGAAAAATTTTTTGCCTTCTCAACCATTTCTTGGCTTCAAACTCCCATATCTCGCAAACGGATTGACCTAACCCAAAAATTCCTGTTGCATCTGAAAGTAGAAACCCGCCCGATTACAACGGTAAGTGTATTTTTTCCCTAGGCCATTCTGATTAAGCGTTTGGCGCAGCAGAATTGTGAAAAATTTGTTGCCTTCTCAACCATTTCTTAGCTTCAAAGTCCCATATCTTGCGAACGGATTGACCAAACCCAAAAATTCCTGCTGCGTCTGAAATTAGAAACTCGCCCGATTACAACGGTATGCGTATTTTTTCGCTAGGCCATTCTGGTTAAGCGTTTGGAGCAGCAGAATTGCGAAAAGTTTGTTCTGTTCTCAACCATTTCTTAGCTTCAAACTCCCATATCTCGTGAACGGTTTGACCTAATCCAAAAATTCCTATTGCATCTGAAAGTAGAAACTCGCCCGATTACAATGGTATGTGTATTTCTTCCCTAGGCCATTCTGGTTAAGCGTTTGGAGCAGCAGAATTGCGAAAAATTTTTTGCCTTCTCAACCATTTCTTGGCTTCAAACTCCCATATCTCGCAAACGGTTTGACCTAACCCAAAAATTCCTGTTGCATCTGAAAGTAGAAACTCGCCCGATTACAACGGTAAGTGTATTTTTTCCCTAGGCCATACTGATTAAGCGTTTGGAGCAGCAGAATTGCGAAAAATTTTTTGCCTTCTCAACCATTTCTTGGCTTCAAACTCCCATATCTCGCGAACGGATTGACCTAACCCAAAAATTCCTGTTGCGTCTGAAAGTAGAAACTCGCCCGATTACAACGCTATGTGTATTTCTTCCCTAGGCCATTCTGATTAAGCGTTTGGCGCAGCAGAATTGTGAAAAATTTGTTGCCTTCTCAACCATTTCTTAGCTTCAAAGTCCCATATCTCGCGAACGGATTGACCGAACCCAAAAATTCCTGCTGCGTCTGAAAGTAGAAACTCGCCCGATTACAACGGTATGTGTATTTTTTCCCTAGGTCTTTCTGGTTAAGCGTTAGGAGCCGCAGAATTGCGAAAAATTTTTTGCCTTCTCAACCATTTCTTGGCTTCAAAGTCCCATATCTCGCGAACGGATTGACCAAACCCAAAAATTCCTGTTGCGTCCGAAAGTAGAAACCCGCCCGATTACAACGGTATGTGTATTTCTTCCCTAGGCCATTCTGGTTAAGCGTTTGGAGCAGCAGAATTGCGAAAAATTTTTTGCCTTCTCAACCATTTCTTGGCTTCAAACTCCCATATCTCGCAAACGGTTTGACCTAACCCAAAAATTCCTGTTGCATCTGAAAGTAGAAACTCGCCCGATTACAACGGTATGTGTATTTTTTCCCTAGGCCATTCTGATTAAGCGTTTGGAGCAGCAGAATTGCGAAAAATTTTTTGCCTTCTCAACCATTTCTTGGCTTCAAACTCCCATATCTCGCGAACGGATTGACCTAACCCAAAAATTCCTGTTGCGTCTGAAAGTAGAAACTCGCCCGATTACAACGGTATGCGTATTTCTTCCCTAGGCCATTCTGGTTAAGCGTTTGGAGCAGCAGAATTGCGAAAAATTTGTTGCCTTCTCAACGATTTCATAGCTTCAAAGTCCCATATCTCGCGAACGGATTGACCAAACCCAAAAATTCCTATTGCATCTGAAAGTAGAAACTCGCCCGATTACAAAGGTATGTGTATTTCTTCCCTAGGCCATTCTGGTTAAGCGTTTGGAGCAGCAGAATTGCGAAAAATTTGTTGCCTTCTCAACGATTTCATAGCTTCAAAGTCCCATATCTCGCGAACGGATTGACCAAACCCAAAAATTCCTGTTGCGTCCGAAAGTAGAAACTCGCCCGATTACAACGGTATGTGTATTTCTTCCCTAGGCCATTCTGGTTAAGCGTTTGGAGCAGCAGAATTGCGAAAAATTTTTTGCCTTCTCAACCATTTCTTTGCTTCAAAGTCCCATATCTCGGAAACGGTTTGACCTAACCCAAAAATTCCTGTTGCGTCTGAAAGTAGAAACTCGCCCGATTACAACGGTATGTGTATTTCTTCCCTAGGCCATTCTGGTTAAGCGTTTGGAGCAGCAGAATTGCGAAAAATTTGTTGTCTTCTCAACCATTTCTTAGCTTCAAAGTCCCATATCTCGCGAACGGATTGACCAAACCCAAAAATTCCTGCTGCGTCTGAAATTAGAAACTCGCCGATTACAACGGTATGCGTATTTTTTTCCTAGGCCATTCTGGTTAAGCGTTTGGAGCAGCAGAATTGCGAAAAATTTGTTCTGTTCTCAACCATTTCTTAGCTTCAAACTCCCATATCTCGCGAACGGATTGACCTAACCCAAAAATTCCTGTTGCGTCCGAAAGTAGAAACTCGCCCGATTACAACGGTATGTGTATTTCTTCCCTAGGCCATTCTGGTTAAGCGTTTGGAGCAGCAGAATTGCGAAAAATTTTTTCCTTCTCAACCATTTCTTGGCTTCAAACTCCCATATGTCGCGAACGGATTGACCTAACCCAAAAATTCCTTTTGCGTCTGAAAGTAGAAACTCGCCCGATTACAACGGTACGTGTATTTTTTCCCTAGGCCATTCTGGTTAAGCTTTAGGAGCCGCAGAATTGCGAAAAATTTTTTGCCATCTCATCCATTTCTTGGCTTCAAACTCCCATATCTCGCGAACGGATTGACCTAACCCAAAAATTCCTGTTGCGTCCGAAAGTAGAAACTCGCCCGATTACAACGGTATGTGTATTTCTTCCCTAGGCCATTCTGGTTAAGCGTTAGGAGCCGCAGAATTGCGAAAAATTTGTTCTGTTCTCAACCATTTCTTAGCTTCAAACTCCCATATCTCGCGAACGGTTTGACCTAACCCAAAATTCCTATTGCATCTGAAAGTAGAAACTCGTCCGATTACAACGGTACGTGTATTTTTTCCCTAGGCCATTCTGGTTAAGCTTTAGGAGCCGCAGAATTGCGAAAAATTTTTTGCCTTCTCAACCATTTCTTGGCTTCAAACTCCCATATCTGGCGAAAGGATGGACCTAACCCAAAAATTCCTGTTGCGTCCGAAAGTAGAAACTCGCCCGATTACAACGGTATGTGTATTTCTTCCCTAGGCCATTCTGGTTAAGCGTTTGGAGCAGCAGAATTGCGAAAAATTTGTTGTCTTCTCAACCATTTCTTAGCTTCAAAGTCCCATATCTCGCGAACGGATGGACCAAACCCAAAAATTCCTGCTGCGTCTGAAATTAGAAACTCGCCCGATTACAACGGTATGCGTATTTTTTCCCTAGGCCATTCTGGTTAAGCGTTTGGAGCAGCAGAATTGCGAAAAATTTGTTCTGTTCTCAACCATTTCTTAGCTTCAAACTCCCATATCTTGCGAACGGATTGACCTAAGCCAAAAATTCCTGTTGCGTCCGAAAGTAGAAACTCGCCCGATTACAACGGTATGTGTATTTCTTCCCTAGGCCATTCTGGTTAAGCGTTTGGAGCAGCAGAATTGCGAAAAATTTTTTGCCTTCTCAACCATTTCTTGGCCTCAAGCTCCCATATCTCGCAAACGGTTTGACCTAACCCATATATTCCTGTTGCATCTGAAAGTAGAAACTCGCCCGATTACAACGGTATGTGTATTTTTTCCCTAGGCCATTCTGATTAAGCGTTTTTGAGCAGCAGAATTGCGAAAAATTTTTTGCCTTCTCAACCATTTCTTGGCTTCAAACTCCCATATGTCGCGAACGGATTGACCTAACCCAAAAATTCCTTTTGCGTCTGAAAGTAGAAACTCGCCCGATTACAACGGTATGTGTATTTCTTCCCTAGGCCATTCTGGTTAAGCGTTTGGAGCAGCAGAATTGCGAAAAATTTGTTGCCATCTCAACGACTTCTTAGCTTCAAAGTCCCATATCTCGCGAACGGATTGACCAAATCCAAAAATTCCTATTGCATCTGAAAGTAGAAACTCGCCCGATTACAACGGTACGGGTATTTCTTCCCTAGGCCATTCTGCTTAAGCGTTTGGAGCAGCAGAATTGCGAAAAATTTGTTGCCTTCTCAACGACTTCTTAGCTTCAAAGTCCCATATCTCGCGAACGGATTGACCTAACCCAAAAATTCCTGTTGCGTCCGAAAGTAGAAACTCGCCCGATTACAACGGTATGTGTATTTCTTCCCTAGGCCATTCTGGTTAAGCGTTAGGAGCCGCAGAATTGCGAAAAATTTGTTCTGTTCTCAACCATTTCTTAGCTTCAAACTCCCATATCTCGCGAACGGTTTGACCTAACCCAAAAATTCCTATTGCATCTGAAAGTAGAAACTCGCCCGATTACAACGGTATGTGTATTTTTTCCCTAGGCCATTCTGGTTAAGCGTTAGGAGCCGCAGAATTGCGAAAAATTTTTTGCCTTCTCAACCATTTCTTGGCTTCAAACTCCCATATCTCGCGAACGGATTGACCTAACCCAAAAATTCCTGTTGCGTCTGAAAGTAGAAACTCGCCCGATTACAACGGTATGTGTATTTCTTCCCTAGGCCATTCTGGTTAAGCGTTTGGAGCAGCAGAATTGCGAAAAATTTGTTGCCTTCTCAACCATTTCTTAGCTTCAAAGTCCCATATCTCGCGAACGGATTGACCAAACCCAAAAATTCCTGCTGCGTCTGAAATTAGAAACTCGCCCGATTACAACGGTGTGCGTATTTTTTCCCTAGGCCATTCTGGTTAAGCGTTTGGAGCAGCAGAATTGCGAAAAATTTGTTCTGTTCTCAACCATTTCTTAGCTTCAAACTCCCATATCTCGCGAACGGTTTGACCTAACCCAAAAATTCCTGTTGCATCTGAAAGTAGAAACTCGCCCGATTACAACGGTATGTGTATTTTTTCCCTAGGCAATTCTGATTAAGCGTTTGGAGCAGCAGAATTGCGAAAAATTTTTTGCCTTCTCATCCATTTCTTGGCTTCAAACTCCCATATCTCGCGAACGGATTGACCTAACCCAAAAATTCCTGTTGCGTCCGAAAGTAGAAACTCGCCCGATTACAACGGTATGTGTATTTCTTCCCTAGGCCATTCTGGTTAAGCGTTAGGAGCCGCAGAATTGCGAAAAATTTGTTCTGTTCTCAACCATTTCTTAGCTTCAAACTCCCATATCTCGCGAACGGTTTGACCTAACCCAAAAATTCCTATTGCATCTGAAAGTAGAAACTCGCCCGATTACAACGGTATGTGTATTTTTTCCCTAGGCCATTCTGGTTAAGCGTTAGGAGCCGCAGAATTGCGAAAAATTTTTTGCCTTCTCAACCATTTCTTGGCTTCAAACTCCCATATCTCGCGAACGGATTGACCTAACCCAAAAATTCCTGTTGCGTCTGAAAGTAGAAACTCGCCCGATTACAACGGTATGTGTATTTCTTCCCTAGGCCATTCTGGTTAAGCGTTTGGAGCAGCAGAATTGCGAAAAATTTGTTGCCTTCTCAACCATTTCTTAGCTTCAAAGTCCCATATCTCGCGAACGGATTGACCAAACCCAAAAATTCCTGCTGCGTCTGAAATTAGAAACTCGCCCGATTACAACGGTGTGCGTATTTTTTCCCTAGGCCATTCTGGTTAAGCGTTTGGAGCAGCAGAATTGCGAAAAATTTGTTCTGTTCTCAACCATTTCTTAGCTTCAAACTCCCATATCTCGCGAACGGTTTGACCTAACCCAAAAATTCCTGTTGCATCTGAAAGTAGAAACTCGCCCGATTACAACGGTATGTGTATTTTTTCCCTAGGCCATTCTGATTAAGCGTTTGGAGCAGCAGAATTGCGAAAAATTTTTTGCCTTCTCAACCATTTCTTGGCTTCAAACTCCCATATCTCGCGAACGGATTGACATAACCCAAAAATTCCTGTTGCGTCTGAAAGTAGAAACTCGCCCGATTACAACGGTATGTGTATTTCTTCCCTAGGCCATTCTGGTTAAGCGTTTGGAGCAGCAGAATTGCGAAAAATTTGTTGCCTTCTCAACCATTTCTTAGCTTCAAAGTCCCATATCTCGCGAACGTATTGACCAAACCCAAAAATTCCTGCTGCGTCTGAAATTAGAAACTCGCCCGATTACAACGGTATGCGTATTTTTTCCCTAGGCCATTCTGGTTAAGCGTTTGGAGCAGCAGAATTGCGAAAAATTTGTTCTGTTCTCAACCATTTCTTAGCTTCAAACTCCCATATCTCGCGAACGGTTTGACCTAACCCAAAAATTCCTGTTGCATCTGAAAGTAGAAACTCGCCCGATTACAACGGTATGTGTATTTTTTCCCTAGGCCATTCTGATTAAGCGTTTGGAGCAGCAGAATTGCGAAAAATTTTTTGCCTTCTCAACCATTTCTTGGATTCAAACTCCCATATCTCGCGAACGGATTGACCTAACCCAAAAATTCCTGTTGCGTCTGAAAGTAGAAACTCGCCCGATTACAACGGTATGTGTATTTCTTCCCTAGGCCATTCTGGTTAAGCGTTTGGAGCAGCAGAATTGCGAAAAATTTGTTGCCTTCTCAACCATTTCTTAGCTTCAAAGTCCCATATCTCGCGAACGGATTGACCAAACCCAAAAATTTCTGCTGCGTCTGAAATTAGAAACTCGCCCGATTACAACGGTATGCGTATTTTTTTCCTAGGCCATTCTGGTTAAGCGTTTGGAGCAGCAGAATTGCGAAAAATTTGTTCTGTTCTCAACCATTTCTTAGCTTCAAACTCCCATATCTCGCGAACGGTTTGACCTAACCCAAAAATTCCTGTTGCATCTGAAAGTAGAAACTCGCCCGATTACAACGGTATGTGTATTTTTTCCCTAGGCCATTCTGATTAAGCGTTTGGAGCAGCAGAATTGCGAAAAATTTTTTGCCTTCTCAACCATTTCTTGGCTTCAAACTCCCATATCTCGCGAACGGATTGACATAACCCAAAAATTCCTGTTGCGTCTGAAAGTAGAAACTCGCCCGATTACAACGGTATGTGTATTTCTTCCCTAGGCCATTCTGGTTAAGCGTTTGGAGCAGCAGAATTGCGAAAAATTTGTTGCCTTCTCAACCATTTCTTAGCTTCAAAGTCCCATATCTCGCGAACGTATTGACCAAACCCAAAAATTCCTGCTGCGTCTGAAATTAGAAACTCGCCCGATTACAACGGTATGCGTATTTTTTCCCTAGGCCATTCTGGTTAAGCGTTTGGAGCAGCAGAATTGCGAAAAATTTGTTCTGTTCTCAACCATTTCTTAGCTTCAAACTCCCATATCTCGCGAACGGTTTGACCTAACCCAAAAATTCCTGTTGCATCTGAAAGTAGAAACTCGCCCGATTACAACGGTATGTGTATTTTTTCCCTAGGCCATTCTGATTAAGCGTTTGGAGCAGCAGAATTGCGAAAAATTTTTTGCCTTCTCAACCATTTCTTGGCTTCAAACTCCCATATCTCGCGAACGGATTGACATAACCGAAAAATTCCTGTTGCGTCTGAAAGTAGAAACTCGCCCGATTACAACGGTATGTGTATTTCTTCCCTAGGCCATTCTGGTTAAGCGTTTGGAGCAGCAGAATTGCGAAAAATTTGTTGCCTTCTCAACCATTTCTTAGCTTCAAACTCCCATATCTCGCGAACGGATTGACCTAACCCAAAAATTCCTATTGCGTCTGAAAGTAGAAACTCGCCCGATTACAGCGGTATGTGTATTTTTTCACTAGGCCATTCTGGTTAAGCGTTAGGAGTCGCAGAATTACGAAAAATTTTTTGTCTTGTCAACCATTTCTTGGTTTCAAACTCCCATATCTCGCGAACGGATTGACCTAACCCAAAAATTCCTATTGCGTCTGAAAGTAGAAACTCGCCCGATTACAACGGTATGTGTATTTTTTCCCTAGGCCATTCTGGTTAAGCGTTTGGAGCAGCAGAATTGCGAAAAATTTTTTGTCTTCTGAACCATTTCTTAGCTTCAAACTCCCATATCTCGCGAACGGATTGACCTAACCCCAAAATTCCTGTTGCGTCTGAAAGTAGAAACTCGCCCGATTACAGCGGTACGTGTATTTTTTCCCTAGGCCATTCTGGTTAAGCGTTAGGAGCCGCAGAATTGCGAAAAATTTTTCGTCTTATCAACCATTTCTTGGTTTCAAACTCCCATATCTCGCGAACGGATTGACCTAACCCAAAAATTCCTATTGCGTCTGAAAGTAGAAACTCGCCCGATTACAACGGTATGTGTATTTTTTCCTAGGCCATTCTGGTTAAGCGTTTGGAGCAGCAGAATTGCGAAAAATTTGTTGCCTTCTCAACCATTTCTTAGCTTCAAACTCCCATATCTCGCGAACGGATTGACCTAACCCAAAAATTCCTGTTGCGTCTGAAAGTAGAAACTCGCCCGATTACAACGGTATGTGTATTTCTTCCCTAGGCCATTCTGGTTAAGCGTTTGGAGCAGCAGAATTGCGAAAAATTGGTTGCCTTCTCAACCATTTCTTAGCTTCAAAGTCCCATATCTCGCGAACAGATTGACCAAACCCAAAAATTCCTGCTGCGTCTGAAATTAGAAACTCGCCCGATTACAACGGTATGCGTATTTTTTCCCTAGGCCATTCTGGTTAAGCGTTTGGAGCCGCAGAATTGCGAAAAAATTGTTCTGTTCTCAACCATTTCTTAGCTTCAAACTCCCATATCTCGCGAACGGATTGACCTAACCCAAAAATTCCTATTGCATCTGAAAGTAGAAACTCGCCCGATTACAGCGGTATGTGTATTTTTTCCCTAGGCCATTCTGGTTAAGCGTTAGGAGTCGCAGAATTACGAAAAATTTTTTGTCTTATCAACCATTTCTTGGCTTCAAACTCCCATATCTCGCGAACGGATTGACCTAACCCAAAAATTCCTGTTGCGTCTGAAAGTAGAAACTCGCCCGATTACAACGGTATGTGTATCTCTTCCCTAGGCCATTCTGGTTAAGCGTTTGGAGCAGCAGAATTGCGAAAAATTTTTTGCCTTCTCAACCATTTCTTGGCTTCAAACTCCCATATCTCGCGAACGGATTGACCTAACCCAAAAATTCCTGTTGCGTCTGAAAGTAGAAACTCGCCCGATTACAACGGTATGTGTATTTCTTCCCTGGGCCATTCTGGTTAAGCGTTTGGAGCAGCAGAATTGCGAAAAATTTGTTGCTTTCTCAACCATTTCTTAGCTTCAAAGTCCCATATCTCGCGAACGGAATGACCTAACCCAAAAATTCCTGTTGCGTCTGAAAGTAGAAACTCGCCCGATTACAACGGTATGTGTATTTTTTCCCTAGGCTATTCTGGTTAAGCGTTTGGAGCAGCAGAATTGCGAAAAATTTTTTGCCTCCTCAACCATTTCTTGGCTTCAAACTCCCATATCTCCCGAACGGATTGACCTAACCCAAAAATTTCTGTTGCGTCTGAAAGTAGAAACTCGCCCGATTACAACGGTATGTGTTTTTTTTCCCTATGCCATTCTGGTTAAGCGTTTGGAGCAGCAGAATTGCGAAAAATTTGTTGCCTTCTCAACCATTTCTTAGCTTCAAAGTCCCATATCTCGCGAACGGATTGACCTAACCCAAAAATTCCTATTGCATCTGAAAGTAGAAACTCGCCCGATTACAGCGGTATGTGTATTTTTTCCCTAGGCCATTCTGGTTAAGCGTTAGGAGTCGCAGAATTACGAAAAATTTTTTGTCTTGTCAACCATTTCTTGGTTTCAAACTCCCATATCTCGCGAACGGATTGACCTAACCCAAAAATTCCTATTGCGTCTGAAAGTAGAAACTCGCCCGATTACAACGGTATGTGTATTTTTTCCCTAGGCCATTCTGGTTAAGCGTTTGGAGCAGCAGAATTGCGAAAAATTTGTTGTCTTCTGAACCATTTCTTAGCTTTAAACTCCCATATCTCGCGAACGGATTGACATAATCCAAAAATTCCTGTTGCATCTGAAAGTAGAAACGCGCCTGATTACAACGGTATGTGTATTTTTTCCCTAGGCCATTCTGGTTAAGCGTTTGGAGCAGCAGAATTGCGAAAAATTTGTTGCTTTCTCAACCATTTCTTAGCCTCAAAGTCCCATATCGCGCGAACGGAATGACCAAACCCAAAAATTCCTGCTGCGTCTGAAATTAGAAACTCGCCCGATTACAACGGTATGCGTATTTTTTCCCTAGGCCATTCTGGTTCAGGGTTTGGCGCAGCAGAATTGCGAAAAATTTTTTGCCTTCTCAACCATTTCTCGGCTTCAAACTCCCATATCTCGCGAACGGATTGACCTAACCCAAAAATTCCTACTGCAGCTGAAAGTAGAAACTCGCCCGATTACAGCGGTATGTGTATTTTTTCCCTAGGCCATTCTGGTTAAGCGTTTGGAGCGGCTGAATTGCGAGAAATTTTTTGACTTCTCAATCATTTCTTGGCTTCAAACTCCCATATCTCGCAAACGGTTTGACCTAACCCAAAAATTCCTGTTGCATCTGAAAGTAGAAACTTGCCCGATTACAACGGTATGTGTATTTTTTCCCTAGGCCATTCTGGTTAAGCGTTTGGAGCAGCAGAATTGCGAAAAATTTTTTGCCTTCTCAACCATTTCTTGGCTTCAAACTCCCATGCCTCCCGAACGGATTGACCTAACCCAAAAATTTCTGTTGCGTCTGAAAGTAGAAACTCGCCCGATTACAACGGTATGTGTTTTTTTTCCCTATGCCATTCTGGTTAAGCGTTTGGAGCAGCAGAATTGCGAAAAATTTGTTGCCTTCTCAACCATTTCTTAGCTTCAAAGTCCCATATCTCGCGAACGGATTGACCAAACCCAACAATTCCTGCTGCGTCTGAAATTAGAAACTCGCCCGATTACAACGGTATGCGTATTTTTTCCCTAGGCCATTCTGGTTAAGCGTTTGGAGCAGCAGAATTGCGAAAAATTTGTTCTGTTCTCAAACATTTCTTAGCTTCAAACTCCCATATCTCGCGAACGGTTTGACCTAACCCAAAAATTCCTGCTGCGTCTGAAATTAGAAACTCGCCCGATTACAACGGTATGCGTATTTTTTCCCTAGGCCATTCTGGTTAAGCGTTTGGAGCAGCAGAATTGCGAAAAATTTGTTCTGTTCTCAACCATTTCTTAGCTTCAAACACCCATATCTCGCGAACGGATTGACCTAACCCAAAAATTCCTATTGCATCTGAAAGTAGAAACTCGCCCGATTACAGCGGTATGTGTATTTTTTCCCTAGGCCATTCTGGTTAAGCGTTAGGAGTCGCAGAATTACGAAAAATTTTTTGTCTTATCTACCATTTCTTGGTTTCAAACTCCCATATCTCGCGAACGGATTGACCTAACCCAAAAATTCCTATTGCGTCTGAAAGTAGAAACTCGCCCGATTACAACGGTATGTGAATTTTTTCCCTAGGCCATTCTGGTTAAGCGTTTGGAGCAGCAGATTTGCGAAAAATTTGTTGTCTTCTGAACCATTTCTTGGCTTCAAACTCCCATATCTCCCGAACGGATTGACCTATCCCAAAAATTCCTGTTGCGTCTGAAAGTAGAAACTCGCCCGATAACAACGGTATGTGTATTTTTTCCCTAGGCCATTCTGGTTAAGCGTTTGGAGCAGCAGAATTGCGAAAAATTTGTTGACTTCTCAACCATTTCTTAGCTTCAAAGTCCCATATCTCGCGAACGGATTGACCAAACCCAACAAATCCTTCTGCGTCTGAAATTAGAAACTCGCCCGATTACAACGGTATGCGTATTTTTTCCCTAGGCCATTCTGGTTAAGCGTTTGGAGCAGCAGAATTGCGAAAAATTTGTTCTGTTCTCAACCATTTCTTAGCTTCAAACTCCCATATCTCGCCAACGGTTTGACCTAACCCAAAAATTCCTATTGCATCTGAAAGTAGAAACTCGCCCGATTACAACGGTATGTGTATTTTTTCCTTAGCCCATTCTGGTTAAGCGTTTGGAGCAGCAGAATTGCGAAAAATTTTTTGCCTTCTCAACCATTTCTTGGCTTCAAGCTCCCATATCTCGCGAACGGATTGACCTAACCCAAAAATTCCTATTGCGCCTGAAAGTAGAAACTCGCCCGATTACAACGGTATGTGTATTTTTTCCCTAGGCCATTCTGGTTAAGCGTTTGGAGCAGCAGAATTGAGCAAAATTTTTTGCCTTCTCAACCATTTCTTGGCTTCAAACTCCCATATCTCGCGAACGGATTGACCTAACCCAAAAATTCCTGTTGCGTCTGAAAGTAGAAACTCGCCCGATTACAACGGTATGTGTATTTCTTCCCTAGGCCATTCTGGTTAAGCGTTTGGAGCAGCAGAATTGCGAAGAATTTGTTGCCTTCTCAACCATTTCTTAGCTTCAAAGTCCCATATCTCGCGAACGGATTGACCAAACTCAAAAATTCCTGCTGCGTCTGAAATTAGAAACACGCCCGATTACAACGGTATGCGTATTTTTTCCCTAGGCCATTCTGGTTAAGCGTTTGGAGCAGCAGAATTGCGAAAAATTTGTTCTGTTCTCAACCATTTCTTAGCTTCAAACTCCCATATCTCGTGAACGGATTGACCTAACCCAAAAATTCCTGTTGCGTCTGAAAGTAGAAACTCGCCCGATTACAACGGTATGTGTATTTTTTCCCTAGGCCATTCTGGTTATGCGTTTGGAGCAGCAGAATTGCGAAAAATTTTTTGCCTTCTCAACCATTTCTTGGCTTCAAACTCCCATATCTCGCGAAGGGATTGACCTAACTCAAAAATTCCTATTGCATCTGAAAGTAGAAACTCGCCCGATTACAGCGGAACGTGTATATTTCCCCTAGGCCATTCTGGTTAAGCATTTGGAGCAGCAGAATTGCGAAAAATTTTTTGCCTTCTCAACCATTTCTTGGCTTCAAACTCCCATATCTCGCGAACGGATTGACCTAACCCAAAAATTCCTGTTGCGTCTGAAAGTAGAAACTCGCCCGATTACAACGGTATGTGTATTTTTTCCCTAGGCCATTCTGGTTATGCGTTTGGAGCAGCAGAATTGCGAAAAATTTTTTGCCTTCTCAACCATTTCTTGGCTTCAAACTCCCATATCTCGCGAAGGGATTGACCTAACTCAAAAATTCCTATTGCATCTGAAAGTAGAAACTCGCCCGATTACAGCGGTACGTGTATATTTTCCCTAGGCCATTCTGGTTAAGCATTTGGAGCAGCAGAATTGCGAAAAATATCTTGCCTTCTCAACCATTTCTTGGCTTCAAACTCCCATATCTCGCGAACGGATTGACCAAACCCAAAAATTCCTATTGCATCTGAAAGTAGAAACTCGCCCGATCACAAAGGTATGTGTATTTATTCCCTAGGCCATTCTGGTTAAGCGTTTGGAGCAGCAGAATTGCTAAAAATTTTTTGCCTTCTCAACCATTTCTTGGCTTCAAACTCCCATATCTCGCGAACCGATTGACCTAACCCAAAAATTCCTGTTGCGTCTGAAAGTAGAAACTCGCCCGATTACAACGGTATGTGTATTTTTTCCCTAGGCCATTCTGGTTAAGAGTTTGGAGCAGCAGAATTGCGAAAAATTTTTTGCCTTCTCAACCATTTCTTAGCTTCAAACTCCCATATCTCGAGAACGGATTGACATAACCGAAAAATTCCTATTGCATCTGAAAGTAGAAACTCGCCGGATCACAGCGGTACGTGTATTTTTTCCCTAGGCCATTCTGGTTAAGCGTTTGGAGCAGCAGAAGTGCGAAAAATTTCTTGCCTTCTCAACCATTTCTTGGCTTCAAACTCCCATATCTCGCGAACGGATTGACCTAACCCAAAAATTCCTATTGCATCTGAAAGTAGAAACTCGCCCGATTTCAACGGTACGTGTATTTTTTCACTAGGCCATTCTGGTTTAGCGTTTGGAGCAGCAGAAATGCGAAAAATTTTTTGCCTTCTCAACCATTTCTTGGCTTCAAACTCCCATGTCTCGCGAACGGATTGTCCTAACCCAAAAATTCCTGTTGCGTCTGAAAGTAGAAACTCGCCCGATTACAACGGTATGTGTATTTTTTCCCTAGGCCAATCTGCTTAAGCGTTTGGAGCAGCAGAATTGCGAAAAATTTTTTGCCTTCTGAACCATTTCTTGGCTTGAAACTCCCATATCTCGAGAACGGATTGACATAACCGAAAAATTCCTATTGCATCTGAAAGTAGAAACTCGCCGGATCACAGCGGTACGTGTATTTTTTCCCTAGGGCATTCTGGTTAAGCGTTTGGAGCAGCAGAAGTGCGAAAAATTTCTTGTCTTCTCAACCATTTCTTAGCTTCAAACTCCCATATCTCGCGAACGGATTGACCTAACCCAAAAATTCCTGTTGCATCTGAAAGTAGAAACTCTCCCGATTACAACGGTATGTGTATTTTTTCCTTAGGCCATTCTGGTTAAGCGTTTGGAGCAGCAGAATTGCGAAAAATTTTTTGCCTTCTCAACCATTTCTTGGCTTCAAACTCCCATATCTCGCGAACCGATTGACCTAACCCAAAAATTCCTGTTGCGTCTGAAAGTAGAAACTCGCCCGATTACAACGGTATGTGTATTTTTTCCCTAGGCCATTCTGGTTAAGCGTTTGGAGCAGCAGAATTGCGAAAAATTTTTTGCCTTCTCAACCATTTCTTGGCTTCAAACTCCCATATCTCCCGAACGGATTGACCAAACCCAAAAATTGCCTTCTCAACCATTTCTTTGCTTCAAACTCCCATATCTCGCGAACGGATTGACCTAACCCAAAAATTCCTATTGCATCTGAAAGTAGAAACTCGCCCGATTACAACGGTATGTGTATTTTTGCCCTAGGCCATTCTGGTTAAGAGTTTGGAGCAGCAGAAGTGCGAAAAATTTGTTGTCTTCTCAACCATTTCTTAGCTTCAAACTCCCATATCTCGCGAACGGATTGACCTAACCCAAAAATTCCTATTGCATCTGAAAGTAGAAACTCGCCCGATTACAACGGTATGTGTATTTTTTCCCTAGGCCATTCTGGTTAAGCGTTTGGAGCAGCAGAATTGCGAAAAATTTCTTGCCTTCTCAACCATTTCTTGGCTTCAAACTCCCATATCTCGCGAACGGATTGACCTAACCCAAAAATTCCTATTGCATCTGAAAGTAGAAACTCGCCCGATTTCAGCGGTACGTGTATTTTTTCACTAGGCCATTCTGGTTTAGCGTTTGGAGCAGCAGAAGTGCGAAAAATTTTTTGCCTTTTCAACCATTTCTTGGCTTCAAACTCCCATGTCTCGCGAACGGATTGTCCTAACCCAAAAATTCCTGTTGCGTCTGAAAGTAGAAACTCGCCCGATTACAACGGTATGTGTATTTTTTCCCTAGGCCAATCTGCTTAAGCGTTTGGAGCAGCAGAATTGCGAAAAATTTTTTGCCTTCTGAACCATTTCTTGGCTTGAAACTCCCATATCTCGAGAACGGATTGACGTAACCGAAAAATTCCTATTGCATCTGAAAGTAGAAACTCGCCGGATCACAGCGGTACGTGTATTTTTTCCCTAGGCCATTCTGGTTAAGCGTTTGGAGCAGCAGAAGTGCGAAAAATTTCTTGTCTTCTCAACCATTTCTTAGCTTCAAACTCCCATATCTCGCGAACGGATTGACCTAACCCAAAAATTCCTGTTGCATCTGAAAGTAGAAACTCTCCCGATTACAAAGGTATGTGTATTTTTTCCTTAGGCCATTCTGGTTAAGCGTTTGGAGCAGCAGAATTGCGAAAAATTTTTTGCCTTCTGAACCATTTCTTGGCTTGAAACTCCCATATCTCGAGAACGGATTGACGTAACCGAAAAATTCCTATTGCATCTGAAAGTAGAAACTCGCCGGATCACAGCGGTACGTGTATTTTTTCCCTAGGCCATTCTGGTTAAGCGTTTGGAGCAGCAGAAGTGCGAAAAATTTCTTGTCTTCTCAACCATTTCTTGGCTTCAAACTCCCATATCTCGCGAACGGATTGACCTAACCCAAAAATTCTTACTACATCTGAAAGTAGAAACTCGCCCGATTACAACGGTATGTGTATTTATTCCCTAGGCCATTCTGGTTAAGCGTTTGGAGCAGCAGAATTGCGAAAAATTTTTTGCCTTCTCAACCATTTCTTGGCTTCAAACTCCCATATCTCGCGAACGGATTGACCTAACCCAAAAATTCTTACTACATCTGAAAGTAGAAACTCGCCCGATTACAACGGTATGTGTATTTATTCCCTAGGCCATTCTGGTTAAGCGTTTGGAGCAGCAGAATTGCGAAAAATTTTTTGCCTTCCCAACCATTTCTTGGCTTCAAACTCCCATATCTCGCGAACGGATTGACCTAACCCAAAAATTCCTATTGCATCTGAAAGTAGAAACTCTCCCGATTTCAGCGGTACGTGTATTTTTTCACTAGGCCATTCTGGTTTAGCGTTTGGAGCAGCAGAAATGCGAAAAATTTTTTGCCTTCTCAACCATTTCTTGGCTTCAAACTCCCATATCTCGCGAACGGATTGACCTAACCCAAAAATTCTTACTACATCTGAAAGTAGAAACTCGCCCGATTTCAGCGGTACGTGTATTTTTTCACTAGGCCATTCTGGTTTAGCGTTTGGAGCAGCAGAAGTGCGAAAAATTTTTTGCCTTTTCAACCATTTCTTGGCTTCAAACTCCCATGTCTCGCGAACGGATTGTCCTAACCCAAAAATTCCTGTTGCGTCTGAAAGTAGAAACTCGCCCGATTACAACGGTATGTGTATTTTTTCCCTAGGCCAATCTGCTTAAGCGTTTGGAGCAGCAGAATTGCGAAAAATTTTTTGCCTTCTGAACCATTTCTTGGCTTGAAACTCCCATATCTCGAGAACGGATTGACGTAACCGAAAAATTCCTATTGCATCTGAAAGTAGAAACTCGCCGGATCACAGCGGTACGTGTATTTTTTCCCTAGGCCGTTCTGGTTAAGCGTTTGGAGCAGCAGAAGTGCGAAAAATTTCTTGTCTTCTCAACCATTTCTTAGCTTCAAACTCCCATATCTCGCGAACGGATTGACCTAACCCAAAAATTCCTGTTGCATCTGAAAGTAGAAACTCTCCCGATTACAAAGGTATGTGTATTTTTTCCTTAGGCCATTCTGGTTAAGCGTTTGGAGCAGCAGAATTGCGAAAAATTTTTTGCCTTCTCAACCATTTCTTGGCTTCAAACTCCCATATCTCGCGAACGGATTGACCTAACCCAAAAATTCTTACTACATCTGAAAGTAGAAACTCGCCCGATTACAACGGTATGTGTATTTATTCCCTAGGCCATTCTGGTTAAGCGTTTGGAGCAGCAGAATTGCGAAAAATTTTTTGCCTTCTCAACCATTTCTTGGCTTCAAACTCCCATATCTCGCGAACGGATTGACCTAACCCAAAAATTCTTACTACATCTGAAAGTAGAAACTCGCCCGATTACAACGGTATGTGTATTTATTCCCTAGGCCATTCTGGTTAAGCGTTTGGAGCAGCAGAATTGCGAAAAATTTTTTGCCTTCCCAACCATTTCTTGGCTTCAAACTCCCATATCTCGCGAACGGATTGACCTAACCCAAAAATTCCTATTGCATCTGAAAGTAGAAACTCTCCCGATTTCAGCGGTACGTGTATTTTTTCACTAGGCCATTCTGGTTTAGCGTTTTGAGCAGCAGAAATGCGAAAAATTTTTTGCCTTCTCAACCATTTCTTGGCTTCAAACTCCCATATCTCGCGAACGGATTGACCTAACCCAAAAATTCTTACTACATCTGAAAGTAGAAACTCGCCCGATTACAACGGTATGTGTATTTATTCCCTAGGCCATTCTGGTTAAGCGTTTGGAGCAGCAGAATTGCGAAAAATTTTTTGCCTTCCCAACCATTTCTTGGCATCAAACTCCCATATCTCGCGAACGGATTGACCTAACCCAAAAATTCCTATTGCATCTGAAAGTAGAAACTCGACCGATTACAACGGTATGTGTATTTTTTCCCTAGGCCATTCTGGTTAGGCGTTTCGAGCAGCAGAATTGCGAAAAATTTGTTCTGTTCTCAACCATTTCTTACCTTGAATCTCCCATATCTCGCGAACGGATTGACATAACCGAAAAATTCCTATTGCATCTGAAAGTAGAAACTCGCCGGATCACAGCGGTACGTGTATTTTTTCCCTAGGCCATTCTGGTTAAGCGTTTGGAGCAGCAGAAGTGCGAAAAATTTCTTGTCTTCTCAACCATTTCTTAGCTTCAAACTCCCATATCTCGCGAACGGATTGACCTAACCTAAAAATTCCTGTTGCATCTGAAAGTAGAAACTCTCCCGATTACAACGGTATGTGTATTCTTTCCCTAGGCCATTCTGGTTAAGCGTTTGGAGCAGCAGAATTGCGAAAAATTTTTGCCTTCTCAACCATTTCTTGGCTTCAAACTCCCATATCTCGCGAACGGATTGACCTAACCCAAAAATTCCTACTGCATCTGAAAGTAGAAACTCGCCCGATTACAACGGTATGTGTATTTATTCCCTAGGCCATTCTGGTTAAGCGTTTGGAGCAGCAGAATTGCGAAAAATTTTTTGCCTTCCCAACCATTTCTTGGCTTCAAACTCCCATATCTCGCGAACGGATTGACCAAACCCAAAACTTCCTGCTGCGTCTGAAATTAGAAACTCGCCCGATTACAACGGTATGCGGATTTTTTCCCTAGGCCATTCTGGTTAAGCGTTTCGAGCAGCAGAATTGCGAAAAATTTGTTCTGTTCTCAACCATTTCTTAGCTTCAAACTCCCATATCTCGCGAACGGATTGACCTAACCCAAAAATTCCTATTGCATCTGAAAGTAGAAACTCTACCGATTACAACGGTATGTGCATTTTTTCCCTAGGCCATTCTGGTTAGGCGTTTCGAGCAGCAGAATTGCGAAAAATTTGTTCTGTTCTCAACCATTTCTTAGCTTCAAACTCCCATATCTCGTGAACGGATTGACCTAACCCAAAAATTCCTGCTGCATCTGAAAGTAGAAACTCTCCCGATTACAACGGTATGTGTATTTCTTCCCTAGGCCATTCTGGTTAAGCGTTTGGAGCAGCAGAATTGCGAAAAATTGTTTGCCTTCTCAACCATTTCTTGGCTTCAAACTCCCATATCTCGTGAACGGATTGACCTAACCCAAAAATTCCTATTGCATCTGAAAGTAGAAACTCGCCCGATTACAACGGTATGTGTATTTTTTCCCTAGGCCATTCTGGTTAAGCGTTTGGAGCAGCAGAATTGCGAAAAATTTTTTGCCTTCTCAACCATTTCTTGGCTTCAAACTCCCATATCTCGCGAACGGATTGTCCTAACCCAAAAGTTCCTGTTGCGTCTGAAAGTAGAAACTCGCCCGATTACAACGGTATGTGTATTTTTTCCCTAGGCCATTCTGGTTAAGCGTTTGGAGCAGCAGAATTGCGAAAAATTTTTTGCCTTCTCAACCATTTCTTGGCTTGAAACTCCCATATCTCGCGAACGGATTGACATAACCGAAAAATTCCTATTGCATCTGAAAGTAGAAACTCGCCCGATCACAGCGGTACGTGTATTTTTTCCCTAGGCCATTCTGGTTAAGTGTTTAGAGCAGCAGATGTGCGAAAAATTTCTTTCCTTCTCAATCATTTCTTAGCTTCAAACTCCCATATCTCGCGAACGGATTGACCTAACCCAAAAATTCCTGTTTCATCTGAAAGTAGAAACTCTCCCGATTACAACGGTATGTGTATTTTTTCCCTAGGCCATTCTGGTTAAGCGTTTGGAGCAGCAGAAGTGCGAAAAATTGTTTGCCTTCTCAACCATTTCTTGGCTTGAAACTCCCATATCTCGTGAACGGATTGACCTAACCCAAAAATTCCTATTGCATCTGAAAGTAGAAACACGCCCGATCACAGCGGTACGCGTATTTTTTCCCTAGGCCATTCTGGTTAAGCGTTTGGAGCAGCAGAAGTGCGAAAAATTTCTTGTCTTCTCAACCATTTCTTAGCTTCAAACTCCCACATCTCGCGAACGGATTGTCCTAACCCAAAAATTCCTGCTGCATCTGAAAGTAGAAACTCTCCCGATTACAACGGTATGTGTATTTCTTCCCTAGGCCATTCTGGTTAAGCGTTTGGAGCAGCAGAATTGCGAAAAATTGTTTGCCTTCTCAACCATTTCTTGGCTTCAAACTCCCATATCTCGTGAACGGATTGACCTAACCCAAAAATTCCTATTGCATCTGAAAGTAGAAACTCGCCCGATTACAACGGTATGTGTATTTTTTCCCTAGGCCATTCTGGTTAAGCGTTTGGAGCAGCAGAATTGCGAAAAATTTTTTGCCTTCTCAACCATTTCTTGGCTTCAAACTCCCATATCTCGCGAACGGATTGTCCTAACCCAAAAGTTCCTGTTGCGTCTGAAAGTAGAAACTCGCCCGATTACAACGGTATGTGTATTTTTTCCCTAGGCCATTCTGGTTAAGCGTTTGGAGCAGCAGAATTGCGAAAAATTTTTTGCCTTCTCAACCATTTCTTGGCTTGAAACTCCCATATCTCGCGAACGGATTGACATAACCGAAAAATTCCTATTGCATCTGAAAGTAGAAACTCGCCCGATCACAGCGGTACGTGTATTTTTTCCCTAGGCCATTCTGGTTAAGTGTTTAGAGCAGCAGATGTGCGAAAAATTTCTTTCCTTCTCAATCATTTCTTAGCTTCAAACTCCCATATCTCGCGAACGGATTGACCTAACCCAAAAATTCCTGTTTCATCTGAAAGTAGAAACTCTCCCGATTACAACGGTATGTGTATTTTTTCCCTAGGCCATTCTGGTTAAGCGTTTGGAGCAGCAGAAGTGCGAAAAATTTCTTGTCTTCTCAACCATTTCTTAGCTTCAAACTCCCATATCTCGCGAACGGATTGACCTAACCCAAAAATTCCTGTTGCATCTGAAAGTAGAAACTCTCCCGATTACAACGGTATGTGTATTTTTTCCTTATGCCATTCTGGTTAAGCGTTTGGAGCAGCAGAATTGCGAAAAATTTTTTGCCTTCTCAACCATTTCTTGGCTTCAAACTCCCATATCTCGCGAACGGATTGACCTAACCCAAAAATTCTTACTACATCTGAAAGTAGAAACTCGCCCGATTACAACGGTATGTGTATTTATTCCCTAGGCCATTCTGGTTAAGCGTTTGGAGCAGCAGAATTGCGAAAAATTTTTTGCCTTCCCAACCATTTCTTGGCTTCAAACTCCCATATCTCGCGAACGGATTGACCTAACCCAAAAATTCCTATTGCATCTGAAAGTAGAAACTCGCCCGATTTCAGCGGTACGTGTATTTTTTCACTAGGCCATTCTGGTTTAGCGTTTGGAGCAGCAGAAATGCGAAAAATTTTTTGCCTTCTCAACCATTTCTTGGCTTCAAACTCCCATATCTCGCGAACGGATTGACCTAACCCAAAAATTCCTACTACATCTGAAAGTAGAAACTCGCCCGATTACAACGGTATGTGTATTTTTTCCCTAGGCCATTCTGGTTAGGCGTTTCGAGAGGCAGAATTGCGAAAAATTTGTTCTGTTCTCAACCATTTCTTAGCTTGAAACTCCCATATCTCGCGAACGGATTGACCAAACCCAAAAATTGCCTTCTCAACCATTTCTTTGCTTCAAACTCCCATATCTCGCGAACGGATTGACCTAGCCCAAAAATTCCTATTGCATCTGAAAGTAGAAACTCGCCCGATTACAACGGTATGTGTATTTTTTCCCTAGGCCATTCTGGTTAAGAGTTTGGAGCAGCAGAAGTGCGAAAAATTTGTTGTCTTCTCAACCATTTCTTAGCTTCAAACTCCCATATCTCGCGAACGGATTGACCTAACCCAAAAATTCCTATTGCATCTGAAAGTAGAAACTAGCCCGATTACAACGGTATGTGTATTTTTTCCCTAGGCCATTCTGGTTAAGCGTTTGGAGCAGCAGAATTGCGAAAAATTTCTTGCCTTCTCAACCATTTCTTGGCTTCAAACTCCCATATCACGCGAACGGATTGACCTAACCCAAAAATTCCTATTGCATCTGAAAGTAGAAACTCGCCCGATTTCAGCGGTACGTGTATTTTTTCACTAGGCCATTCTGGTTTAGCGTTTGGAGCAGCAGAAATGCGAAAAATTTTTTGCCTTCTCAACCATTTCTTGGCTTCAAACTCCCATGTCTCGCGAACGGATTGTCCTAACCCAAAAATTCCTGTTGCGTCTGAAAGTAGAAACTCGCCCGATTACAACGGTATGTGTATTTTTTCCCTAGGCCAATCTGCTTAAGCGTTTGGAGCAGCAGAATTGCGAAAAATTTTTTGCCTTCTGAACCATTTCTTGGCTTGAAACTCCCATATCTCGAGAACGGATTGACATAACCGAAAAATTCCTATTGCATCTGAAAGTAGAAACTCGCCGGATCACAGCGGTACGTGTATTTTTTCCCTAGGCCATTCTGGTTAAGCGTTTGGAGCAGCAGAAGTGCGAAAAATTTCTTGTCTTCTCAACCATTTCTTAGCTTCAAACTCCCATATCTCGCGAACGGATTGACCTAACCCAAAAATTCCTGTTGCATCTGAAAGTAGAAACTCTCCCGATTACAACGGTATGTGTATTTTTTCCTTAGGCCATTCTGGTTAAGCGTTTGGAGCAGCAGAATTGCGAAAAATTTTTTGCCTTCTCAACCATTTCTTGGCTTCAAACTCCCATATCTCGCGAACGGATTGACCTAACCCAAAAATTCTTACTACATCTGAAAGTAGAAACTCGACGGATTACAACGGTATGTGTATTTTTTCCCTAGGCCATTCTGGTTAAGCGTTTGGAGCAGCAGAATTGCGAAAAATTTTTTGCCTTCTCAACCATTTCTTGGCTTCAAACTCCCATATCTCGCGAACGGATTGACCTAACCCAAAAATTCCTACTGCATCTGAAAGTAGAAGCTCGCCCGATTACAACGGTATGTGTATTTATTCCCTAGGCCATTCTGGTTAAGCGTTTGGAGCAGCAGAATTGCGAAAAAATTTTTGCCTTCCCAACCATTTCTTGGCTTCAAACTCCCATATCTCGCGAACGGATTGACCAAACCCAAAACTTCCTGCTGCGTCTGAAATTAGAAACTCGCCCTATTACAACGGTATGCGGATTTTTTCCCTAGGCCATTCTGGTTAAGCGTTTCGAGCAGCAGAATTGCGAAAAATTTGTTCTGTTCTCAACCATTTCTTAGCTTCAAACTCCCATATCTCGCGAACGGATTGACCTAACCCAAAAATTCCTATTGCATCTGAAAGTAGAAACTCGGCCGATTACAACGGTATGTGTATTTTTTCCCTAGGCCATTCTGGTTAGGCGTTTCGAGCAGCAGAATTGCGAAAAATTTGTTCTGTTCTCAACCATTTCTTAGCTTCAAACTCCCATATCTCGCGAACGGATTGACATAACCGAAAAATTCCTATTGCATCTGAAAGTAGAAACTCGACGGATTACAACGGTATGTGTATTTTTTCCCTAGGCCATTCTGGTTAAACGTTTGGAACAGCAGAATTGCGAAAAATTGTTTGCCTTCGCAACCATTTCTTGGCTTGAAACTCCCATATCTCGTGAACGGATTGACCTAACCCAAAAATTCCTATTGCATCTGAAAGTAGAAACACGCCCGATCACAGCGGTACGTGTATTTTTTCCCTAGGCCATTCTGGTTAAGCGTTTGGAGCAGCAGAAGTGCGAAAAATTTCTTGTCTTCTCAACCATTTCTTAGCTTCAAACTCCCACATCTCGCGAACGGATTGTCCTAACCCAAAAATTCCTATTGCATCTGAAAGTAGAAACTCGACCGATTACAACGGTATGTGTATTTTTTCCCTAGGCCATTCTGGTTAGGCGTTTCGAGCAGCAGAATTGCGAAAAATTTGTTCTGTTCTCAACCATTTCTTACCTTGAAACTCCCATATCTCGCGAACGGATTGACATAACCGAAAAATTCCTATTGCATCTGAAAGTAGAAACTCGCCGGATCACAGCGGTACGTGTATTTTTTCCCTAGGCCATTCTGGTTAAGCGTTTGGAGCAGCAGAAGTGCGAAAAATTTCTTGTCTTCTCAACCATTTCTTAGCTTCAAACTCCCATATCTCGCGAACGGATTGACCTAACCTAAAAATTCCTGTTGCATCTGAAAGTAGAAACTCTCCCGATTACAACGGTATGTGTATTCTTTCCCTAGGCCATTCTGGTTAAGCGTTTGGAGCAGCAGAATTGCGAAAAATTTTTGCCTTCTCAACCATTTCTTGGCTTCAAACTCCCATATCTCGCGAACGGATTGACCTAACCCAAAAATTCCTACTGCATCTGAAAGTAGAAACTCGCCCGATTACAACGGTATGTGTATTTATTCCCTAGGCCATTCTGGTTAAGCGTTTGGAGCAGCAGAATTGCGAAAAATTTTTTGCCTTCCCAACCATTTCTTGGCTTCAAACTCCCATATCTCGCGAACGGATTGACCAAACCCAAAACTTCCTGCTGCGTCTGAAATTAGAAACTCGCCCGATTACAACGGTATGCGGATTTTTTCCCTAGGCCATTCTGGTTAAGCGTTTCGAGCAGCAGAATTGCGAAAAATTTGTTCTGTTCTCAACCATTTCTTAGCTTCAAACTCCCATATCTCGCGAACGGATTGACCTAACCCAAAAATTCCTATTGCATCTGAAAGTAGAAACTCGACCGATTACAACGGTATGTGTATTTTTTCCCTAGGCCATTCTGGTTAGGCGTTTCGAGCAGCAGAATTGCGAAAAATTTGTTCTGTTCTCAACCATTTCTTAGCTTCAAACTCCCATATCTCGCGAACGGATTGACATAACCGAAAAATTCCTATTGCATCTGAAAGTAGAAACTCGACGGATTACAACGGTATGTGTATTTTTTCCCTAGGCCATTCTGGTTAAGCGTTTGGAGCAGCAGAATTGCGAAAAATTGTTTGCCTTCTCAACCATTTCTTGGCTTGAAACTCCCATATCTCGTGAACGGATTGACCTAACCCAAAAATTCCTATTGCATCTGAAAGTAGAAACACGCCCGATCACAGCGGTACGCGTATTTTTTCCCTAGGCCATTCTGGTTAAGCGTTTGGAGCAGCAGAAGTGCGAAAAATTTCTTGTCTTCTCAACCATTTCTTAGCTTCAAACTCCCACATCTCGCGAACGGATTGTCCTAACCCAAAAATTCCTGCTGCATCTGAAAGTAGAAACTCTCCCGATTACAACGGTATGTGTATTTCTTCCCTAGGCCATTCTGGTTAAGCGTTTGGAGCAGCAGAATTGCGAAAAATTGTTTGCCTTCTCAACCATTTCTTGGCTTCAAACTCCCATATCTCGCGAACGGATTGTCCTAACCCAAAAGTTCCTGTTGCGTCTGAAAGTAGAAACTCGCCCGATTACAACGGTATGTGTATTTTTTCCCTAGGCCATTCTGGTTAAGCGTTTGGAGCAGCAGAATTGCGAAAAATTTTTTGCCTTCTCAACCATTTCTTGGCTTGAAACTCCCATATCTCGCGAACGGATTGACATAACCGAAAAATTCCTATTGCATCTGAAAGTAGAAACTCGCCCGATTACAACGGTATGTGTATTTATTCCCTAGGCCATTCTGGTTAAGCGTTTGGAGCAGCAGAATTGCGAAAAATTTTTTGCCTTCCCAACCATTTCTTGGCTTCAAACTCCCATATCTCGCGAACGGATTGACCAAACCCAAAACTTCCTGCTGCGTCTGAAATTAGAAACTCGCCCGATTACAACGGTATGCGGATTTTTTCCCTAGGCCATTCTGGTTAAGCGTTTCGAGCAGCAGAATTGCGAAAAATTTGTTCTGTTCTCAACCATTTCTTAGCTTCAAACTCCCATATCTCGCGAACGGATTGACCTAACCCAAAAATTCCTATTGCATCTGAAAGTAGAAACTCGGCCGATTACAACGGTATGTGTATTTTTTCCCTAGGCCATTCTGGTTAGGCGTTTCGAGCAGCAGAATTGCGAAAAATTTGTTCTGTTCTCAACCATTTCTTAGCTTCAAACTCCCATATCTCGCGAACGGATTGACCTAACCCAAAAATTCCTATTGCATCTGAAAGTAGAAACTCGACCGATTACAACGGTATGTGCATTTTTTCCCTAGGCCATTCTGGTTAGGCGTTTCGAGCAGCAGAATTGCGAAAAATTTGTTCTGTTCTCAACCATTTCTTAGCTTCAAACTCCCATATCTCGCGAACGGATTGACATAACCGAAAAATTCCTATTGCATCTGAAAGTAGAAACTCGACGGATTACAACGGTATGTGTATTTTTTCCCTAGGCCATTCTGGTTAAGCGTTTGGAGCAGCAGAATTGCGAAAAATTGTTTGCCTTCTCAACCATTTCTTGGCTTGAAACTCCCATATCTCGTGAACGGATTGACCTAACCCAAAAATTCCTATTGCATCTGAAAGTAGAAACACGCCCGATCACAGCGGTACGCGTATTTTTTCCCTAGGCCATTCTGGTTAAGCGTTTGGAGCAGCAGAAGTGCGAAAAATTTCTTGTCTTCTCAACCATTTCTTAGCTTCAAACTCCCACATCTCGCGAACGGATTGTCCTAACCCAAAAATTCCTGCTGCATCTGAAAGTAGAAACTCTCCCGATTACAACGGTATGTGTATTTCTTCCCTAGGCCATTCTGGTTAAGCGTTTGGAGCAGCAGAATTGCGAAAAATTGTTTGCCTTCTCAACCATTTCTTGGCTTCAAACTCCCATATCTCGTGAACGGATTGACCTAACCCAAAAATTCCTATTGCATCTGAAAGTAGAAACTCGCCCGATTACAACGGTATGTGTATTTTTTCCCTAGGCCATTCTGGTTAAGCGTTTGGAGCAGCAGAATTGCGAAAAATTTTTTGCCTTCTCAACCATTTCTTGGCTTCAAACTCCCATATCTCGCGAACGGATTGTCCTAACCCAAAAGTTCCTGTTGCGTCTGAAAGTAGAAACTCGCCCGATTACAACGGTATGTGTATTTTTTCCCTAGGCCATTCTGGTTAAGCGTTTGGAGCAGCAGAATTGCGAAAAATTTTTTGCCTTCTCAACCATTTCTTGGCTTGAAACTCCCATATCTCGCGAACGGATTGACATAACCGAAAAATTCCTATTGCATCTGAAAGTAGAAACTCGCCCGATCACAGCGGTACGTGTATTTTTTCCCTAGGCCATTCTGGTTAAGTGTTTAGAGCAGCAGATGTGCGAAAAATTTCTTTCCTTCTCAATCATTTCTTAGCTTCAAACTCCCATATCTCGCGAACGGATTGACCTAACCCAAAAATTCCTGTTTCATCTGAAAGTAGAAACTCTCCCGATTACAACGGTATGTGTATTTTTTCCCTAGGCCATTCTGGTTAAGCGTTTGGAGCAGCAGAAGTGCGAAAAATTTCTTGTCTTCTCAACCATTTCTTAGCTTCAAACTCCCATATCTCGCGAACGGATTGACCTAACCCAAAAATTCCTGTTGCATCTGAAAGTAGAAACTCTCCCGATTACAACGGTATGTGTATTTTTTCCTTATGCCATTCTGGTTAAGCGTTTGGAGCAGCAGAATTGCGAAAAATTTTTTGCCTTCTCAACCATTTCTTGGCTTCAAACTCCCATATCTCGCGAACGGATTGACCTAACCCAAAAATTCTTACTACATCTGAAAGTAGAAACTCGCCCGATTACAACGGTATGTGTATTTATTCCCTAGGCCATTCTGGTTAAGCGTTTGGAGCAGCAGAATTGCGAAAAATTTTTTGCCTTCCCAACCATTTCTTGGCTTCAAACTCCCATATCTCGCGAACGGATTGACCTAACCCAAAAATTCCTATTGCATCTGAAAGTAGAAACTCGCCCGATTTCAGCGGTACGTGTATTTTTTCACTAGGCCATTCTGGTTTAGCGTTTGGAGCAGCAGAAATGCGAAAAATTTTTTGCCTTCTCAACCATTTCTTGGCTTCAAACTCCCATATCTCGCGAACGGATTGACCTAACCCAAAAATTCCTACTACATCTGAAAGTAGAAACTCGCCCGATTACAACGGTATGTGTATTTTTTCCCTAGGCCATTCTGGTTAGGCGTTTCGAGCGGCAGAATTGCGAAAAATTTGTTCTGTTCTCAACCATTTCTTAGCTTGAAACTCCCATATCTCGCGAACGGATTGACCAAACCCAAAAATTGCCTTCTCAACCATTTCTTTGCTTCAAACTCCCATATCTCGCGAACGGATTGACCTAGCCCAAAAATTCCTATTGCATCTGAAAGTAGAAACTCGCCCGATTACAACGGTATGTGTATTTTTTCCCTAGGCCATTCTGGTTAAGAGTTTGGAGCAGCAGAAGTGCGAAAAATTTGTTGTCTTCTCAACCATTTCTTAGCTTCAAACTCCCATATCTCGCGAACGGATTGACCTAACCCAAAAATTCCTATTGCATCTGAAAGTAGAAACTAGCCCGATTACAACGGTATGTGTATTTTTTCCCTAGGCCATTCTGGTTAAGCGTTTGGAGCAGCAGAATTGCGAAAAATTTCTTGCCTTCTCAACCATTTCTTGGCTTCAAACTCCCATATCACGCGAACGGATTGACCTAACCCAAAAATTCCTATTGCATCTGAAAGTAGAAACTCGCCCGATTTCAGCGGTACGTGTATTTTTTCACTAGGCCATTCTGGTTTAGCGTTTGGAGCAGCAGAAATGCGAAAAATTTTTTGCCTTCTCAACCATTTCTTGGCTTCAAACTCCCATGTCTCGCGAACGGATTGTCCTAACCCAAAAATTCCTGTTGCGTCTGAAAGTAGAAACTCGCCCGATTACAACGGTATGTGTATTTTTTCCCTAGGCCAATCTGCTTAAGCGTTTGGAGCAGCAGAATTGCGAAAAATTTTTTGCCTTCTGAACCATTTCTTGGCTTGAAACTCCCATATCTCGAGAACGGATTGACATAACCGAAAAATTCCTATTGCATCTGAAAGTAGAAACTCGCCGGATCACAGCGGTAAGTGTATTTTTTCCCTAGGCCATTCTGGTTAAGCGTTTGGAGCAGCAGAAGTGCGAAAAATTTCTTGTCTTCTCAACCATTTCTTAGCTTCAAACTCCCATATCTCGCGAACGGATTGACCTAACCCAAAAATTCCTGTTGCATCTGAAAGTAGAAACTCTCCCGATTACAACGGTATGTGTATTTTTTCCTTAGGCCATTCTGGTTAAGCGTTTGGAGCAGCAGAATTGCGAAAAATTTTTTGCCTTCTCAACCATTTCTTGGCTTCAAACTCCCATATCTCGCGAACGGATTGACCTAACCCAAAAATTCTTACTACATCTGAAAGTAGAAACTCGACGGATTACAACGGTATGTGTATTTTTTCCCTAGGCCATTCTGGTTAAGCGTTTGGAGCAGCAGAATTGCGAAAAATTTTTTGCCTTCCCAACCATTTCTTGGCTTCAAACTCCCATATCTCGCGAACGGATTGACCAAACCCAAAACTTCCTGCTGCGTCTGAAATTAGAAACTCGCCCTATTACAACGGTATGCGGATTTTTTCCCTAGGCCATTCTGGTTAAGCGTTTCGAGCAGCAGAATTGCGAAAAATTTGTTCTGTTCTCAACCATTTCTTAGCTTCAAACTCCCATATCTCGCGAACGGATTGACCTAACCCAAAAATTCCTATTGCATCTGAAAGTAGAAACTCGGCCGATTACAACGGTATGTGTATTTTTTCCCTAGGCCATTCTGGTTAGGCGTTTCGAGCAGCAGAATTGCGAAAAATTTGTTCTGTTCTCAACCATTTCTTAGCTTCAAACTCCCATATCTCGCGAACGGATTGACCTAACCCAAAAATTCCTATTGCATCTGAAAGTAGAAACACGCCCGATCACAGCGGTACGTGTATTTTTTCCCTAGGCCATTCTGGTTAAGCGTTTGGAGCAGCAGAAGTGCGAAAAATTTCTTGTCTTCTCAACCATTTCTTAGCTTCAAACTCCCACATCTCGCGAACGGATTGTCCTAACCCAAAAATTCCTATTGCATCTGAAAGTAGAAACTCGACCGATTACAACGGTATGTGTATTTTTTCCCTAGGCCATTCTGGTTAGGCGTTTCGAGCAGCAGAATTGCGAAAAATTTGTTCTGTTCTCAACCATTTCTTACCTTGAAACTCCCATATCTCGCGAACGGATTGACATAACCGAAAAATTCCTATTGCATCTGAAAGTAGAAATTCGCCGGATCACAGCGGTACGTGTATTTTTTCCCTAGGCCATTCTGGTTAAGCGTTTGGAGCAGCAGAAGTGCGAAAAATTTCTTGTCTTCTCAACCATTTCTTAGCTTCAAACTCCCATATCTCGCGAACGGATTGACCTAACCTAAAAATTCCTGTTGCATCTGAAAGTAGAAACTCTCCCGATTACAACGGTATGTGTATTCTTTCCCTAGGCCATTCTGGTTAAGCGTTTGGAGCAGCAGAATTGCGAAAAATTTTTGCCTTCTCAACCATTTCTTGGCTTCAAACTCCCATATCTCGCGAACGGATTGACCTAACCCAAAAATTCCTACTGCATCTGAAAGTAGAAACTCGCCCGATTACAACGGTATGTGTATTTATTCCCTAGGCCATTCTGGTTAAGCGTTTGGAGCAGCAGAATTGCGAAAAATTTTTTGCCTTCCCAACCATTTCTTGGCTTCAAACTCCCATATCTCGCGAACGGATTGACCAAACCCAAAACTTCCTGCTGCGTCTGAAATTAGAAACTCGCCCGATTACAACGGTATGCGGATTTTTTCCCTAGGCCATTCTGGTTAAGCGTTTCGAGCAGCAGAATTGCGAAAAATTTGTTCTGTTCTCAACCATTTCTTAGCTTCAAACTCCCATATCTCGCGAACGGATTGACCTAACCCAAAAATTCCTATTGCATCTGAAAGTAGAAACTCGGCCGATTACAACGGTATGTGTATTTTTTCCCTAGGCCATTCTGGTTAGGCGTTTCGAGCAGCAGAATTGCGAAAAATTTGTTCTGTTCTCAACCATTTCTTAGCTTCAAACTCCCATATCTCGCGAACGGATTGACCTAACCCAAAAATTCCTATTGCATCTGAAAGTAGAAACTCGACCGATTACAACGGTATGTGCATTTTTTCCCTAGGCCATTCTGGTTAGGCGTTTCGAGCAGCAGAATTGCGAAAAATTTGTTCTGTTCTCAACCATTTCTTAGCTTCAAACTCCCATATCTCGCGAACGGATTGACATAACCGAAAAATTCCTATTGCATCTGAAAGTAGAAACTCGACGGATTACAACGGTATGTGTATTTTTTCCCTAGGCCATTCTGGTTAAGCGTTTGGAGCAGCAGAATTGCGAAAAATTGTTTGCCTTCTCAACCATTTCTTGGCTTGAAACTCCCATATCTCGTGAACGGATTGACCTAACCCAAAAATTCCTATTGCATCTGAAAGTAGAAACTCGACCGATTACAACGGTATGTGTATTTTTTCCTTATGCCATTCTGGTTAAGCGTTTGGAGCAGCAGAATTGCGAAAAATTTTTTGCCTTCTCAACCATTTCTTGGCTTCAAACTCCCATATCTCGCGAACGGATTGACCTAACCCAAAAATTCTTACTACATCTGAAAGTAGAAACTCGCCCGATTACAACGGTATGTGTATTTATTCCCTAGGCCATTCTGGTTAAGCGTTTGGAGCAGCAGAATTGCGAAAAATTTTTTGCCTTCCCAACCATTTCTTGGCTTCAAACTCCCATATCTCGCGAACGGATTGACCTAACCCAAAAATTCCTATTGCATCTGAAAGTAGAAACTCGCCCGATTTCAGCGGTACGTGTATTTTTTCACTAGGCCATTCTGGTTTAGCGTTTGGAGCAGCAGAAATGCGAAAAATTTTTTGCCTTCTCAACCATTTCTTGGCTTCAAACTCCCATATCTCGCGAACGGATTGACCTAACCCAAAAATTCCTACTACATCTGAAAGTAGAAACTCGCCCGATTACAACGGTATGTGTATTTTTTCCCTAGGCCATTCTGGTTAGGCGTTTCGAGCGGCAGAATTGCGAAAAATTTGTTCTGTTCTCAACCATTTCTTAGCTTGAAACTCCCATATCTCGCGAACGGATTGACCAAACCCAAAAATTGCCTTCTCAACCATTTCTTTGCTTCAAACTCCCATATCTCGCGAACGGATTGACCTAGCCCAAAAATTCCTATTGCATCTGAAAGTAGAAACTCGCCCGATTACAACGGTATGTGTATTTTTTCCCTAGGCCATTCTGGTTAAGAGTTTGGAGCAGCAGAAGTGCGAAAAATTTGTTGTCTTCTCAACCATTTCTTAGCTTCAAACTCCCATATCTCGCGAACGGATTGACCTAACCCAAAAATTCCTATTGCATCTGAAAGTAGAAACTAGCCCGATTACAACGGTATGTGTATTTTTTCCCTAGGCCATTCTGGTTAAGCGTTTGGAGCAGCAGAATTGCGAAAAATTTCTTGCCTTCTCAACCATTTCTTGGCTTCAAACTCCCATATCACGCGAACGGATTGACCTAACCCAAAAATTCCTATTGCATCTGAAAGTAGAAACTCGCCCGATTTCAGCGGTACGTGTATTTTTTCACTAGGCCATTCTGGTTTAGCGTTTGGAGCAGCAGAAATGCGAAAAATTTTTTGCCTTCTCAACCATTTCTTGGCTTCAAACTCCCATGTCTCGCGAACGGATTGTCCTAACCCAAAAATTCCTGTTGCGTCTGAAAGTAGAAACTCGCCCGATTACAACGGTATGTGTATTTTTTCCCTAGGCCAATCTGCTTAAGCGTTTGGAGCAGCAGAATTGCGAAAAATTTTTTGCCTTCTGAACCATTTCTTGGCTTGAAACTCCCATATCTCGAGAACGGATTGACATAACCGAAAAATTCCTATTGCATCTGAAAGTAGAAACTCGCCGGATCACAGCGGTAAGTGTATTTTTTCCCTAGGCCATTCTGGTTAAGCGTTTGGAGCAGCAGAAGTGCGAAAAATTTCTTGTCTTCTCAACCATTTCTTAGCTTCAAACTCCCATATCTCGCGAACGGATTGACCTAACCCAAAAATTCCTGTTGCATCTGAAAGTAGAAACTCTCCCGATTACAACGGTATGTGTATTTTTTCCTTAGGCCATTCTGGTTAAGCGTTTGGAGCAGCAGAATTGCGAAAAATTTTTTGCCTTCTCAACCATTTCTTGGCTTCAAACTCCCATATCTCGCGAACGGATTGACCTAACCCAAAAATTCTTACTACATCTGAAAGTAGAAACTCGACGGATTACAACGGTATGTGTATTTTTTCCCTAGGCCATTCTGGTTAAGCGTTTGGAGCAGCAGAATTGCGAAAAATTTTTTGCCTTCTCAACCATTTCTTGGCTTCAAACTCCCATATCTCGCGAACGGATTGACCTAACCCAAAAATTCCTACTGCATCTGAAAGTAGAAGCTCGCCCGATTACAACGGTATGTGTATTTATTCCCTAGGCCATTCTGGTTAAGCGTTTGGAGCAGCAGAATTGCGAAAAAATTTTTGCCTTCCCAACCATTTCTTGGCTTCAAACTCCCATATCTCGCGAACGGATTGACCAAACCCAAAACTTCCTGCTGCGTCTGAAATTAGAAACTCGCCCTATTACAACGGTATGCGGATTTTTTCCCTAGGCCATTCTGGTTAAGCGTTTCGAGCAGCAGAATTGCGAAAAATTTGTTCTGTTCTCAACCATTTCTTAGCTTCAAACTCCCATATCTCGCGAACGGATTGACCTAACCCAAAAATTCCTATTGCATCTGAAAGTAGAAACTCGGCCGATTACAACGGTATGTGTATTTTTTCCCTAGGCCATTCTGGTTAGGCGTTTCGAGCAGCAGAATTGCGAAAAATTTGTTCTGTTCTCAACCATTTCTTAGCTTCAAACTCCCATATCTCGCGAACGGATTGACATAACCGAAAAATTCCTATTGCATCTGAAAGTAGAAACTCGACGGATTACAACGGTATGTGTATTTTTTCCCTAGGCCATTCTGGTTAAACGTTTGGAACAGCAGAATTGCGAAAAATTGTTTGCCTTCGCAACCATTTCTTGGCTTGAAACTCCCATATCTCGTGAACGGATTGACCTAACCCAAAAATTCCTATTGCATCTGAAAGTAGAAACACGCCCGATCACAGCGGTACGTGTATTTTTTCCCTAGGCCATTCTGGTTAAGCGTTTGGAGCAGCAGAAGTGCGAAAAATTTCTTGTCTTCTCAACCATTTCTTAGCTTCAAACTCCCACATCTCGCGAACGGATTGTCCTAACCCAAAAATTCCTATTGCATCTGAAAGTAGAAACTCGACCGATTACAACGGTATGTGTATTTTTTCCCTAGGCCATTCTGGTTAGGCGTTTCGAGCAGCAGAATTGCGAAAAATTTGTTCTGTTCTCAACCATTTCTTACCTTGAAACTCCCATATCTCGCGAACGGATTGACATAACCGAAAAATTCCTATTGCATCTGAAAGTAGAAACTCGCCGGATCACAGCGGTACGTGTATTTTTTCCCTAGGCCATTCTGGTTAAGCGTTTGGAGCAGCAGAAGTGCGAAAAATTTCTTGTCTTCTCAACCATTTCTTAGCTTCAAACTCCCATATCTCGCGAACGGATTGACCTAACCTAAAAATTCCTGTTGCATCTGAAAGTAGAAACTCTCCCGATTACAACGGTATGTGTATTCTTTCCCTAGGCCATTCTGGTTAAGCGTTTGGAGCAGCAGAATTGCGAAAAATTTTTGCCTTCTCAACCATTTCTTGGCTTCAAACTCCCATATCTCGCGAACGGATTGACCTAACCCAAAAATTCCTACTGCATCTGAAAGTAGAAACTCGCCCGATTACAACGGTATGTGTATTTATTCCCTAGGCCATTCTGGTTAAGCGTTTGGAGCAGCAGAATTGCGAAAAATTTTTTGCCTTCCCAACCATTTCTTGGCTTCAAACTCCCATATCTCGCGAACGAATTGACCAAACCCAAAACTTCCTGCTGCGTCTGAAATTAGAAACTCGCCCGATTACAACGGTATGCGGATTTTTTCCCTAGGCCATTCTGGTTAAGCGTTTCGAGCAGCAGAATTGCGAAAAATTTGTTCTGTTCTCAACCATTTCTTAGCTTCAAACTCCCATATCTCGCGAACGGATTGACCTAACCCAAAAATTCCTATTGCATCTGAAAGTAGAAACTCGACCGATTACAACGGTATGTGTATTTTTTCCCTAGGCCATTCTGGTTAGGCGTTTCGAGCAGCAGAATTGCGAAAAATTTGTTCTGTTCTCAACCATTTCTTAGCTTCAAACTCCCATATCTCGCGAACGGATTGACATAACCGAAAAATTCCTATTGCATCTGAAAGTAGAAACTCGACGGATTACAACGGTATGTGTATTTTTTCCCTAGGCCATTCTGGTTAAGCGTTTGGAGCAGCAGAAGTGCGAAAAATTTCTTGTCTTCTCAACCATTTCTTAGCTTCAAACTCCCACATCTCGCGAACGGATTGTCCTAACCCAAAAATTCCTATTGCATCTGAAAGTAGAAACTCGACCGATTACAACGGTATGTGTATTTTTTCCCTAGGCCATTCTGGTTAGGCGTTTCGAGCAGCAGAATTGCGAAAAATTTGTTCTGTTCTCAACCATTTCTTACCTTGAAACTCCCATATCTCGCGAACGGATTGACATAACCGAAAAATTCCTATTGCATCTGAAAGTAGAAACTCGCCGGATCACAGCGGTACGTGTATTTTTTCCCTAGGCCATTCTGGTTAAGCGTTTGGAGCAGCAGAAGTGCGAAAAATTTCTTGTCTTCTCAACCATTTCTTAGCTTCAAACTCCCATATCTCGCGAACGGATTGACCTAACCTAAAAATTCCTGTTGCATCTGAAAGTAGAAACTCTCCCGATTACAACGGTATGTGTATTCTTTCCCTAGGCCATTCTGGTTAAGCGTTTGGAGCAGCAGAATTGCGAAAAATTTTTGCCTTCTCAACCATTTCTTGGCTTCAAACTCCCATATCTCGCGAACGGATTGACCTAACCCAAAAATTCCTACTGCATCTGAAAGTAGAAACTCGCCCGATTACAACGGTATGTGTATTTATTCCCTAGGCCATTCTGGTTAAGCGTTTGGAGCAGCAGAATTGCGAAAAATTTTTTGCCTTCCCAACCATTTCTTGGCTTCAAACTCCCATATCTCGCGAACGGATTGACCAAACCCAAAACTTCCTGCTGCGTCTGAAATTAGAAACTCGCCCGATTACAACGGTATGTGTATTTTTTCCCTAGGCCATTCTGGTTAAGCGTTTGGAGCAGCAGAATTGCGAAAAATTTTTGCCTTCTCAACCATTTCTTGGCTTCAAACTCCCATATCTCGCGAACGGATTGACCTAACCCAAAAATTCCTACTGCATCTGAAAGTAGAAACTCTCCCGATTACAACGGTATGTGTATTTCTTCCCTAGGCCATTCTGGTTAAGCGTTTGGAGCAGCAGAATTGCGAAAAATTGTTTGCCTTCTCAACCATTTCTTGGCTTCAAACTCCCATATCTCGCGAACGGATTGTCCTAACCCAAAAGTTCCTGTTGCGTCTGAAAGTAGAAACTCGCCCGATTACAACGGTATGTGTATTTTTTCCCTAGGCCATTCTGGTTAAGCGTTTGGAGCAGCAGAATTGCGAAAAATTTTTTGCCTTCTCAACCATTTCTTGGCTTGAAACTCCCATATCTCGCGAACGGATTGACATAACCGAAAAATTCCTATTGCATCTGAAAGTAGAAACTCGCCCGATTACAACGGTATGTGTATTTATTCCCTAGGCCATTCTGGTTAAGCGTTTGGAGCAGCAGAATTGCGAAAAATTTTTTGCCTTCCCAACCATTTCTTGGCTTCAAACTCCCATATCTCGCGAACGGATTGACCAAACCCAAAACTTCCTGCTGCGTCTGAAATTAGAAACTCGCCCGATTACAACGGTATGCGGATTTTTTCCCTAGGCCATTCTGGTTAAGCGTTTCGAGCAGCAGAATTGCGAAAAATTTGTTCTGTTCTCAACCATTTCTTAGCTTCAAACTCCCATATCTCGCGAACGGATTGACCTAACCCAAAAATTCCTATTGCATCTGAAAGTAGAAACTCGGCCGATTACAACGGTATGTGTATTTTTTCCCTAGGCCATTCTGGTTAGGCGTTTCGAGCAGCAGAATTGCGAAAAATTTGTTCTGTTCTCAACCATTTCTTAGCTTCAAACTCCCATATCTCGCGAACGGATTGACATAACCGAAAAATTCCTATTGCATCTGAAAGTAGAAACTCGACGGATTACAACGGTATGTGTATTTTTTCCCTAGGCCATTCTGGTTAAACGTTTGGAACAGCAGAATTGCGAAAAATTGTTTGCCTTCGCAACCATTTCTTGGCTTGAAACTCCCATATCTCGTGAACGGATTGACCTAACCCAAAAATTCCTATTGCATCTGAAAGTAGAAACACGCCCGATCACAGCGGTACGTGTATTTTTTCCCTAGGCCATTCTGGTTAAGCGTTTGGAGCAGCAGAAGTGCGAAAAATTTCTTGTCTTCTCAACCATTTCTTAGCTTCAAACTCCCACATCTCGCGAACGGATTGTCCTAACCCAAAAATTCCTATTGCATCTGAAAGTAGAAACTCGACCGATTACAACGGTATGTGTATTTTTTCCCTAGGCCATTCTGGTTAGGCGTTTCGAGCAGCAGAATTGCGAAAAATTTGTTCTGTTCTCAACCATTTCTTACCTTGAAACTCCCATATCTCGCGAACGGATTGACATAACCGAAAAATTCCTATTGCATCTGAAAGTAGAAACTCGCCGGATCACAGCGGTACGTGTATTTTTTCCCTAGGCCATTCTGGTTAAGCGTTTGGAGCAGCAGAAGTGCGAAAAATTTCTTGTCTTCTCAACCATTTCTTAGCTTCAAACTCCCATATCTCGCGAACGGATTGACCTAACCTAAAAATTCCTGTTGCATCTGAAAGTAGAAACTCTCCCGATTACAACGGTATGTGTATTCTTTCCCTAGGCCATTCTGGTTAAGCGTTTGGAGCAGCAGAATTGCGAAAAATTTTTGCCTTCTCAACCATTTCTTGGCTTCAAACTCCCATATCTCGCGAACGGATTGACCTAACCCAAAAATTCCTACTGCATCTGAAAGTAGAAACTCGCCCGATTACAACGGTATGTGTATTTATTCCCTAGGCCATTCTGGTTAAGCGTTTGGAGCAGCAGAATTGCGAAAAATTTTTTGCCTTCCCAACCATTTCTTGGCTTCAAACTCCCATATCTCGCGAACGGATTGACCAAACCCAAAACTTCCTGCTGCGTCTGAAATTAGAAACTCGCCCGATTACAACGGTATGCGGATTTTTTCCCTAGGCCATTCTGGTTAAGCGTTTCGAGCAGCAGAATTGCGAAAAATTTGTTCTATTCTCAACCATTTCTTAGCTTCAAACTCCCATATCTCGCGAACGGATTGACCTAACCCAAAAATTCCTATTGCATCTGAAAGTAGAAACTCGACCGATTACAACGGTATGTGTATTTTTTCCCTAGGCCATTCTGGTTAGGCGTTTCGAGCAGCAGAATTGCGAAAAATTTGTTCTGTTCTCAACCATTTCTTAGCTTCAAACTCCCATATCTCGCGAACGGATTGACATAACCGAAAAATTCCTATTGCATCTGAAAGTAGAAACTCGACGGATTACAACGGTATGTGTATTTTTTCCCTAGGCCATTCTGGTTAAGCGTTTGGAGCAGCAGAATTGCGAAAAATTGTTTGCCTTCTCAACCATTTCTTGGCTTGAAACTCCCATATCTCGTGAACGGATTGACCTAACCCAAAAATTCCTATTGCATCTGAAAGTAGAAACACGCCCGATCACAGCGGTACGCGTATTTTTTCCCTAGGCCATTCTGGTTAAGCGTTTGGAGCAGCAGAAGTGCGAAAAATTTCTTGTCTTCTCAACCATTTCTTAGCTTCAAACTCCCACATCTCGCGAACGGATTGTCCTAACCCAAAAATTCCTGCTGCATCTGAAAGTAGAAACTCTCCCGATTACAACGGTATGTGTATTTCTTCCCTAGGCTATTCTGGTTAAGCGTTTGGAGCAGCAGAATTGCGAAAAATTGTTTGCCTTCTCAACCATTTCTTGGCTTCAAACTCCCATATCTCGCGAACGGATTGTCCTAACCCAAAAGTTCCTGTTGCGTCTGAAAGTAGAAACTCGCCCGATTACAACGGTATGTGTATTTTTTCCCTAGGCCATTCTGGTTAAGCGTTTGGAGCAGCAGAATTGCGAAAAATTTTTTGCCTTCTCAACCATTTCTTGGCTTGAAACTCCCATATCTCGCGAACGGATTGACATAACCGAAAAATTCCTATTGCATCTGAAAGTAGAAACTCGCCCGATTACAACGGTATGTGTATTTATTCCCTAGGCCATTCTGGTTAAGCGTTTGGAGCAGCAGAATTGCGAAAAATTTTTTGCCTTCCCAACCATTTCTTGGCTTCAAACTCCCATATCTCGCGAACGGATTGACCAAACCCAAAACTTCCTGCTGCGTCTGAAATTAGAAACTCGCCCGATTACAACGGTATGCGGATTTTTTCCCTAGGCCATTCTGGTTAAGCGTTTCGAGCAGCAGAATTGCGAAAAATTTGTTCTGTTCTCAACCATTTCTTAGCTTCAAACTCCCATATCTCGCGAACGGATTGACCTAACCCAAAAATTCCTATTGCATCTGAAAGTAGAAACTCGACCGATTACAACGGTATGTGTATTTTTTCCCTAGGCCATTCTGGTTAGGCGTTTCGAGCAGCAGAATTGCGAAAAATTTGTTCTGTTCTCAACCATTTCTTAGCTTCAAACTCCCATATCTCGCGAACGGATTGACATAACCGAAAAATTCCTATTGCATCTGAAAGTAGAAACTCGACGGATTACAACGGTATGTGCATTTTTTCCCTAGGCCATTCTGGTTAAGCGTTTGGAGCAGCAGAATTGCGAAAAATTGTTTGCCTTCTCAACCATTTCTTGGCTTGAAACTCCCATATCTCGTGAACGGATTGACCTAACCCAAAAATTCCTATTGCATCTGAAAGTAGAAACACGCCCGATCACAGCGGTACGCGTATTTTTTCCCTAGGCCATTCTGGTTAAGCGTTTGGAGCAGCAGAAGTGCGAAAAATTTCTTGTCTTCTCAACCATTTCTAAGCTTCAAACTCCCACATCTGGCGAACGGATTGTCCTAACCCAAAAATTCCTGCTGCATCTGAAAGTAGAAACTCTCCCGATTACAACGGTATGTGTATTTCTTCCCTAGGCCATTCTGGTTAAGCGTTTGGAGCAGCAGAATTGCGAAAAATTGTTTGCCTTCTCAACCATTTCTTGGCTTCAAACTCCCATATCTCGTGAACGGATTGACCTAACCCAAAAATTCCTATTGCATCTGAAAGTAGAAACTCGCCCGATTACAACGGTATGTGTATTTTTTCCCTAGGCCATTCTGGTTAAGCGTTTGGAGCAGCAGAATTGCGAAAAATTTTTTGCCTTCTCAACCATTTCTTGGCTTCAAACTCCCATATCTCGCGAACGGATTGTCCTAACCCAAAAGTTCCTGTTGCGTCTGAAAGTAGAAACTCACCCGATTACAACGGTATGTGTATTTTTTCCCTAGGCCATTCTGGTTAAGCGTTTGGAGCAGCAGAATTGCGAAAAATTTTTTGCCTTCTCAACCATTTCTTGGCTTGAAACTCCCATATCTCGTGAACGGATTGACCTAACCCAAAAATTCCTATTGCATCTGAAAGTAGAAACACGCCCGATCACAGCGGTACGCGTATTTTTTCCCTAGGCCATTCTGCTTAAGCGTTTGGAGCAGCAGAAGTGCGAAAAATTTCTTGTCTTCTCAACCATTTCTTAGCTTCAAACTCCCACATCTGGCGAACGGATTGTCCTAACCCAAAAATTCCTGCTGCATCTGAAAGTAGAAACTCTCCCGATTACAACGGTATGTGTATTTCTTCCCTAGGCCATTCTGGTTAAGCGTTTGGAGCAGCAGAATTGCGAAAAATTGTTTGCCTTCTCAACCATTTCTTGGCTTCAAACTCCCATATCTCGTGAACGGATTGACCTAACCCAAAAATTCCTATTGCATCTGAAAGTAGAAACTCGCCCGATTACAACGGTATGTGTATTTTTTCCCTAGGCCATTCTGGTTAAGCGTTTGGAGCAGCAGAATTGCGAAAAATTTTTTGCCTTCTCAACCATTTCTTGGCTTCAAACTCCCATATCTCGCGAACGGATTGTCCTAACCCAAAAGTTCCTGTTGCGTCTGAAAGTAGAAACTCACCCGATTACAACGGTATGTGTATTTTTTCCCTAGGCCATTCTGGTTAAGCGTTTGGAGCAGCAGAATTGCGAAAAATTTTTTGCCTTCTCAACCATTTCTTGGCTTGAAACTCCCATATCTCGCGAACGGATTGACATAACCGAAAAATTCCTATTGCATCTGAAAGTAGAAACTCGCCCGATTACAACGGTATGTGCATTTATTCCCTAGGCCATTCTGGTTAAGCGTTTGGAGCAGCAGAATTGCGAAAAATTTTTTGCCTTCCCAACCATTTCTTGGCTTCAAACTCCCATATCTCGCGAACGGATTGACCAAACCCAAAACTTCCTGCTGCGTCTGAAATTAGAAACTCGCCCGATTACAACGGTATGCGGATTTTTTCCCTAGGCCATTCTGGTTAAGCGTTTCGAGCAGCAGAATTGCGAAAAATTTGTTCTGTTCTCAACCATTTCTTAGCTTCAAACTCCCATATCTCGCGAACGGATTGACCTAACCCAAAAATTCCTATTGCATCTGAAAGTAGAAACTCGACCGATTACAACGGTATGTGTATTTTTTCCCTAGGCCATTCTGGTTAGGCGTTTCGAGCAGCAGAATTGCGAAAAATTTGTTCTGTTCTCAACCATTTCTTAGCTTCAAACTCCCATATCTCGCGAACGGATTGACATAACCGAAAAATTCCTATTGCATCTGAAAGTAGAAACTCGACGGATTACAACGGTATGTGTATTTTTTCCCTAGGCCATTCTGGTTAAGCGTTTGGAGCAGCAGAATTGCGAAAAATTGTTTGCCTTCTCAACCATTTCTTGGCTTGAAACTCCCATATCTCGTGAACGGTTTGACCTAACCCAAAAATTCCTATTGCATCTGAAAGTAGAAACACGCCCGATCACAGCGGTACGCGTATTTTTTCCCTAGGCCATTCTGATTAAGCGTTTGGAGCAGCAGAAGTGCGAAAAATTTCTTGTCTTATCAACCATTTCTTAGCTTCAAACTCCCACATCTCGCGAACGGATTGTCCTAACCCAAAAATTTCTGCTGCATCTGAAAGTAGAAACTCTCCCGATTACAACGGTATGTGTATTTCTTCCCTAGGCCATTCTGGTTAAGCGTTTGGAGCAGCAGAATTGCGAAAAATTGTTTGCCTTCTCAACCATTTCTTGGCTTCAAACTCCCATATCTCGTGAACGGATTGACCTAACCCAAAAATTCCTATTGCATCTGAAAGTAGAAACTCGCCCGATTACAACGGTATGTGTATTTTTTCCCTAGGCCATTCTGGTTAAGCGTTTGGAGCAGCAGAATTGCGAAAAATTTTTTGCCTTCTCAACCATTTCTTGGCTTCAAACTCCCATATCTCGCGAACGGATTGTCCTAACCCAAAAGTTCCTGTTGCGTCTGAAAGTAGAAACTCGCCCGATTACAACGGTATGTGTATTTTTTCCCTAGGCCATTCTGGTTAAGCGTTTGGAGCAGCAGAATTGCGAAAAATTTTTTGCCTTCTCAACCATTTCTTGGCTTGAAACTCCCATATCTCGCGAACGGATTGACATAACCGAAAAATTCCTATTGCATCTGAAAGTAGAAACTCGCCCGATCACAGCGGTACGTGTATTTTTTCCCTAGGCCATTCTGGTTAAGTGTTTAGAGCAGCAGATGTGCGAAAAATTTCTTTCCTTCTCAATCATTTCTTAGCTTCAAACTCCCATATCTCGCGAACGGATTGACCTAACCCAAAAATTCCTGTTTCATCTGAAAGTAGAAACTCTCCCGATTACAACGGTATGTGTATTTTTTCCCTAGGCCATTCTGGTTAAGCGTTTGGAGCAGCAGAAGTGCGAAAAATTTCTTGTCTTCTCAACCATTTCTTAGCTTCAAACTCCCATATCTCGCGAACGGATTGACCTAACCCAAAAATTCCTGTTGCATCTGAAAGTAGAAACTCTCCCGATTACAACGGTATGTGTATTTTTTCCTTATGCCATTCTGGTTAAGCGTTTGGAGCAGCAGAATTGCGAAAAATTTTTTGCCTTCTCAACCATTTCTTGGCTTCAAACTCCCATATCTCGCGAACGGATTGACCTAACCCAAAAATTCTTACTACATCTGAAAGTAGAAACTCGCCCGATTACAACGGTATGTGTATTTTTTCCCTAGGCCATTCTGGTTAAGCGTTTGGAGCAGCAGAAGTGCGAAAAATTTCTTGTCTTCTCAACCATTTCTTAGCTTCAAACTCCCACATCTCGCGAACGGATTGTCCTAACCCAAAAATTTCTACTGCATCTGAAAGTAGAAACTCTCCCGATTACAACGGTATGTGTATTTCTTCCCTAGGCCATTCTGGTTAAGCGTTTGGAGCAGCAGAATTGCGAAAAATTGTTTGCCTTCTCAACCATTTCTTGGCTTCAAACTCCCATATCTCGTGAACGGATTGACCTAACCCAAAAATTCCTATTGCATCTGAAAGTAGAAACTCGCCCGATTACAACGGTATGTGTATTTTTTCCCTAGGCCATTCTGGTTAAGCGTTTGGAGCAGCAGAATTGCGAAAAATTTTTTGCCTTCTCAACCATTTCTTGGCTTCAAACTCCCATATCTCGCGAACGGATTGTCCTAACCCAAAAGTTCCTGTTGCTTCTGAAAGTAGAAACTCGCCCGATTACAACGGTATGTGTATTTTTTCCCTAGGCCATTCTGGTTAAGCGTTTGGAGCAGCAGAATTGCGAAAAATTTTTTGCCTTCTCAACCATTTCTTGGCTTGAAACTCCCATATCTCGCGAACGGATTGACATAACCGAAAAATTCCTATTGCATCTGAAAGTAGAAACTCGCCCGATCACAGCGGTACGTGTATTTTTTCCCTAGGCCATTCTGGTTAAGTGTTTAGAGCAGCAGATGTGCGAAAAATTTCTTTCCTTCTCAATCATTTCTTAGCTTCAAACTCCCATATCTCGCGAACGGATTGACCTAACCCAAAAATTCCTGTTTCATCTGAAAGTAGAAACTCTCCCGATTACAACGGTATGTGTATTTTTTCCCTAGGCCATTCTGGTTAAGCGTTTGGAGCAGCAGAAGTGCGAAAAATTTCTTGTCTTCTCAACCATTTCTTAGCTTCAAACTCCCATATCTCGCGAACGGATTGACCTAACCCAAAAATTCCTGTTGCATCTGAAAGTAGAAACTCTCCCGATTACAACGGTATGTGTATTTTTTCCTTATGCCATTCTGGTTAAGCGTTTGGAGCAGCAGAATTGCGAAAAATTTTTTGCCTTCTCAACCATTTCTTGGCTTCAAACTCCCATATCTCGCGAACGGATTGACCTAACCCAAAAATTCTTACTACATCTGAAAGTAGAAACTCGCCCGATTACAACGGTATGTGTATTTATTCCCTAGGCCATTCTGGTTAAGCGTTTGGAGCAGCAGAATTGCGAAAAATTTTTTGCCTTCCCAACCATTTCTTGGCTTCAAACTCCCATATCTCGCGAACGGATTGACCTAACCCAAAAATTCCTATTGCATCTGAAAGTAGAAACTCGCCCGATTTCAGCGGTACGTGTATTTTTTCACTAGGCCATTCTGGTTTAGCGTTTGGAGCAGCAGAAATGCGAAAAATTTTTTGCCTTCTCAACCATTTCTTGGCTTCAAACTCCCATATCTCGCGAACGGATTGACCTAACCCAAAAATTCCTACTACATCTGAAAGTAGAAACTCGCCCGATTACAACGGTATGTGTATTTTTTCCCTAGGCCATTCTGGTTAGGCGTTTCGAGCGGCAGAATTGCGAAAAATTTGTTCTGTTCTGAACCATTTCTTAGCTTGAAACTCCCATATCTCGCGAACGGATTGACCAAACCCAAAAATTGCCTTCTCAACCATTTCTTTGCTTCAAACTCCCATATCTCGCGAACGGATTGACCTAGCCCAAAAATTCCTATTGCATCTGAAAGTAGAAACTCGCCCGATTACAACGGTATGTGTATTTTTTCCCTAGGCCATTCTGGTTAAGAGTTTGGAGCAGCAGAAGTGCGAAAAATTTGTTGTCTTCTCAACCATTTCTTAGCTTCAAACTCCCATATCTCGCGAACGGATTGACCTAACCCAAAAATTCCTATTGCATCTGAAAGTAGAAACTAGCCCGATTACAACGGTATGTGTATTTTTTCCCTAGGCCATTCTGGTTAAGCGTTTGGAGCAGCAGAATTGCGAAAAATTTCTTGCCTTCTCAACCATTTCTTGGCTTCAAACTCCCATATCTCGCGAACGGATTGACCTAACCCAAAAATTCCTATTGCATCTGAAAGTAGAAACTCGCCCGATTTCAGCGGTACGTGTATTTTTTCACTAGGCCATTCTGGTTTAGCGTTTGGAGCAGCAGAAATGCGAAAAATTTTTTGCCTTCTCAACCATTTCTTGGCTTCAAACTCCCATGTCTCGCGAACGGATTGTCCTAACCCAAAAATTCCTGTTGCGTCTGAAAGTAGAAACTCGCCCGATTACAACGGTATGTGTATTTTTTCCCTAGGCCAATCTGCTTAAGCGTTTGGAGCAGCAGAATTGCGAAAAATTTTTTGCCTTCTGAACCATTTCTTGGCTTGAAACTCCCATATCTCGAGAACGGATTGACATAACCGAAAAATTCCTATTGCATCTGAAAGTAGATACTCGCCGGATCACAGCGGTACGTGTATTTTTTCCCTAGGCCATTCTGGTTAAGCGTTTGGAGCAGCAGAAGTGCGAAAAATTTCTTGTCTTCTCAACCATTTCTTAGCTTCAAACTCCCATATCTCGCGAACGGATTGACCTAACCCAAAAATTCCTGTTGCATCTGAAAGTAGAAACTCTCCCGATTACAACGGTATGTGTATTTTTTCCTTAGGCCATTCTGGTTAAGCGTTTGGAGCAGCAGAATTGCGAAAAATTTTTTGCCTTCTCAACCATTTCTTGGCTTCAAACTCCCATATCTCGCGAACGGATTGACCTAACCCAAAAATTCTTACTACATCTGAAAGTAGAAACTCTACGGATTACAACGGTATGTGTATTTTTTCCCTAGGCCATTCTGGTTAAGCGTTTGGAGCAGCAGAATTGCGAAAAATTTTTTGCCTTCTCAACCATTTCTTGGCTTCAAACTCCCATATCTCGCGAACGGATTGACCTAACCCAAAAATTCCTACTGCATCTGAAAGTAGAAGCTCGCCCGATTACAACGGTATGTGTATTTATTCCCTAGGCCATTCTGGTTAAGCGTTTGGAGCAGCAGAATTGCGAAAAAATTTTTGCCTTCCCAACCATTTCTTGGTTTCAAACTCCCATATCTCGCGAACGGATTGACCAAACCCAAAACTTCCTGCTGCGTCTGAAATTAGAAACTCGCCCGATTACAACGGTATGCGGATTTTTTCCCTAGGCCATTCTGGTTAAGCGTTTCGAGCAGCAGAATTGCGAAAAATTTGTTCTGTTCTCAACCATTTCTTAGCTTCAAACTCCCATATCTCGCGAACGGATTGACCTAACCCAAAAATTCCTATTGCATCTGAAAGTAGAAACTCGGCCGATTACAACGGTATGTGTATTTTTTCCCTAGGCCATTCTGGTTAGGCGTTTCGAGCAGCCGAATTGCGAAAAATTTGTTCTGTTCTCAACCATTTCTTAGCTTCAAACTCCCATATCTCGCGAACGGATTGACATAACCGAAAAATTCCTATTGCACCTGAAAGTAGAAACTCGACGGATTACAACGGTATGTGTATTTTTTCCCTAGGCCATTCTGGTTAAGCGTTTGGAACAGCAGAATTGCGAAAAATTGTTTGCCTTCGCAACCATTTCTTGGCTTGAAACTCCCATATCTCGTGAACGGATTGACCTAACCCAAAAATTCCTATTGCATCTGAAAGTAGAAACACGCCCGATCACAGCGGTACGTGTATTTTTTCCCTAGGCCATTCTGGTTAAGCGTTTGGAGCAGCAGAAGTGCGAAAAATTTCTTGTCTTCTCAACCATTTCTTAGCTTCAAACTCCCACATCTCGCGAACGGATTGTCCTAACCCAAAAATTCCTGCTGCATCTGAAAGTAGAAACTCTCCCGATTACAACGGTATGTGTATTTTTTCCCTAGGCAATTCTGGTTAAGCGTTTGGAGCAGCAGAATTGCGAAAAATTGTTTGCCTTCTCAACCATTTCTTGGCTTCAAACTCCCATATCTCGCGAACGGATTGACCTAACCCAAAAATTCCTACTGCATCTGAAAGTAGAAGCTCGCCCGATTACAACGGTATGTGTATTTATTCCCTAGGCCATTCTGGTTAAGCGTTTGGAGCAGCAGAATTGGGAAAAATTTTTTGCCTTCCCAACCATTTCTTGGCTTCAAACTCCCATATCTCGCGAACGGATTGACCAAACCCAAAACTTCCTGCTGCGTCTGAAATTAGAAACTCGCCCGATTACAACGGTATGCGGATTTTTTCCCTAGGCCATTCTGGTTAAGCGTTTCGAGCAGCAGAATTGCGAAAAATTTGTTCTGTTCTCAACCATTTCTTAGCTTCAAACTCCCATATCTCGCGAACGGATTGACCTAACCCAAAAATTCCTATTGCATCTGAAAGTAGAAACTCGACCGATTACAACGGTATGTGTATTTTTTCCCTAGGCCATTCTGGTTAGGCGTTTCGAGCAGCAGAATTGCGAAAAATTTGTTCTGTTCTCAACCATTTCTTAGCTTCAAACTCCCATATCTCGCGAACGGATTGACATAACCGAAAAATTCCTATTGCATCTGAAAGTAGAAACTCGACGGATTACAACGGTATGTGTATTTTTTCCCTAGGCCATTTTGGTTAAGCGTTTGGAGCAGCAGAATTGCGAAAAATTGTTTGCCTTCTCAACCATTTCTTGGCTTGAAACTCACATATCTCGTGAACGGATTGACCTAACCCAAAAATTCCTATTGCATCTGAAAGTAGAAACACGCCCGATCACAGCGGTACGTGTATTTTTTCCCTAGGCCATTCTGGTTAAGCGTTTGGAGCAGCAGAATTGCGAAAAATTTTTTGCCTTCTCAACCATTTCTTGGCTTCAAACTCCCATATCTCGCGAACGGATTGTCCTAACCCAAAAGTTCCTGTTGCGTCTGAAAGTAGAAACTCGCCCGATTACAACGGTATGTGTATTTTTTCCCTAGGCCATTCTGGTTAAGCGTTTGGAGCAGCAGAATTGCGAAAAATTTTTTGCCTTCTCAACCATTTCTTGGCTTGAAACTCCCATATCTCGCGAACGGATTGACATAACCGAAAAATTCCTATTGCATCTGAAAGTAGAAACTCACCCGATCACAGCGGTACGTGTATTTTTTCCCTAGGCCATTCTGGTTAAGTGTTTAGAGCAGCAGATGTGCGAAAAATTTCTTTCCTTCTCAATCATTTCTTAGCTTCAAACTCCCATATCTCGCGAACGGATTGACCTAACCCAAAAATTCCTGTTTCATCTGAAAGTAGAAACTCTCCCGATTACAACGGTATGTGTATTTTTTCCCTAGGCCATTCTGGTTAAGCTTTTGGAGCAGCAGAATTGCGAAAAATTTTTTGCCTTCTCAACCATTTCTTGGCTTCAAACTCCCATATCTCGCGAACGGATTGACCTAAACCAAAAATTCCTGTTGCATCTGAAAGTAGAAACTCGTCCGATTACAACGGTATGTGTATTTTTTTACTAGGCCATTCTGGTTAAGCGTTTGGAGCAGCAGAATTGCGAAAAATTTTTTGCCTTCTCAACCATTTCTTGGCTTCAAACTCCCATATCTCGAGAGCGGATTGACCTAACCCAAAAATTCCTGTTGCGTCTGAAAGTAGAAACTCGCCCGATTACAACGGTATGTGTATTTCTTCCCTGGGCCATTCTGGTTAAGCGTTTGGAGCAGCAAAAATGCGAAAAATTTTTTGCCTTCTCAACCATTTCTTAGCTTCAAAGTCCCATATCTCGCAAACGGATTGACCAAGCCCAAAAATTCCTGCTGCGTCTGAAATTAGAAACTCGCCCGATTACAACGGTATGCGTATTTTTTCCCTAGGCCATTCTGGTTAAGCGTTAGGAGCCGCAGCATTGCGAAAAATTTTTTGCCTTATCAACCATTTCTTGACTTCAAACTCCCATATCTCGCGAACGGATTGACCTAACCCAAAAATTCCTATTGCATCTGAAAGTAGAAACTCGACCGATTACAACGGTATGTGTATTTTTTCCCTAGGCCATTCTGGTTAGGCGTTTCGAGCAGCAGAATTGCGAAAAATTTGTTCTGTTCTCAACCATTTCTTAGCTTGAAACTCCCATATCTCGCGAACGGAGTGACATAACCGAAAAATTCCTATTGCATCTGAAAGTAGAAACTCGCCGGATCACAGCGGTACGTGTATTTTTTCCCTAGGCCATTCTGGTTAAGCGTTTGGAGCAGCAGAAGTGCGAAAAATTTCTTGTCTTCTCAACCATTTCTTAGCTTCAAACTCCCATATCTCGCGAACGGATTGACCTAACCCAAAAATTCCTGTTGCATCTGAAATTAGAAACTCGCCCGATTACAACGGTATGCGTATTTTTTCCCTAGGCCATTCTGGTTAAGCGTTTGGAGCAGCAGAATTGCGAAAAATTTTTTGCCTTCTCAACCATTTCTTGGCTTCAAACTCCCATATCTCGCGAACGGACTGACCTAACCCAAAAATTCCTACTGCATCTGAAAGTAGAAACTCGCCCGATTACAACGGTATGTGTATTTATTCCCTAGGCCATTCTGGTTAAGCGTTTGGGGCAGCAGAATTGCGAAAAATTTTTTGCCTTCCCAACCATTTCTTGGCTTCAAACTCCCATATCTCGCGAACGGATTGACCAAACCCAAAACTTCCTGCTGCGTCTGAAATTAGAAACTCGCCCGATTACAACGGTATGCGTATTTTTTCCCTAGGCCATTCTGGTTAAGCGTTTCGAGCAGCAGAATTGCGAAAAATTTGTTCTGTTCTCAACCATTTCTTAGCTTCAAACTCCCATATCTCGCGAACGGATTGACCTAACCCAAAAATTCCTATTGCATCTGAAAGTAGAAACTCGACCGATTACAACGGTATGTGTATTTTTTCTCTAGGCCATTCTGGTTAGGCGTTTCGAGCAGCAGAATTGCGAAAAATTTGTTCTGTTCTCAACCATTTCTTAGCTTCAAACTCCCATATCTCGCGAACGGATTGACATAACCGAAAAATTCCTATTGCATCTGAAAGTAGAAACTCGACGGATTACAACGGTATGTGTATTTTTTCCCTAGGCCATTCTGGTTAAGCGTTTGGAGCAGCAGATGTGCGAAAAATTTCTTTCCTTCTCAATCATTTCTTAGCTTCAAACTCCCATATCTCGCGAACGGATTGACCTAACCCAAAAATTCCTGTTGCATCTGAAAGTAGAAACTCTCCCGATTACAACAGTATGTGTATTTTTTCCCTAGGCCATTCTGGTTAAGCTTTTGGAGCAGCAGAATTGCGAAAAATTTTTTGCCTTCTCAACCATTTCTTGGCTTCAAACTCCCATATCTCGCGAACGGATTGACCTAAACCAAAAATTCCTGTTGCATCTGAAAGTAGAAACTCGACCGATTACAACGGTATGTGTATTTTTTCCCTAGGCCATTCTGGTTAGGCGTTTCGAGCAGCAGAATTGCGAAAAATTTGTTCTGTTCTCAACCATTTCTTAGCTTGAAACTCCCATATCTCGCGAACGGAGTGACATAACCGAAAAATTCCTATTGCATCTGAAAGTAGAAACTCGCCGGATCACAGCGGTACGTGTATTTTTTCCCTAGGCCATTCTGGTTAAGCGTTTGGAGCAGCAGAAGTGCGAAAAATTTCTTGTCTTCTCAACCATTTCTTAGCTTCAAACTCCCATATCTCGCGAACGGATTGACCTAACCCAAAAATTCCTGTTGCATCTGAAAGTAGAAACTCGACCGATTACAACGGTATGTGTATTTTTTCCCTAGGCCATTCTGGTTAGGCGTTTCGAGCAGCAGAATTGCGAAAAATTTGTTCTGTTCTCAACCATTTCTTAGCTTGAAACTCCCATATCTCGCGAACGGAGTGACATAACCGAAAAATTCCTATTGCATCTGAAAGTAGAAACTCGCCGGATCACAGCGGTACGTGTATTTTTTCCCTAGGCCATTCTGGTTAAGCGTTTGGAGCAGCAGAAGTGCGAAAAATTTCTTGTCTTCTCAACCATTTCTTAGCTTCAAACTCCCATATCTCGCGAACGGATTGACCTAACCCAAAAATTCCTGTTGCATCTGAAAGTAGAAACTCTCCCGATTACAACGGTATGTGTATTTTTTCCCTAGGCCATTCTGGTTAAGCGTTTGGAGCAGCAGAATTGCGAAAAATTTTTTGCCTTCTCAACCATTTCTTGGCTTCAAACTCCCATATCTCGCGAACGGATTGACCTAACCCAAAAATTCCTACTGCATCTGAAAGTAGAAACTCGCCCGATTACAACGGTATGTGTATTTATTCCCTAGGCCATTCTGGTTAAGCGTTTGGAGCAGCAGAATTGCGAAAAATTTTTTGCCTTCCCAACCATTTCTTGGCTTCAAACTCCCATATCTCGCGAACGGATTGACCAAACCCAAAACTTCCTGCTGCGTCTGAAATTAGAAACTCGCCCGATTACAACGGTATGCGTATTTTTTCCCTAGGCCATTCTGGTTAAGCGTTTCGAGCAGCAGAATTGCGAAAAATTTGTTCTGTTCTCAACCATTTCTTAGCTTCAAACTCCCATATCTCGCGAACGGATTGACCTAACCCAAAAATTCCTATTGCATCTGAAAGTAGAAACTCGACCGATTACAACGGTATGTGTATTTTTTCCCTAGGCCATTCTGGTTAGGCGTTTCGAGCAGCAGAATTGCGAAAAATTTGTTCTGTTCTCAACCATTTCTTAGCTTCAAACTCCCATATCTCGCGAACGGATTGACATAACCGAAAAATTCCTATTGCATCTGAAAGTAGAAACTCGACGGATTACAACGGTATGTGTATTTTTTCCCTAGGCCATTCTGGTTAAGCGTTTGGAGCAGCAGAATTGCGAAAAATTTTTTGCCTTCTCAACCATTTCTTAGCTTCAAACTCCCATATCTCGCGAACGGATTGACCTAACCCAAAAATTCCTATTGCATCTGAAAGTAGAAACTCGACCGATCACAGCGGTACGTGTATTTTTTCCCTAGGCCATTCTGGTTAAGCGTTTAGAGCAGCAGATGTGCGAAAAATTTCTTTCCTTCTCAATCATTTCTTAGCTTCAAACTCCCATATCTCGCGAACGGATTGACCTAACCCAAAAATTCCTGTTGCATCTGAAAGTAGAAACTCTCCCGATTACAACGGTATGTGTATTTTTTCCCTAGGCCATTCTGGTTAAGCTTTTGGAGCAGCAGAATTGCGAAAAATTTTTTGCCTTCTCAACCATTTCTTGGCTTCAAACTCCCATATCTCGCGAACGGATTGACCTAACCCAAAAATTCCTGTTGCATCTGAAAGTAGAAACTCGTCCGATTACAACGGTATGTGTATTTTTTCACTAGGCCATTCTGGTTAAGCGTTTGGAGCAGCAGAATTGCGAAAAATTTTTTGCCTTCTCAACCATTTCATGGCTTCAAACTCCCATATCTCGAGAGCGGATTGACCTAACCCAAAAATTCCTGTTGCGTCTGAAAGTAGAAACTCGCCCGATTACAACGGTATGTGTATTTCTTCCCTGGGCCATTCTGGTTAAGCGTTTGGAGCAGCAAAAATGCGAAAAATTTCTTGCCTTCTCAACCATTTCTTAGCTTCAAAGTCCCATATCTCGCAAACGGATTGACCAAGCCCAAAAATTTCTGCTGCGTCTGAAATTAGAAACTCGCCCGATTACAACGGTATGCGTATTTTTTCCCTAGGCCATTCTGGTTAAGCGTTAGGAGCCGCAGAATTGCGAAAAATTTTTTGCCTTATCAACCATTTCTTGGCTTCAAACTCCCACATCTCGCGAACGGATTGACCTAACCCAAAAATTCCTATTGCATCTGAAAGTAGAAACTCGTCCGATTACAACGGTATGTGTATTTTTTCACTAGGCCATTCTGGTTTAGCGTTTGGAGCAGCAGAATTGCGAAAAATTTTTTGCCTTCTCAACCATTTCTTGGCTTCAAACTCCCATATCTCGCTAACGGATTGACCTAACCCAAAAATTCCTATTGCATCTGAAAGTAGAAACTCGCCCGATTAGAACGGTATGTGTATTTCTTCCCTGGGCCATTCTGGTTAAGCGTTTGGAGCAGCAGAATTGCGAAAAATTTTTTGCCTTCTCAACCATTTCTTGGCTTGAAACTCCCATATCTCGTGAACGGATTGACCTAACCCAAAAATTCCTATTGCATCTGAAAGTAGAAGCTCGCACGATTACAGCGGTTCGTGTATTTTTCCCCTAGGCTATTCTGGTTAAGCGTTTGGAGCAGCAGAATTGCGAAAAATTTTTTGCCTTCTCAACCATTTCTTAGCTTCAAAGTCCCATATCTCGCGAACGGATTGACCAAACCCAAAAATTCCTATTGCATCTGAAAGTAGAAACTCGCCCGATTACAACGGTATGTGTATTTTTTCCCTAGGCCATTCTGCTTAAGCGTTTGGAGTAGCAGAATTGCGAAAAATTTTTTGCCTTCTCAACCATTTCTTGGCTTGAAACTCCCATATCTCGCGAACGGATTGACATAACCGAAAAATTCCTATTGCATCTGAAAGTAGAAACTCGCCCGATCACAGCGGTACGTGTATTTTTTCCCTAGGCCATTCTGGTTAAGCGTTTGGAGCAGCAGATGTGCGAAAAATTTCTTTCCTTCTCAACCATTTCTTAGCTTCAAACTCCCATATCTCGCGAACGGATTGACCTAACCCAAAAATTCCTGCTGCATATGAAAGTAGAAACTCTCCCGATTACAACGGTATGTGTATTTTTTCCCTAGGCAATTCTGGTTAAGCGTTTGGAGCAGCAGAATTGCGAAAAATTTTTTGCCTTCTCAACCATTTCTTGGCTTCAAACTCCCATATCTCGCGAACGGATTGACCTAACCCAAAAATTCCTGTTGCATCTGAAAGTAGAAACTCGTCCGATTACAACGGTATGTGTATTTTTTCACTAGGCCATTCTGGTTAAGCGTTAGGAGCCGCAGCATTGCGAAAAATTTTTTGCCTTATCAACCATTTCTTGGCTTCAAACTCCCACATCTCGCGAACGGATTGACCTAACCCAAAAATTCCTATTGCATCTGAAAGTAGAAACTCGCCCGATTACAACGGTATGTGTATTTTTTCCCTAGGCCATTCTGGTTAAGCGTTTGGAGCAGCAGAATTGCGAACAATTTTTTGCCTTCTCAACCATTTCTTGGGTTCAAACTCCCATATCTCGCGAACGGATTGACCTAACCCAAAAATTCATGTTGCGTCTGAAAGTAGAAACTCGCCCGATTACAACGCTATGTGTATTTTTTCCCTAGCTCTTTCTGGTTAAGCGTTTGGAGGAGCAGAATTGCGAAAAATTTGTTGCCTTCTCAACCATTTCTTAGCTTCAAAGTCCCATATCTCGCGAACGGATCGACCAAACCCAAAAATTCCTATTGCATCTGAAAGTAGAAACTCGCCCGATTACAACGGTATGTGTATTTTTTCCCTAGGCCATTCTGCTTAAGCGTTTGGAGTAGCAGAATTGCGAAAAATTTTTTGCCTTCTCAACCATTTCTTGGCTTGAAACTCCCATATCTCGCGAACGGATTGACATAACCGAAAAATTCCTATTGCATCTGAAAGTAGAAACTCGCCCGATCACAGCGGTACGTGTATTTTTTCCCTAGGCCATTCTGGTTAAGCGTTTGGAGCAGCAGAATTGCGAAAAATTTTTTGCCTTCTCAACCATTTCTTGGCTTCAAACTCCCATATCTCGCGAACGGATTGACCTAACCCAAAAATTCCTGTTGCATCTGAAAGTAGAAACTCGTCCGATTACAACGGTATGTGTATTTTTTCACTAGGCCATTCTGGTTAAGCGTTAGGAGCCGCAGCATTGCGAAAAATTTTTTGCCTTATCAACCATTTCTTGGCTTCAAACTCCCACATCTCGCGAACGGATTGACCTAACCCAAAAATTCCTATTGCATCTGAAAGTAGAAACTCGCCCGATTACAACGGTATGTGTATTTTTTCCCTAGGCCATTCTGGTTAAGCGTTTGGAGCAGCAGAATTGCGAACAATTTTTTGCCTTCTCAACCATTTCTTGGGTTCAAACTCCCATATCTCGCGAACGGATTGACCTAACCCAAAAATTCATGTTGCGTCTGAAAGTAGAAACTCGCCCGATTACAACGCTATGTGTATTTTTTCCCTAGCTCTTTCTGGTTAAGCGTTTGGAGGAGCAGAATTGCGAAAAATTTGTTGCCTTCTCAACCATTTCTTAGCTTCAAAGTCCCATATCTCGCGAACGGAACGACCAAACCCAAAAATTCCTATTGCATCTGAAAGTAGAAACTCGCCCGATTACAACGGTATGTGTATTTTTTCCCTAGGCCATTCTGCTTAAGCGTTTGGAGTAGCAGAATTGTGAAAAATTTTTTGCCTTCTCAACCATTTCTTGGCTTGAAACTCCCATATCTCGCGAACGGATTGACATAACCGAAAAATTCCTATTGCATCTGAAAGTAGAAACTCGCCCGATCACAGCGGTACGTGTATTTTTTCCCTAGGCCATTCTGGTTAAGCGTTTGGAGCAGCAGATGTGCGAAAAATTTCTTTCCTTCTCAACCATTTCTTAGCTTCAAACTCCCATATCTCGCGAACGGATTGACCTAACCCAAAAATTCCTGTTGCATATGAAAGTAGAAACTCTCCCGATTACAACGGTTTGTGTATTTTTTGCCTAGGCCATTCTGGTTAAGCGTTTGGAGCAGCAGAATTGCGAACAATTTTTTGCCTTCTCAACCATTTCTTGGGTTCAAACTCCCATATCTCGCGAACGGATTGACCTAACCCAAAAATTCCTGTTGCGTCTGAAAGTAGAAACTCGCCCGATTACAAAGGTATGTGTATTTTTTCCCTAGGCAATTCTGGTTAAGCGTTTGGAGCAGCAGAATTGCGAAAAATTTTTTGCCTTCTCAATCATTTCTTGGCTTCAAACTCCCATATCTCGCGAACGGATTGACATAACCCAAAAATTCCTGTTGCATCTGAAAGTAGAAACTCGTCCGATTACAACGGTATGTGTATTTTTTCACTAGGCCATTCTGGTTAAGCGTTAGGAGCCGCAGCATTGCGAAACATTTTTTGCCTTATCAACCATTTCTTGGCTTGAAACTCCCACATCTCGCGAACGGATTGACCTAACCCAAAAATTCCTATTGCATCTGAAAGTAGAAACTCGCCCGATTACAACGGTATGTGTATTTTTTCCCTAGGCCATTCTGGTTAAGCGTTTGGAGCAGCAGAATTGCGAACAATTTTTTGCCTTCTCAACCATTTCTTGGGTTCAAACTCCCATATCTCGCGAACGGATTGACCTAACCCAAAAATTCATGTTGCGTCTGAAAGTAGAAACTCGCCCGATTACAACGGTATGTGTATTTTTTCCCTAGCCCTTTCTGGTTAAGCGTTTGGAGGAGCAGAATTGCGAAAAATTTGTTGCCTTCTCAACCATTTCTTAGCTTCAAAGTCCCATATCTCGCGAACGGATTGACCAAACCCAAAAATTCCTATTGCATCTGAAAGTAGAAACTCGCCCGATTACAACGGTATGTGTATTTTTTCCCTAGGCCATTCTGCTTAAGCGTTTGGAGTAGCAGAATTGCGAAAAATTTTTTGCCTTCTCAACCATTTCTTGGCTTGAAACTCCCATATCTCGCGAACGGATTGACATAACCGAAAAATTCATATTGCATCTGAAAGTAGAAACTCGCCCGATCACAGCGGTACGTGTATTGTTTCCCTAGGCCATTCTGGTTAAGCGTTTGGAGCAGCAGATGTGCGAAAAATTTCTTTCCTTCTCAACCATTTCTTAGCTTCAAACTCCCATATCTCGCGAACGGATTGACCTAACCCAAAAATTCCTGTTGCATATGAAAGTAGAAACTCTCCCGATTACAACGGTATGTGTATTTTTTCCCTAGGCAATTCTGGTTATGCGTTTGGAGCAGCAGAATTGCGAAAAATTTTTTGCCTTCTCAACCATTTCTTGGCTTCAAACTCCCATATCTCGCGAACGGATTGACATAACCCAAAAATTCCTGTTGCATCTGAAAGTAGAAACTCGTCCGATTACAACGGTATGTGTATTTTTTCACTAGGCCATTCTGGTTAAGCGTTAGGATCCGCAGCATGGCGAAAAATTTTTTGCCTTATCAACCATTTCTTGGCTTCAAACTCCCACATCTCGCGAACGGATTGACCTAACCCAAAAATTCCTATTGCATCTGAAAGTAGAAACTCGCCCGATTACAACGGTATGTGTATTTTTTCCCTAGGCCATTCTGGTTAAGCGTTTGGAGCAGCAGAATTGCGAACAATTTTTTGCCTTCTCAACCATTTCTTGGCTTCAAACTCCCATATCTCGAGAACGGATTGTCCTAACCCAAAAATTCCTGTTGCGTCTGAAAGTAGAAACTCGCCCGATTACAACGGTATGTGTATTTCTTCCCTGGGCCATTCTGGTTAACCGTTTGGAGCAGCAGAATTGCGAAAAATTTTTTGCCTTCTCAACCATTTCTTGGCTTCAAACTCCCATATCTCGTGAACGGATTGACCTAACCCAAAAATTCCTATTGCATCTGAAAGTAGAAGCTCGCCGGATTACAGCGGTTCGTGTATTTTTCCCCTAGGCTATTCTGGTTAAGCGTTTGGTGCAGCAGAATTGCGAAAAATTTTTTGCCTTCTCAACCATTTCTTAGCTTCAAAGTCCCATATCTCGCGAACGGATTGACCAAGCCCAAAAATTCCTGCTGCGTCTGAAATTAGAAACTCGCCCGATTACAACGGTATGCGTATTTTTTCCCTAGGCCATTCTGGTTAAGCGTTAGGATCCGCAGCATGGCGAAAAATTTTTTGCCTTATCAACCATTTCTTGGCTTCAAACACCCATATCTCGCGAACGGATTGACCTAACCCAAAAATTCATATTGCATCTGAAAGTAGATACTCGCCCGATTACATCGCTATGTGTATTTTTTCCCTAGGCCATTCTGGTTAAGCGTTTGGAGCAGCAGAATTGCGAACAATTTTTTGCCTTCTCAACCATTTCTTGGCTTCAAACTCCCATATCTCGCGAACGGATTGACCTAACCCAAAAATTCCTGTTGCGTCAGAAAGTAGAAACTCGACCGATTACAACGGTATGTGTATTTTTTCCCTAGCCCTTTCTGGTTAAGCGTTTGGAGGAGCAGAATTGCGAAAAATTTGTTGCCTTCTCAACCATTTCTTGGCTTCAAACTCCCATATCTCGTGAACGGATTGACCTAACCCAAAAATTCCTATTGCATCTGAAAGTAGAAGCTCGCCCGATTACAGCGGTACGTGTATTTTTTCCCTAGGCCATTCTGGTTAAGCGTTTGGAGCAGCAGAATTGCGAAATATGTTTTGCCTTCTCAACCATTTCTTAGCTTCAAAGTCCCATATCTCGCGAACGGATTGACCAAGCCCAAAAATTCCTGCTGCGTCTGAAATTAGAAACTCGCCCGATTACAACGGTATGCGTATTTTTTCCCTAGGCCATTCTGGTTAAGCGTTAGGATCCGCAGCATGGCGAAAAATTTTTTGCCTTCTCAACCATTTCTTGGCTTCAAACTCCCATATCTCGCGAACGGATTGACCTAACCCAAAAATTCCTATTGCATCTGAAAGTAGAAACTCGCCCGATTACAACGGTATGTGTATTTTTTCCCTAGGCCATTCTGCTTAAGCGTTTGGAGCAGCAGAATTGCGAAAAATTTTTTGCCTTCTCAACCATTTCTTGGCTTGAAACTCGCATATCTCGCGAACGGATTGACCTAACCCAAAAATTCCTATTGCATCTGAAAGTAGAAGCTCGCCCGATTACAGCGGTACGTGTATTTTTTCCTTAGGCCATTCTGGTTAAGCGTTTGGAGCAGCAGAATTGCGAAAAATTTTTTGCCTTCTCAACCATTTCTTTGCTTCAAACTCCCATATCTCGCGAACGGATTGACCTAGCCCAAAAATTCCTATTGCATCTGAAAATAGAAACTCGCCCGATTACAAAGGTATGTGTATTTTTTCCCTAGGCCATTTTGGTTAAGCATTTGGAGCAGCAGAAGTGCGAAAAATTTGTTGTCTTCTCAACCATTTCTTAGCTTCAAACTCCCATATCTCGCGAACGGATTGACCTAACCCAAAAATTCCTGTTGCGTCTGAAAGTAGAAACTCGCCCGATTACAACGGTATGTGAATTTTTTCCCTAGGCCATTCTGGTTAAGCGTTTGGAGCAGCAGAAGTGCGAAAAATTTGTTGTCTTCTCAACCATTTCTTAGCTTCAAACTCCCGTATCTTGCGAACGGATTGACCTAACCCAAAAATTCCTGCTGCGTCTGAAATTAGAAACTCGCCCGATTACAACGGTATGCGTATTTTTTCCCTAGGCCATTCTGGTTAAGCGTTAGGATCCGCAGCATGGCGAAAAATTTTTTGCCTTATCAACCATTTCTTGGCTTCAAACACCCATATCTCGCGAACGGATTGACCTAACCCAAAAATTCATATTGCATCTGAAAGTAGATACTCGCCCGATTACATCGCTATGTGTATTTTTTCCCTAGGCCATTCTGGTTAAGCGTTTGGAGCAGCAGAATTGCGAACAATTTTTTGCCTTCTCAACCATTTCTTGGCTTCAAACTCCCATATCTCGCGAACGGATTGACCTAACCCAAAAATTCCTGTTGCGTCAGAAAGTAGAAACTCGACCGATTACAACGGTATGTGTATTTTTTCCCTAGCCCTTTCTGGTTAAGCGTTTGGAGGAGCAGAATTGCGAAAAATTTGTTGCCTTCTCAACCATTTCTTGGCTTCAAACTCCCATATCTCGTGAACGGATTGACCTAACCCAAAAATTCCTATTGCATCTGAAAGTAGAAGCTCGCCCGATTACAGCGGTACGTGTATTTTTTCCCTAGGCCATTCTGGTTAAGCGTTTGGAGCAGCAGAATTGCGAAAAATGTTTTGCCTTCTCAACCATTTCTTAGCTTCAAAGTCCCATATCTCGCGAACGGATTGACCAAGCCCAAAAATTCCTGCTGCGTCTGAAATTAGAAACTCGCCCGATTACAACGGTATGCGTATTTTTTCCCTAGGCCATTCTGGTTAAGCGTTAGGATCCGCAGCATGGCGAAAAATTTTTTGCCTTCTCAACCATTTCTTGGCTTCAAACTCCCATATCTCGCGAACGGATTGACCTAACCCAAAAATTCATATTGCATCTGAAAGTAGATACTCGCCCGATTACATCGCTATGTGTATTTTTTCCCTAGGCCATTCTGGTTAAGCGTTTGGAGCAGCAGAATTGCGAACAATTTTTTGCCTTCTCAACCATTTCTTGGCTTCAAACTCCCATATCTCGCGAACGGATTGACCTAACCCAAAAATTCCTGTTGCGTCAGAAAGTAGAAACTCGACCGATTACAACGGTATGTGTATTTTTTCCCTAGCCCTTTCTGGTTAAGCGTTTGGAGGAGCAGAATTGCGAAAAATTTGTTGCCTTCTCAACCATTTCTTGGCTTCAAACTCCCATATCTCGTGAACGGATTGACCTAACCCAAAAATTCCTATTGCATCTGAAAGTAGAAGCTCGCCCGATTACAGCGGTACGTGTATTTTTTCCCTAGGCCATTCTGGTTAAGCGTTTGGAGCAGCAGAATTGCGAAAAATGTTTTGCCTTCTCAACCATTTCTTAGCTTCAAAGTCCCATATCTCGCGAACGGATTGACCAAGCCCAAAAATTCCTGCTGCGTCTGAAATTAGAAACTCGCCCGATTACAACGGTATGCGTATTTTTTCCCTAGGCCATTCTGGTTAAGCGTTAGGATCCGCAGCATGGCGAAAAATTTTTTGCCTTCTCAACCATTTCTTGGCTTCAAACTCCCATATCTCGCGAACGGATTGACCTAACCCAAAAATTCCTATTGCATCTGAAAGTAGAAACTCGCCCGATTACAACGGTATGTGTATTTTTTCCCTAGGCCATTCTGCTTAAGCGTTTGGAGCAGCAGAATTGCGAAAAATTTTTTGCCTTCTCAACCATTTCTTGGCTTGAAACTCGCATATCTCGCGAACGGATTGACCTAACCCAAAAATTCCTATTGCATCTGAAAGTAGAAGCTCGCCCGATTACAGCGGTACGTGTATTTTTTCCTTAGGCCATTCTGGTTAAGCGTTTGGAGCAGCAGAATTGCGAAAAATTTTTTGCCTTCTCAACCATTTCTTAGCTTCAAACTCCCATATCTCGCGAACGGATTGACCTAACCCAAAAATTCCTGTTGCGTCTGAAAGTAGAAACTCGCCCGATTACAACGGTATGTGAATTTTTTCCCTAGGCCATTCTGGTTAAGCGTTTGGAGCAGCAGAAGTGCGAAAAATTTGTTGTCTTCTCAACCATTTCTTAGCTTCAAACTCCCGTATCTTGCGAACGGATTGACCTAACCCAAAAATTCCTGTTGCATCTGAAAGTAGAAACTCGCCCGATTACAACGGTAGGTGTATTTTTTCCCTAGGCCATTCTGGTTAAGCGTTTGGAGGAGCAGAATTGCGAAAAATTTTTTGCCTTCTCAACCATTTCTTGGCTTCAAACTCCCATATCTCGAGAACGGATTGTCCTAACCCAAAAATTCCTGTTGCGTCTGAAAGTAGAAACTCGCCCGATTACAACGGTATGTGTATCTCTTCCCTGGGCCATTCTGGTTAACCGTTTGGAGCAGCAGAATTGCGAAAAATTTTTTGCCTTCTCAACCATTTCTTGGCTTCAAACTCCCATATCTCGTGAACGGATTGACCTAACCCAAAAATTCCTATTGCATCTGAAAGTAGAAGCTCGCCCGATTACAGCGGTTCGTGTATTTTTCCCCTAGGCTATTCTGGTTAAGCGTTTGGAGCAGCAGAATTGCGAAAAATTTTTTGCCTTCTCATCCATTTCTTAGCTTCAAAGTCCCATATCTCGCGAACGGATTGACCAAGCCCAAAAATTCCTGCTGCGTCTGAAATTAGAAACTCGCCCGATTACAACGGTATGCGTATTTTTTCCCTAGGCCATTGTGGTTAAGCGTTAGGATCCGCAGCATGGCGAAAAATTTTTTGCCTTATCAACCATTTCTTGGCTTCAAACACCCATATCTCGCGAACGGATTGACCTAACCCAAAAATTCATATTGCATCTGAAAGTAGAAACTCGCCCGATTACATCGGTATGTGTATTTTTTCCCTAGGCCATTCTGGTTAAGCGTTTGGAGCAGCAGAATTGCGAACAATTTTTTGCCTTCTTAACCATTTCTTGGGTTCAAACTCCCATATCTCGCGAACGGATTGACCTAACCCAAAAATTCCTGTTGCGTCTGAAAGTAGAAACTCGCCCGCTTACAACGGTATGTGTATTTTTTCCCTAGGCCACTCTGGTTAAGCGTTTGGAGCAGCAGAATTGCGAAAAATTTTTTGCCTTCTCAACCATTTCTTGGCTTCAAACTTCCATATCCCGCGAACCGATTGACCTAACCCAAAAATTCCTGTTGCATCTGAAAGTAGAAACTCGTCCGATTACATCGGTATGTGTATTTTTTCACTAGGCCATTCTGGTTTAGCGTTTGGAGCAGCAGAATTGCCAAAAATTTTTTGCCTTCTCAACCATTTCTTGGCTTCAAACTCCCATATCTCGCGAACGGATTGACCTAACCCAAAAATTCCTATTGCATCTGAAAGTAGAAACTCGCCCGATTACATCGGTATGTGTATCTCTTCCCTGGGCCATTCTGGTTAACCGTTTGGAGCAGCAGAATTGCGAAAAATTTTTTGCCTTCTCAACCATTTCTTGGCTTCAAACTCCCATATCCCGCGAACCGATTGACCTAACCCAAAAATTCCTGTTGCATCTGAAAGTAGAAACTCGCCCGATTACATCGGTATGTGTATTTTTTCCCTAGGCCATTCTGGTTAAGCGTTTGGAGCAGCAGAATTGCGAACAATTTTTTGCCTTCTTAACCATTTCTTGGGTTCAAACTCCCATATCTCGCGAACGGATTGACCTAACCCAAAAATTCCTGTTGCGTCTGAAAGTAGAAACTCGCCCGCTTACAACGGTATGTGTATTTTTTCCCTAGGCCACTCTGGTTAAGCGTTTGGAGCAGCAGAATTGCGAAAAATTTTTTGCCTTCTCAACCATTTCTTGGCTTCAAACTTCCATATCCCGCGAACCGATTGACTTAACCCAAAAATTCCTGTTGCATCTGAAAGTAGAAACTCGTCCGATTACATCGGTATGTGTATTTTTTCACTAGGCCATTCTGGTTAAGCGTTTGGAGCAGCAGAATTGCGAAAAATTTTTTGCCTTCTCAACCATTTCTTAGCTTCAAAGTCCCATATCTCGCGAACGGAATGACCAAGCCCAAAAATTCCTGCTGCGTCTGAAATTAGAAACTCGCCCGATTACAACGGTATGGGTATTTTTTCCCTAGGCCATTCTGGTTAAGCGTTAGGAGCCGCAGAATTGCGAAAAATTTTTTGCCTTATCAACCATTTCTTGGCTTCAAACTCCCATATCTCGCGAACGGATTGACCTAACCCAAAAATTCCTATTGCATCTGAAAGTAGAAACTCGCCCGATTACATCGGTATGTGTATCTCTTCCCTGGGCCATTCTGGTTAACCGTTTGGAGCAGCAGAATTGCGAAAAATTTTTTGCCTTCTCAACCATTTCTTGGCTTCAAACTCCCATATCCCGCGAACCGATTGACCTAACCCAAAAATTCCTGTTGCATCTGAAAGTAGAAACTCGCCCGATTACATCGGTATGTGTATTTTTTCCCTAGGCCATTCTGGTTAAGCGTTTGGAGCAGCAGAATTGCGAACAATTTTTTGCCTTCTTAACCATTTCTTGGGTTCAAACTCCCATATCTCGCGAACGGATTGACCTAACCCAAAAATTCCTGTTGCGTCTGAAAGTAGAAACTCGCCCGCTTACAACGGTATGTGTATTTTTTCCCTAGGCCACTCTGGTTAAGCGTTTGGAGCAGCAGAATTGCGAAAAATTTTTTGCCTTCTCAACCATTTCTTGGCTTCAAACTTCCATATCCCGCGAACCGATTGACCTAACCCAAAAATTCCTGTTGCATCTGAAAGTAGAAACTCGTCCGATTACATCGGTATGTGTATTTTTTCACTAGGCCATTCTGGTTAAGCGTTTGGAGCAGCAGAATTGCGAAAAATTTTTTGCCTTCTCAACCATTTCTTAGCTTCAAAGTCCCATATCTCGCGAACGGAATGACCAAGCCCAAAAATTCCTGCTGCGTCTGAAATTAGAAACTCGCCCGATTACAACGGTATGGGTATTTTTTCCCTAGGCCATTCTGGTTAAGCGTTAGGAGCCGCAGAATTGCGAAAAATTTTTTGCCTTATCAACCATTTCTTGGCTTCAAACTCCCATATCTCGCGAACGGATTGATCTAACGCAAAAATTCCTATTGCATCTGAAAGTAGAAACTCGCCCGATTACAACGGTATGTGTATTTTTTCCCTAGGCCATTCTGGTTAAGCGTTTGGAGCAGCAGAATTGCGAAAAATTTGTTGTCCTCTCAACCATTTCTTAGCTTCAAAGTCCCATATCTTGCGAACGGATTGACCAAACCAAAAATTCCCATTGCATCTGAAAGTAGAAACTCGCCCGATTACAGCGGTACGTGTATTTTTTCCCTAGGCCATTCTGGTTAAGCGTTTGGAGCTGCAGAATTGCGAAAAATTTTTTGCCTTCTCAACCATTTCTTTGCTTCAAACTCCCATATCTCGCGAACGGATTGACCTAGCCCAAAAATTCCTATTGCATCTGAAAGTAGAAACTCGCCCGATCACAACGGTATGTGTATTTTTTCCCTAGGCCATTCTGGTTAAGCGTTTGGAGCAGCAGAAGTGCGAAAAATTTGTTGTCTTCTCAACCATTTCTTGGCTTGAAACTCGCATATCTCGCGAACGGATTGACCCAACCCAAAAATTCCTATTGCATCTGAAAGTAGAAGCTCGCCCGATTACAGCGGTAGGTGTATTTTTTCCCTAGGCCATTCTGGTTAAGCGTTTGGAGCAGCAGAATTGCGAAAAATTTTTTGCCTTCTCAACCATTTCTTTGCTTCAAACTCCCATATCTCGCGAACGGATTGACCTAGCCCAAAAATTCCTATTGCATCTGAAAATAGAAACTCGCCCGATTACAACGGTATGTGTATTTTTTCCCTAGGCCATTCTGGTTAAGCGTTTGGAGCAGCAGAAGTGCGAAAAATTTGTTGTCTTCTCAACCATTTCTTAGCTTCAAACTCCCATATCTCGCGAACGGATTGACCTAACCCAAAAATTCCTGTTGCATCTGAAAGTAGAAACTCGCCCGATTACAACGGTTGGTGTATTTTTTCCCTAGGCCATTCTGGTTAAGCGTTTGGAGGAGCAGAATTGCGAAAAATTTTTTGCCTTCTCAACCATTCCTTAGCTTCAAACTCCCATATCTCGCGAACGGATTGACCTAACCCAAAAATTCCTATTGCATCTGAAAGTAGAAACTAGCCCTACTACAACGGTATGTGTATTTTTCCCCTAGGCCATTCTGGTTAAGCGTTAGGAGCCGCAGAATTGCGAAAAATTTTTTGCCTTATCAACCATTTGTTGGTTTCAAACTCCCATATCTCGCGAACGGATTGTCCTAACCCAAAAATTCCTATTGCATCTGAAAGTAGAAACTCGCCCGATTACAACGGTATGTGTATTTTTTCCCTAGGCCATTCTGGTTAAGCGTTTGGAGCAGCAGAATAGCGAAAAATTTTTTGCCTTCTCAACCATTCCTTAGCTTCAAACTCCCATATCTCGCGAACGGATTGACCTAACCCAAAAATTCCTATTGCATCTGAAAGTAGAAACTCGCACGATTACAACGGTATGTGTATTTTTTCCCTAGGCCATTCTGGTTAAGCGTTTGGAGCAGCAGAATAGCGAAAAATTTTTTGCCTTCTCAACCATTTCTTGGATTCAAACTCCCATATCTCGCGAACGGATTGACCTAACCCAAAAATTCCTGTTGCGTCTGAAAGTAGAAACTCGCCCGATTACAAAGGTATGTGTATTTTTTCCCTAGCCCTTTCTGGTTAAGCGTTTGGAGGAGCAGAATTGCGAAAAATTTGTTGCCTTCTCAACCACTTCTTAGATTCAAAGGCCCATATCTCGCGAACGGAATGACCAAACCCAAAAATTCGTATTGCATCTGAAAGTAGAAACTCGCCCGATTACAGCGGTACGTGTATTTTTTCCCTAGGCCATTCTGGTTAAGCGTTTGGAGCAGCAGAAGTGCGAAAAATTTGTTGTCTTCTCAACCATTTCTTGGCTTGAAACTCGCATATCTCGCGAACGGATTGACCCAACCCAAAAATTCCTATTGCATCTGAAAGTAGAAGCTCGCCCGATTACAGCGGTAGGTGTATTTTTTCCCTAGGCCATTCTGGTTAAGCGTTTGGAGCAGCAGAATTGCGAAAAATTTTTTGCCTTCTCAACCATTTCTTTGCTTCAAACTCCCATATCTCGCGAACGGATTGACCTAGCCCAAAAATTCCTATTGCATCTGAAAATAGAAACTCGCCCGATTACAACGGTATGTGTATTTTTTCCCTAGGCCATTCTGGTTAAGCGTTTGGAGCAGCAGAAGTGCGAAAAATTTGTTGTCTTCTCAACCATTTCTTAGCTTCAAACTCCCATATCTCGCGAACGGATTGACCTAACCCAAAAATTCCTGTTGCGTCTGAAAGTAGAAACTCGCCCGATTACAACGGTATGTGAATTTTTTCCCTAGGCCATTCTGGTTAAGCGTTTGGAGCAGCAGAATTGCGAAAAATTTGTTGTCTTCTCAACCATTTCTTAGCTTCAAACTCCCATATCTCGCGAACGGATTGACCTAACCCAAAAATTCCTGTTGCATCTGAAAGTAGAAACTCGCCCGATTACAACGGTTGGTGTATTTTTTCCCTAGGCCATTCTGGTTAAGCGTTTGGAGGAGCAGAATTGGGAAAAATTTTTTGCCTTCTCAACCATTCCTTAGCTTCAAACTCCCATATCTCGCGAACGGATTGACCTAACCCAAAAATTTCTATTGCATCTGAAAGTAGAAACTCGCCCTACTACAACGGTATGTGTATTTTTCCCCTAGGCCATTCTGGTTAAGCGTTAGGAGCCGCAGAATTGCGAAAAATTTTTTGCCTTATCAACCATTTGTTGGTTTCAAACTCCCATATCTCGCGAACGGATTGTCCTAACCCAAAAATTCCTATTGCATCTGAAAGTAGAAACTCGCCCGATTACAACGGTATGTGTATTTTTTCCCTAGGCCATTCTGGTTAAGCGTTTGGAGCAGCAGAATAGCGAAAAATTTTTTGCCTTCTCAACCATTCCTTAGCTTCAAACTCCCATATCTCGCGAACGGATTGACCTAACCCAAAAATTCCTATTGCATCTGAAAGTAGAAACTCGCACGATTACAACGGTATGTGTATTTTTTCCCTAGGCCATTCTGGTTAAGCGTTTGGAGCAGCAGAATAGCGAAAAATTTTTTGCCTTCTCAACCATTTCTTGGATTCAAACTCCCATATCTCGCGAACGGATTGGCCTAACCCAAAAATTCCTGTTGCGTCTGAAAGTAGAAACTCGCCCGATTACAAAGGTATGTGTATTTTTTCCCTAGCCCTTTCTGGTTAAGCGTTTGGAGCAGCAGAATTGCGAAAAATTTTTTGCCTTCTCAACCATTCCTTAGCTTCAAACTCCCATATCTCGCGAACGGATTGACCTAACCCAAAAATTCCTATTGCATCTGAAAGTAGAAACTCGCACGATTACAACGGTATGTGTATTTTTTCCCTAGGCCATTCTGGTTAAGCGTTTGGAGCAGCAGAATTGCGAAAAATTTTTTGCCTTCTCAACCATTTCTTGGCTTCAAACTCCCATATCTCGCGAACGGATTGACCTAACCCAAAAATTCCTGTTGCATCTGAAAGTAGAAACTCGTCCGATTGCAACGGTATGTGTATTTTTTCACTAGGCCATTCTGGTTTAGCGTTTGGAGCAGCAGAATTGCGAAAAATTTTTTGCCTTCTCAACCATTTCTTGGCTTCAAACTCCCATATCTCGCGAACGGATTGACCTAACACAAAAATTCCTATTGCATCTGAAAGTAGAAACTCGCCCGATTACAACGGTATGTGTATTTTTTCCCTAGGCCATTCTGCTTAAGCGTTTGGAGCAGCAGAATTGCGAAAAATTTTTTGCCTTCTCAACCATTTCTTGGCTTGAAACTCCCATATCTCGCGAACGGATTGACCTAACCCAAAAATTCCTATTGCATCTGAAAGTAGAAGCTCGCCCGATTACAACGGTTCGTGTATTTTTCCCCTAGGCTATTCTGGTTAAGCGTTTGGAGCAGCAGAATTGCGAAAAATTTTTTGCCTTCTCAACCATTTCTTAGCTTCAAAGTCCCATATCTCGCGAACGGATTGACCAAGCCCAAAAATTCCTGCTGCGTCTGAAATTAGAAACTCTCCCGATTACAACGGTATGCGTATTTTTTCCCTAGGCCATTCTGGTTAAGCGTTAGGAGCCGCAGCATTGCGAAAAATTTTTTGCCTTATCAACCATTTCTTGGCTTCAAACTCCCATATCTCGCGAACGGATTGTCCTAACCCAAAAATTCCTGTTGCGTCTGAAAGAAGAAACTCGCCCGATTACAACGGTATGTGTATTTTTTCCCTAGGCCACTCTGGTTAAGCGTTTGGAGCAGCAGAATTGCGAAAAATTTTTTGCCTTCTCAACCATTTCTTGCCTTCAAACTCCCATATCCCGCGAACCGATTGACCTAACCCAAAAATTCCTGTTGCGTCTGAAAGTGGAAACTCGCCCGATTACAAAGGTATGTGTATTTTTTCCCTAGCCCTTTCTGGTTAAGCGTTTGGAGCAGCAGAATTGCGAAAAATTTTTTGCCTTATCAACCATTCCTTAGCTTCAAACTCCCATATCTCGCGAACGGATTGACCTAACCCAAAAATTCCTATTGCATCTGAAAGTAGAAACTCGCACGATTACAACGGTATGTGTATTTTTTCCCTAGGCCATTCTGGTTAAGCGTTTGGAGCAGCAGAATTGCGAAAAATTTTTTGCCTTCTCAACCATTTCTTGGCTTCAAACTCCCATATCTCGCGAACGGATTGACCTAACCCAAAAATTCCTGTTGCATCTGAAAGTAGAAACTCGTCCGATTGCAACGGTATGTGTATTTTTTCACTAGGCCATTCTGGTTTAGCGTTTGGAGCAGCAGAATTGCGAAAAATTTTTTGCCTTCTCAACCATTTCTTGGCTTCAAACTCCCATATCTCGCGAACGGATTGACCTAACACAAAAATTCCTATTGCATCTGAAAGTAGAAACTCGCCCGATTACAACGGTATGTGTATTTTTTCCCTAGGCCATTCTGCTTAAGCGTTTGGAGCAGCAGAATTGCGAAAAATTTTTTGCCTTCTCAACCATTTCTTGGCTTGAAACTCCCATATCTCGCGAACGGATTGATCTAACGCAAAAATTCCTATTGCATCTGAAAGTAGAAACTCGCCCGATTACAACGGTATGTGTATTTTTTCCCTAGGCCATTCTGGTTAAGCGTTTGGAGCAGCAGAATTGCGAAAAATTTGTTGTCCTCTCAACCATTTCTTAGCTTCAAAGTCCCATATCTTGCGAACGGATTGACCAAACCAAAAATTCCCATTGCATCTGAAAGTAGAAACTCGCCCGATTACAGCGGTACGTGTATTTTTTCCCTAGGCCATTCTGGTTAAGCGTTTGGAGCTGCAGAATTGCGAAAAATTTTTTGCCTTCTCAACCATTTCTTTGCTTCAAACTCCCATATCTCGCGAACGGATTGACCTAGCCCAAAAATTCCTGTTGCATCTGAAAGTAGAAACTCGCCCGATCACAACGGTATGTGTATTTTTTCCCTAGGCCATTCTGGTTAAGCGTTTGGAGCAGCAGAAGTGCGAAAAATTTGTTGTCTTCTCAACCATTTCTTGGCTTGAAAGTCGCATATCTCGCGAACGGATTGACCCAACCCAAAAATTCCTATTGCATCTGAAAGTAGAAGCTCGCCCGATTACAGCGGTAGGTGTATTTTTTCCCTAGGCCATTCTGGTTAAGCGTTTGGAGCAGCAGAATTGCGAAAAATTTTTTGCCTTCTCAACCATTTCTTTGCTTCAAACTCCCATATCTCGCGAACGGATTGACCTAGCCCAAAAATTCCTATTGCATCTGAAAATAGAAACTCGCCCGATTACAACGGTATGTGTATTTTTTCCCTAGGCCATTCTGGTTAAGCGTTTGGAGCAGCAGAAGTGCGAAAAATTTGTTGTCTTCTCAACCATTTCTTAGCTTCAAACTCCCATATCTCGCGAACGGATTGACCTAACCCAAAAATTCCTGTTGCATCTGAAAGTAGAAACTCGCCCGATTACAACGGTTGGTGTATTTTTTCCCTAGGCCATTCTGGTTAAGCGTTTGGAGGAGCAGAATTGCGAAAAATTTTTTGCCTTCTCAACCATTCCTTAGCTTCAAACTCCCATATCTCGCGAACGGATTGACCTAACCCAAAAATTCCTATTGCATCTGAAAGTAGAAACTAGCCCTACTACAACGGTATGTGTATTTTTCCCCTAGGCCATTCTGGTTAAGCGTTAGGAGCCGCAGAATTGCGAAAAATTTTTTGCCTTATCAACCATTTGTTGGTTTCAAACTCCCATATCTCGCGAACGGATTGTCCTAACCCAAAAATTCCTATTGCATCTGAAAGTAGAAACTCGCCCGATTACAACGGTATGTGTATTTTTTCCCTAGGCCATTCTGGTTAAGCGTTTGGAGCAGCAGAATAGCGAAAAATTTTTTGCCTTCTCAACCATTCCTTAGCTTCAAACTCCCATATCTCGCGAACGGATTGACCTAACCCAAAAATTCCTATTGCATCTGAAAGTAGAAACTCGCACGATTACAACGGTATGTGTATTTTTTCCCTAGGCCATTCTGGTTAAGCGTTTGGAGCAGCAGAATAGCGAAAAATTTTTTGCCTTCTCAACCATTTCTTGGATTCAAACTCCCATATCTCGCGAACGGATTGACCTAACCCAAAAATTCCTGTTGCGTCTGAAAGTAGAAACTCGCCCGATTACAAAGGTATGTGTATTTTTTCCCTAGCCCTTTCTGGTTAAGCGTTTGGAGGAGCAGAATTGCGAAAAATTTGTTGCCTTCTCAACCACTTCTTAGATTCAAAGGCCCATATCTCGCGAACGGAATGACCAAACCCAAAAATTCGTATTGCATCTGAAAGTAGAAACTCGCCCGATTACAGCGGTACGTGTATTTTTTCCCTAGGCCATTCTGGTTAAGCGTTTGGAGCAGCAGAAGTGCGAAAAATTTGTTGTCTTCTCAACCATTTCTTGGCTTGAAACTCGCATATCTCGCGAACGGATTGACCCAACCCAAAAATTCCTATTGCATCTGAAAGTAGAAGCTCGCCCGATTACAGCGGTAGGTGTATTTTTTCCCTAGGCCATTCTGGTTAAGCGTTTGGAGCAGCAGAATTGCGAAAAATTTTTTGCCTTCTCAACCATTTCTTTGCTTCAAACTCCCATATCTCGCGAACGGATTGACCTAGCCCAAAAATTCCTATTGCATCTGAAAATAGAAACTCGCCCGATTACAACGGTATGTGTATTTTTTCCCTAGGCCATTCTGGTTAAGCGTTTGGAGCAGCAGAAGTGCGAAAAATTTGTTGTCTTCTCAACCATTTCTTAGCTTCAAACTCCCATATCTCGCGAACGGATTGACCTAACCCAAAAATTCCTGTTGCGTCTGAAAGTAGAAACTCGCCCGATTACAACAGTATGTGAATTTTTTCCCTAGGCCATTCTGGTTAAGCGTTTGGAGCAGCAGAATTGCGAAAAATTTGTTGTCTTCTCAACCATTTCTTAGCTTCAAACTCCCATATCTCGCGAACGGATTGACCTAACCCAAAAATTCCTGTTGCATCTGAAAGTAGAAACTCGCCCGATTACAACGGTTGGTGTATTTTTTCCCTAGGCCATTCTGGTTAAGCGTTTGGAGGAGCAGAATTGGGAAAAATTTTTTGCCTTCTCAACCATTCCTTAGCTTCAAACTCCCATATCTCGCGAACGGATTGACCTAACCCAAAAATTCCTATTGCATCTGAAAGTAGAAACTCGCCCTACTACAACGGTATGTGTATTTTTCCCCTAGGCCATTCTGGTTAAGCGTTAGGAGCCGCAGAATTGCGAAAAATTTTTTGCCTTATCAACCATTTGTTGGTTTCAAACTCCCATATCTCGCGAACGGATTGTCCTAACCCAAAAATTCCTATTGCATCTGAAAGTAGAAACTCGCCCGATTACAACGGTATGTGTATTTTTTCCCTAGGCCATTCTGGTTAAGCGTTTGGAGCAGCAGAATAGCGAAAAATTTTTTGCCTTCTCAACCATTCCTTAGCTTCAAACTCCCATATCTCGCGAACGGATTGACCTAACCCAAAAATTCCTATTGCATCTGAAAGTAGAAACTCGCACGATTACAACGGTATGTGTATTTTTTCCCTAGGCCATTCTGGTTAAGCGTTTGGAGCAGCAGAATAGCGAAAAATTTTTTGCCTTCTCAACCATTTCTTGGATTCAAACTCCCATATCTCGCGAACGGATTGGCCTAACCCAAAAATTCCTGTTGCGTCTGAAAGTAGAAACTCGCCCGATTACAAAGGTATGTGTATTTTTTCCCTAGCCCTTTCTGGTTAAGCGTTTGGAGCAGCAGAATTGCGAAAAATTTTTTGCCTTCTCAACCATTCCTTAGCTTCAAACTCCCATATCTCGCGAACGGATTGACCTAACCCAAAAATTCCTATTGCATCTGAAAGTAGAAACTCGCACGATTACAACGGTATGTGTATTTTTTCCCTAGGCCATTCTGGTTAAGCGTTTGGAGCAGCAGAATTGCGAAAAATTTTTTGCCTTCTCAACCATTTCTTGGCTTCAAACTCCCATATCTCGCGAACGGATTGACCTAACCCAAAAATTCCTGTTGCATCTGAAAGTAGAAACTCGTCCGATTGCAACGGTATGTGTATTTTTTCACTAGGCCATTCTGGTTTAGCGTTTGGAGCAGCAGAATTGCGAAAAATTTTTTGCCTTCTCAACCATTTCTTGGCTTCAAACTCCCATATCTCGCGAACGGATTGACCTAACACAAAAATTCCTATTGCATCTGAAAGTAGAAACTCGCCCGATTACAAAGGTATGTGTATTTTTTCCCTAGCCCTTTCTGGTTAAGCGTTTGGAGCAGCAGAATTGCGAAAAATTTGTTGCCTTCTCAACCACTTCTTAGATTCAAAGGCCCATATCTCGCGAACGGAATGACCAAACCCAAAAATTCGTATTGCATCTGAAAGTAGAAACTCGCCCGATTACAGCGGTACGTGTATTTTTTCCCTAGGCCATTCTGGTTAAGCGTTTGGAGCAGCAGAAGTGCGAAAAATTTGTTGTCTTCTCAACCATTTCTTGGCTTGAAACTCGCATATCTCGCGAACGGATTGACCCAACCCAAAAATTCCTATTGCATCTGAAAGTAGAAGCTCGCCCGATTACAGCGGTAGGTGTATTTTTTCCCTAGGCCATTCTGGTTAAGCGTTTGGAGCAGCAGAATTGCGAAAAATTTTTTGCCTTCTCAACCATTTCTTTGCTTCAAACTCCCATATCTCGCGAACGGATTGACCTAGCCCAAAAATTCCTATTGCATCTGAAAATAGAAACTCGCCCGATTACAACGGTATGTGTATTTTTTCCCTAGGCCATTCTGGTTAAGCGTTTGGAGCAGCAGAAGTGCGAAAAATTTGTTGTCTTCTCAACCATTTCTTAGCTTCAAACTCCCATATCTCGCGAACGGATTGACCTAACCCAAAAATTCCTGTTGCGTCTGAAAGTAGAAACTCGCCCGATTACAACAGTATGTGAATTTTTTCCCTAGGCCATTCTGGTTAAGCGTTTGGAGCAGCAGAATTGCGAAAAATTTGTTGTCTTCTCAACCATTTCTTAGCTTCAAACTCCCATATCTCGCGAACGGATTGACCTAACCCAAAAATTCCTGTTGCATCTGAAAGTAGAAACTCGCCCGATTACAACGGTTGGTGTATTTTTTCCCTAGGCCATTCTGGTTAAGCGTTTGGAGGAGCAGAATTGGGAAAAATTTTTTGCCTTCTCAACCATTCCTTAGCTTCAAACTCCCATATCTCGCGAACGGATTGACCTAACCCAAAAATTCCTATTGCATCTGAAAGTAGAAACTCGCCCTACTACAACGGTATGTGTATTTTTCCCCTAGGCCATTCTGGTTAAGCGTTAGGAGCCGCAGAATTGCGAAAAATTTTTTGCCTTATCAACCATTTGTTGGTTTCAAACTCCCATATCTCGCGAACGGATTGTCCTAACCCAAAAATTCCTATTGCATCTGAAAGTAGAAACTCGCCCGATTACAACGGTATGTGTATTTTTTCCCTAGGCCATTCTGGTTAAGCGTTTGGAGCAGCAGAATAGCGAAAAATTTTTTGCCTTCTCAACCATTCCTTAGCTTCAAACTCCCATATCTCGCGAACGGATTGACCTAACCCAAAAATTCCTATTGCATCTGAAAGTAGAAACTCGCACGATTACAACGGTATGTGTATTTTTTCCCTAGGCCATTCTGGTTAAGCGTTTGGAGCAGCAGAATAGCGAAAAATTTTTTGCCTTCTCAACCATTTCTTGGATTCAAACTCCCATATCTCGCGAACGGATTGGCCTAACCCAAAAATTCCTGTTGCGTCTGAAAGTAGAAACTCGCCCGATTACAAAGGTATGTGTATTTTTTCCCTAGCCCTTTCTGGTTAAGCGTTTGGAGCAGCAGAATTGCGAAAAATTTTTTGCCTTCTCAACCATTCCTTAGCTTCAAACTCCCATATCTCGCGAACGGATTGACCTAACCCAAAAATTCCTATTGCATCTGAAAGTAGAAACTCGCACGATTACAACGGTATGTGTATTTTTTCCCTAGGCCATTCTGGTTAAGCGTTTGGAGCAGCAGAATTGCGAAAAATTTTTTGCCTTCTCAACCATTTCTTGGCTTCAAACTCCCATATCTCGCGAACGGATTGACCTAACCCAAAAATTCCTGTTGCATCTGAAAGTAGAAACTCGTCCGATTGCAACGGTATGTGTATTTTTTCACTATGCCATTCTGGTTTAGCGTTTGGAGCAGCAGAATTGCGAAAAATTTTTTGCCTTCTCAACCATTTCTTGGCTTCAAACTCCCATATCTCGCGAACGGATTGACCTAACACAAAAATTCCTATTGCATCTGAAAGTAGAAACTCGCCCGATTACAACGGTATGTGTATTTTTTCCCTAGGCCATTCTGCTTAAGCGTTTGGAGCAGCAGAATTGCGAAAAATTTTTTGCCTTCTCAACCATTTCTTGGCTTGAAACTCCCATATCTCGCGAACGGATTGACCTAACCCAAAAATTCCTATTGCATCTGAAAGTAGAAGCTCGCCCGATTACAACGGTTCGTGTATTTTTCCCCTAGGCTATTCTGGTTAAGCGTTTGGAGCAGCAGAATTGCGAAAAATTTTTTGCCTTCTCAACCATTTCTTAGCTTCAAAGTCCCATATCTCGCGAACGGATTGACCAAGCCCAAAAATTCCTGCTGCGTCTGAAATTAGAAACTCTCCCGATTACAACGGTATGCGTATTTTTTCCCTAGGCCATTCTGGTTAAGCGTTAGGAGCCGCAGCATTGCGAAAAATTTTTTGCCTTATCAACCATTTCTTGGCTTCAAACTCCCATATCTCGCGAACGGATTGTCCTAACCCAAAAATTCCTGTTGCGTCTGAAAGAAGAAACTCGCCCGATTACAACGGTATGTGTATTTTTTCCCTAGGCCACTCTGGTTAAGCGTTTGGAGCAGCAGAATTGCGAAAAATTTTTTGCCTTCTCAACCATTTCTTGCCTTCAAACTCCCATATCCCGCGAACCGATTGACCTAACCCAAAAATTCCTGTTGCATCTGAAAGTAGAAACTCGTCCGATTACAACGGTATGTGTATTTTTTCACTAGGCCATTCTGGTTTAGCGTTTGGAGCAGCAGAATTGCGAAAAATTTTTTGCCTTATCAACCATTTCTTGGCTTCAAACTCCCATATCTCGCGAACGGATTGACCTAACCCAAAAATTCCTATTGCATCTGAAAGTAGAAACTCGCCCGATTACAACGGTATGTGTATTTTTTCCCTAGGCCATTCTGGTTAAGCGTTTGGAGCAGCAGAATTGCGAACAATTTTTTGCCTTCTCAACCATTTCTTGGGTTCAAACTCCCATATCTCGCGAACGGATTGACCTAACCCAAAAATTCCTGTTGCGTCTGAAAGTAGAAACTCGCCCGATTACAAAGGTATGTATATTTTTTCCCTAGCCCTTTCTGGTTAAGCGTTTGGAGCAGCAGAATTGCGAAAAATTTTTTGCCTTCTCAACCATTCCTTAGCTTCAAACTCCCATATCTCGCGAACGGATTGACCTAACCCAAAAATTCCTATTGCATCTGAAAGTAGAAACTCGCCCGATTACAACGGTATGTGTATTTTTTCCCTAGGCCATTCTGCTTAAGCGTTTGGAGCAGCAGAATTGCGAAAAATTTTTTGCCTTCTCAACCATTTCTTGGCTTGAAACTCCCATATCTCGCGAACGGATTGACCTAACCCAAAAATTCCTATTGCTTCTGAAAGTAGAAGCTCGCCCGATTACAACGGTTCGTGTATTTTTCCCCTAGGCTATTCTGGTTAAGCGTTTGGAGCAGCAGAAATGCGAAAAATTTTTTGCCTTCTCAACCATTTCTTAGCTTCAAAGTCCCATATCTCGCGAACGGATTGACCAAGCCCAAAAATTCCTGCTGCGTCTGAAATTAGAAACTCTCCCGATTACAACGGTATGCGTATTTTTTCCCTAGGCCATTCTGGTTAAGCGTTAGGAGCCGCAGCATTGCGAAAAATTTTTTGCCTTATCAACCATTTCTTGGCTTCAAACTCCCATATCTCGCGAACGGATTGTCCTAACCCAAAAATTCCTGTTGCGTCTGAAAGAAGAAACTCGCCCGATTACAACGGTATGTGTATTTTTTCCCTAGGCCACTCTGGTTAAGCGTTTGGAGCAGCAGAATTGCGAAAAATTTTTTGCCTTCTCAACCATTTCTTGCCTTCAAACTCCCATATCCCGCGAACCGATTGACCTAACCCAAAAATTCCTGTTGCATCTGAATGTAGAAACTCGCCCGATTACAACGGTATTTGTATTTTTTCCCTAGGCCATTCTGGTTAAGCGTTTGGAGCAGCAGAATTGCGAAAAATTTTTTGCCTTCTCAACCATTTCTTAGCTTCAATGTCCCATATCTCGCGAACGGATTGACCAAACCAAAAATTCCCATTGCATCTGAAAGTAGAAACTCGCCCGATTACAGCGGTACGTGTATTTTTTCCCTAGGCCATTCTGGTTAAGCGTATGGAGCAGCAGAAGTGCGAAAAATTTGTTGTCTTCTCAACCATTTCTTAGCTTCAAACTCCCATATCTCGCGAACGGATTGACCTAACCCAAAAATTCCTGTTGCGTCTGAAAATAGAAACTCGCCCGATTACAACGGTATGTGAATTTTTTCCCTTGGCCATTCTGGTTAAGCGTTTGGAGCAGCAGAAGTGCGAAAAATTTGTTGTCTTCTCAACCATTTCTTAGCTTCAAACTCCCGTATCTTGCGAACGGATAGACCTAACCCAAAAATTCCTGTTGCATCTGAAAGTAGAAACTCGCCCGATTACAACGGTAGGTGTATTTTTTCCCTAGGCCATTCTGGTTAAGCGTTTGGAGCAGCAGAATTGCGAAAAATTTTTTGCCTTCTCAACCATTCCTTAGCTTCAAACTCCCATATCTCGCGAACGGATTGACCTAACCCAAAAATTCCTATTGCATCTGAAAGTAGAAACTCGCCTTATTACAACGGTATGTGTAGTTTTTCCCTAGGCCATTCTGGTTAAGCGTTAGGAGCCGCAGAATTGCGAAAAATTTTTTGCCTTATCAACCATTTCTTGGCTTCAAACTCCCATATCTCGCGAACGGATTGACCTAACCCAAAAATTCCTATTGCATCTGAAAGTAGAAACTCGCCCGATTACAACGGTAAGTTTTTTTTTCCCTAGGCCATTCCGGTTAAGCGTTTGGAGCAGCAGAATAGCGAAAAATTTTTTGCCTTCTCAACCATTTCTTGGATTCAAACTCCCATATCTCGCGAACGGATTGACCTAACCCAAAAATTCCTGTTGCGTCTGAAAATAGAAACTCGCCCGATTACAACGGTATGTGTATTTTTTCCCAAGCCCTTTCTGGTTTAGCGTTTGGAGGAGCAGAATTGCGAAAAATTTGTTGCCTTCTCAACCATTTCTTAGATTAAAGGCCCATATCTCGCGAACGGATTGACCAAACCCGAAAATTCGTATTGCATCTGAAAGTAGAAACTCGCCCGATTACAGCGGTACGTGTATTTTTTCCCTAGGCCATTCTGGTTAAGCGTTTGGAGCAGCAGAATTGCGACAAATTTTTTGCCTTCTCAACCATTTCTTTGCTTCAAACTCCCATATCTCGCGAACGGATTGACCTAACCCAAAAATTCCTATTGCATCTGAAAGTAGAAACTCGCCCGATTACAACGGTATGTGTATTTTTTCCCTAGGCCATTCTGGTTAAGCTTTTGGTGCAGCAGAAGTGCGAAAAATTTGTTATCTTCTCAACCATTTCTTAGCTTCAAACTCCCATATCTCGCGAACGGATTGACCTAACCCAAAAATTCCTGTTGCATCTGAAAGTAGAAACTCGCCCGATTACAACGGTATGTGTATTTTTTCCCTAGGCCATTCTGGTTAAGCGTTTGGAGCAGCAGAAGTGCGAAAAATTTGTTATCTTCTCAACCATTTCTAGGCGTCAAACTCCCATATCTCGCGAACGGATTGACCTAAACCAAAAATTCCTATTGCATCTGAAAGTAGAAACTCGCCCGATTACAACGGTAGGTGTATTTTTTCCCTAGGCCATTCTGGTTAAGCGTTTGGAGGAGCAGAATTGCGAAAAATTTTTTGCCTTTTCAACCATTCCTTAGCTTCAAACTCCCATATCTCGCGAACGGATTGACCTAACCCAAAAATTCCTATTGCATCTGAAAGTAGAAACTCGCCCTACTACAACGGTATGTGTATTTTTTCCCTAGGCCATTCTGGTTAAGCGTTAGGAGCCGCAGAATTGCGAATAATTTTTTGCCTTATCAACCATTTGTTGGTTTCAAACTCCCATATCTCCTGAACGGATTGACCTAACCCAAAAATTCCTATTGCATCTGAAAGTAGAAACTCGCACGATTACAACGGTATGTGTATTTTTTCCCTAGGCCATTCTGGTTAAGCGTTTGGAGCAGCAGAATTGCGAATAATTTTTTGCCTTCTCAACCATTTCTTGGCTTCAAACTCCCATATCTCGCGAACGGATTGACCTAACCCAAAAATTCCTGTTGCATCTGAAAGTAGAAATTCGTCCGATTGCAACGGTATGTGTATTTTTTCCCTAGGCCATTCTGGTTAAGCGTTTGGAGCAGCAGAATTGCGAAAAATTTTTTGCCTTCTCAACCATTTCTGGGCTTCAAACTCCCATATCTCGCGAACGGATTGACCTAACCCAAAAATTCCTGTTGCATCTGAAAGTAGAAATTCGTCCGATTGCAACGGTATGTGTATTTTTTCCCTAGGCCATTCTGCTTAAGCGTTTGGAACAGCAGAATTGCGAAAAATTTGTTATCTTCTCAACCATTTCTTAGCTTCAAACTCCCATATCTCGCGAACGGAATGACCTGACCCAAAAATTCCTGTTGCATCTGAAAGTAGAAACTCGCCCGATTACAACGGTATTTGTATTTTTTCCCTAGGCCATTCTGGTTAAGCGTTTGGAGCAGCAGAATTGCGAAAAATTTTTTGCCTTCTCAACCATTTCTTGGCTTCAAACTCCCATATCTCGCGAACGGATTGACCTAACCCAAAAATTCCTGTTGCATCTGAAAGTAGAAATTCGTCCGATTGCGACGGTATGTGTATTTTTTCACTAGGCCATTCTGGTTTAGCGTTTGGAGCAGCAGAATTGCGAAAAATTTTTTGCCTTCTCAACCATTTCTTGGCTTCAAACTCCCATATCTCGCGAACGGATTGACCTAACCCAAAAATTCCTATTGCATCTGAAAGTAGAAACTCGCCCGATTACAACGGTATGTGTATTTTTTCCCTAGGCCATTCTGCTTAAGCGTTTGGAGCAGCAGATTTGCGAAAAATTTTTTGCCTTCTCAACCATTTCTTTGCTTCAAACTCCCATATCTCGCGAACGGATTGACCTAGCCCAAAAATTCCTATTGCATCTGAAAATAGAAACTCGCCCGATTACAACGGTAGGTGTATTTCTTCCCTAGGCCATTCTGGTTAAGCGTTTGGAGCAGCAGAAGTGCGAAAAATTTGTTGTCTTCTCAACCATTTCTTAGCTTCAAACTCCCATATCTCGCGAACGGATTGACCTAACCCAAAAATTCCTGTTGCGTCTGAAAGTAGAAACTCGCCCGATTACAACGGCATGTGAATTTTTTCCCAAGGCCATTCTGGTTAAGCGTTTGGAGCAGCAGAAGTGCGAAAAATTTGATGTCATCTCAACCATTTCTTAGCTTCAAACTCCCATATCTCGCGAACGGATTGACCTAACCCAAAAATTCCTATTGCATCTGAAAGTAGAAACTCGCCCTACTACAACGGTATGTGTATTTTCTCCCTAGGCCATTCTGGCTAAGCGTTAGGAGCCGCAGAATTGCGAAAAATTTTTTTCCTTATCAACCATTTGTTGGTTTCAAACTCCCATATCTCGCGAACGGATTGTCCTAACCCAAAAATTCCTATTGCATCTGAAAGTAGAAACACGCCCGATTACAACGGTATGTGTATTTTTTCCCTAGGCCATTCTGGTTAAGCGTTTGGAGCAGCAGAATAGCGAAAAATTTTTTGCCTTCTCAACCATTTCTTGGATTCAAACTCCCATATCTCGCGAACGGATTGACCTAACCCAAAAATTCCTGTTGCGTCTGAAAGTAGAAACTCGCCCAATTACAAAGGTATTCGTATTTTTTCCCTAGCCCTTTCTGGTTAAGCGTTTGGAGGAGCAGAATTGCGAAAAATTTGTTGCCCTCTCAACCACTTCTTAGATTCAAAGGCCCAATCTCGCGAACGGATTGACCAAACCCAAAAATTCGTATTGCATCTGAAAGTAGAAACTCGCCCGATTACAGCGGTACGTGTATTTTTTCCCTAGGCCATTCTGGTTAAGCGTTTGGAGCAGCAGAATTGCGACAAATTTTTTGCCTTCTCAACCATTTCTTTGCTTCAAACTCCCATATCTCGCGAACGGATTGACCTAACCCAAAAATTCCTATTGCATCTGAAAGTAGAAACTCGCCCGATTACAACGGTATGTGTATTTTTTCCCTCGGCCATTCTGGTTAAGCGTTTGGAGCAGCAGAATTGCGAAAAATTTGTTATCTTCTCAACCATTTCTTAACTTCAAACTCCCATATCTCGCGGACGGATTGACCTTACCCAAAAATTCCTGTTGCATCTGAAAGTAGAAACTCGTCCGATTGCAACGGTATGTGTATTTTTTCACTAGGCCATTCTGGTTTAGCGTTTGGAGCAGCAGAATTGCGAAAAATTTTTTGCCTTCTCAACCATTTCTTGGCTTCAAACTCCCATATCTCGCGAACGGATTGACCTAACCCAAAAATTCCTATTGCATCTGAAAGTAGAAACTCGCCCGATTACAACGGTATGTGTATTTTTTCCCTAGGCCATTCTGCTTAAGCGTTTGGAGCAGCAGAATTGCGAAAAATTTTTTGCCTTCTCAACCATTTCTTGGCTTGAAACTCCCATATCTCGCGAACGGATTGACCTAACCCAAAAATTCCTATTGCATCTGAAAGTAGAAGCTCGCCCGATTACAACGGTTCGTGTATTTTTCCCCTAGGCTATTCTGGTTAAGCGTTTGGAGCAGCAGAATTGCGAAAAATTTTTTGCCTTCTCAACCATTTCTTAGCTTCAAAGTCCCTTATCTCGCGAACGGATTGACCTAACCCAAAAATTCCTATTGCATCTGAAAGTAGAAACTCGCCCGATTACAACGGTATGTGTATTTTTTCCCTATGCCATTCTGGTTAAGCGTTTGGTGCAGCAGAATTGCGAACAATTTTTTGCCTTCTCAACCATTTCTTGGGTTCAAACTCCCATATCTCGCGAACGGTTTGACCTAACCCAAAAATTCCTGTTGCGTCTGAAAGTAGAAACTCGCCCGATTACAACGGTATGTGTATTTTTTCCCTAGCCCTTTCTGGTTAAGCGTTTGGAGGAGCAGAATTGCGAAAAATTTGTTGCCTTCTCAACCATTTCTTAGCTTCAAAGTCCCATATCTCGCGAACGGATGGACCAAACCCAAAAATTCCTATTGCATCTGAAAGTAGAAACTCGCCCGATTACAACGGTATGTGTATTTTTTCCCTAGGCCATTCTGGTTAAGCTTTTGGTGCAGCAGAAGTGCGAAAAATTTGTTATCTTCTCAACCATTTCTTAGCTTCAAACTCCCATATCTCGCGAACGGATTGACCTAACCCAAAAATTCCTGTTGCATCTGAAAGTAGAAACTCGCCCGATTACAACGGTATGTGTATTTTTTCGCTAGGCCATTCTGGTTAAGCGTTTGGAGCAGCAGAAGTGCGAAAAATTTGTTATCTTCTCAACCATTTCTAGGCGTCAAACTCCCATATCTCGCGAACGGATTGACCTAAACCAAAAATTCCTATTGCATCTGAAAGTAGAAACTCGCCCGATTACAACGGTAGGTGTATTTTTTCCCTAGGCCATTCTGGTTAAGCGTTTGGAGGAGCAGAATTGCGAAAAATTTTTGGCCTTTTCAACCATTCCTTAGCTTCAAACTCCCATATCTCGCGAACGGATTGACCTAACCCAAAAATTCCTATTGCATCTGAAAGTAGAAACTCGCCCTACTACAACGGTATGTGTATTTTTTCCCTAGGCCATTCTGGTTAAGCGTTAGGAGCCGCAGAATTGCGAATAATTTTTTGCCTTATCAACCATTTGTTGGTTTCAAACTCCCATATCTCCTGAACGGATTGACCTAACCCAAAAATTCCTATTGCATCTGAAAGTAGAAACTCGCACGATTACAACGGTATGTGTATTTTTTCCCTAGGCCATTCTGGTTAAGCGTTTGGAGCAGCAGAATTGCGAATAATTTTTTGCCTTCTCAACCATTTCTTGGCTTCAAACTCCCATATCTCGCGAACGGATTGACCTAACCCAAAAATTCCTGTTGCATCTGAAAGTAGAAATTCGTCCGATTGCAACGGTATGTGTATTTTTTCCCTAGGCCATTCTGGTTAAGCGTTTGGAGCAGCAGAATTGCGAAAAATTTTTTGCCTTCTCAACCATTTCTGGGCTTCAAACTCCCATATCTCGCGAACGGATGGACCTAACCCAAAAATTCCTATTGCATCTGAAAGTAGAAACTCGCCCGATTACAACGGTATGTGTATTTTTTCCCTAGGCCATTCTGCTTAAGCGTTTGGAGCAGCAGAATTGCGAAAAATTTTTTGCCTTCTCAACCATTTCTTGGCTTGAAACTCCCATATCTCGCGAACGGATTGACCTAACCCAAAAATTCCTATTGCATCTGAAAGTAGAAGCTCGCCCGATTACAACGGTTCGTGTATTTTTCCCCTAGGCTATTCTGGTTAAGCGTTTGGAGCAGCAGAATTGCGAAAAATTTTTTGCCTTCTCAACCATTTCTTAGCTTCAAAGTCCCATATCTCGCGAACGGATTGACCTAACCCAAAAATTCCTATTGCATCTGAAAGTAGAAACTCGCCCGATTACAACGGTATGTGTATTTTTTCCCTATGCCATTCTGGTTAAGCGTTTGGTGCAGCAGAATTGCGAACAATTTTTTGCCTTCTCAACCATTTCTTGGGTTCAAACTCCCATATCTCGCGAACGGTTTGACCTAACCCAAAAATTCCTGTTGCGTCTGAAAGTAGAAACTCGCCCGATTACAACGGTATGTGTATTTTTTCCCTAGCCCTTTCTGGTTAAGCGTTTGGAGGAGCAGAATTGCGAAAAATTTGTTGCCTTCTCAACCATTTCTTAGCTTCAAAGTCCCATATCTCGCGAACGGATGGACCAAACCCAAAAATTCCTATTGCATCTGAAAGTAGAAACTCGCCCGATTACAACGGTATGTGTATTTTTTCCCTAGGCCATTCTGGTTAAGCTTTTGGTGCAGCAGAAGTGCGAAAAATTTGTTATCTTCTCAACCATTTCTTAGCTTCAAACTCCCATATCTCGCGAACGGATTGACCTAACCCAAAAATTCCTGTTGCATCTGAAAGTAGAAACTCGCCCGATTACAACGGTATGTGTATTTTTTCCCTAGGCCATTCTGGTTAAGCGTTTGGAGCAGCAGAAGTGCGAAAAATTTGTTATCTTCTCAACCATTTCTAGGCGTCAAACTCCCATATCTCGCGAACGGATTGACCTAAACCAAAAATTCCTATTGCATCTGAAAGTAGAAACTCGCCCGATTACAACGGTAGGTGTATTTTTTCCCTAGGCCATTCTGGTTAAGCGTTTGGAGGAGCAGAATTGCGAAAAATTTTTTGCCTTTTCAACCATTCCTTAGCTTCAAACTCCCATATCTCGCGAACGGATTGACCTAACCCAAAAATTCCTATTGCATCTGAAAGTAGAAACTCGCCCTACTACAACGGTATGTGTATTTTTTCCCTAGGCCATTCTGGTTAAGCGTTAGGAGCCGCAGAATTGCGAATAATTTTTTGCCTTATCAACCATTTGTTGGTTTCAAACTCCCATATCTCCTGAACGGATTGACCTAACCCAAAAATTCCTATTGCATCTGAAAGTAGAAACTCGCACGATTACAACGGTATGTGTATTTTTTCCCTAGGCCATTCTGGTTAAGCGTTTGGAGCAGCAGAATTGCGAATAATTTTTTGCCTTCTCAACCATTTCTTGGCTTCAAACTCCCATATCTCGCGAACGGATTGACCTAACCCAAAAATTCCTGTTGCATCTGAAAGTAGAAATTCGTCCGATTGCAACGGTATGTGTATTTTTTCCCTAGGCCATTCTGGTTAAGCGTTTGGAGCAGCAGAATTGCGAAAAATTTTTTGCCTTCTCAACCATTTCTGGGCTTCAAACTCCCATATCTCGCGAACGGATGGACCTAACCCAAAAATTCCTGTTGCATCTGAAAGTAGAAATTCGTCCGATTGCAACGGTATGTGTATTTTTTCCCTAGGCCATTCTGCTTAAGCGTTTGGAACAGCAGAATTGCGAAAAATTTGTTATCTTCTCAACCATTTCTTAGCTTCAAACTCCCATATCTCGCGAACGGAATGACCTGACCCAAAAATTCCTGTTGCATCTGAAAGTAGAAACTCGCCCGATTACAACGGTATTTGTATTTTTTCCCTAGGCCATTCTGGTTAAGCGTTTGGAGCAGCAGAATTGCGAAAAATTTTTTGCCTTCTCAACCATTTCTTGGCTTCAAACTCCCATATCTCGCGAACGGATTGACCTAACCCAAAAATTCCTGTTGCATCTGAAAGTAGAAATTCGTCCGATTGCGACGGTATGTGTATTTTTTCACTAGGCCATTCTGGTTTAGCGTTTGGAGCAGCAGAATTGCGAAAAATTTTTTGCCTTCTCAACCATTTCTTGGCTTCAAACTCCCATATCTCGCGAACGGATTGACCTAACCCAAAAATTCCTGTTGCATCTGAAAGTAGAAACTCGCCCGATTACAACGGTATTTGTATTTTTTCCCTAGGCCATTCTGGTTAAGCGTTTGGAGCAGCAGAAGTGCGAAAAATTTGATGTCTTCTCAACCATTTCTTAGCTTCAAACTCCCATATCTCGCGAACGGATTGACCTAACCCAAAAATTCCTATTGCATCTGAAAGTAGAAACTCGCCCTACTACAACGGTATGTGTATTTTCTCCCTAGGCCATTCTGGCTAAGCGTTAGGAGCCGCAGAATTGCGAAAAATTTTTTTCCTTATCAACCATTTGTTGGTTTCAAACTCCCATATCTCGCGAACGGATTGTCCTAACCCAAAAATTCCTATTGCATCTGAAAGTAGAAACACGCCCGATTACAACGGTATGTGTATTTTTTCCCTAGGGCATTCTGGTTAAGCGTTTGGAGCAGCAGAATAGCGAAAAATTTTTTGCCTTCTCAACCATTTCTTGGATTCAAACTCCTATATCTCGCGAACGGATTGACCTAACCCAAAAATTCCTGTTGCGTCTGAAAGTAGAAACTCGCCCAATTACAAAGGTATTCGTATTTTTTCCCTAGCCCTTTCTGGTTAAGCGTTTGGAGGAGCAGAATTGCGAAAAATTTGTTGCCTTCTCAACCACTTCTTAGATTCAAAGGCCCAATCTCGCGAACAGATTGACCAAACCCAAAAATTCGTATTGCATCTGAAAGTAGAAACTCGCCCGATTACAGCGGTACGTGTATTTTTTCCCTAGGCCATTCTGGTTAAGCGTTTGGAGCAGCAGAATTGCGACAAATTTTTTGCCTTCTCAACCATTTCTTTGCTTCAAACTCCCATATCTCGCGAACGGATTGACCTAACCCAAAAATTCCTATTGCATCTGAAAGTAGAAACTCGCCCGATTACAACGGTATGTGTATTTTTTCCCTCGGCCATTCTGGTTAAGCGTTTGGAGCAGCAGAATTGCGAAAAATTTGTTATCTTCTCAACCATTTCTTAACTTCAAACTCCCATATCTCGCGGACGGATTGACCTTACCCAAAAATTCCTGTTGCATCTGAAAGTAGAAACTCGTCCGATTGCAACGGTATGTGTATTTTTTCACTAGGCCATTCTGGTTTAGCGTTTGGAGCAGCAGAATTGCGAAAAATTTTTTGCCTTCTCAACCATTTCTTGGCTTCAAACTCCCATATCTCGCGAACGGATTGACCTAACCCAAAAATTCCTATTGCATCTGAAAGTAGAAACTCGCCCGATTACAACGGTTCGTGTATTTTTCCCCTAGGCTATTCTGGTTAAGCGTTTGGAGCAGCAGAATTGCGAAAAATTTTTTGCCTTCTCAACCATTTCTTAGCTTCAAAGTCCCATATCTCGCGAACGGATTGACCTAACCCAAAAATTCCTATTGCATCTGAATGTAGAAACTCGCCCGATTACAACGGTATGTGTATTTTTTCCCTAGGCCATTCTGGTTAAGCGTTTGGAGCAGCCGAATTGCGAAAAATTTTTGCCTTCTCAACCATTTCTTGGCTTCAAACTCCCATATCTCGCGAACGGATTGACCTAACCCAAAAATTCCTGTTGAGTCTGAAAGTAGAAACTCGCCCGATTACAACAGTATGTGTATTTTATCCCTAGCCCATTCTGGTTAAGCGTTTGGAGCAGCAGAATTGCGAAAAATTTTTTACCTTCTCAACCATTTCTTGGCTTGAAACTCCCATATCTCGCGAACGGATTGACCTAACCGAAAAATTCCTGTTGCGTCTGAAAGTAGAAACTCGCCCGATTACAACGGTATGTGTATTTTTTCCCTATGCCATTCTGGTTAAGCGTTTGGAGCAGCAGAATTGCGAACAATTTTTTGCCTTCTCAACCATTTCTTGGGTTCAAACTCCCATATCTCGCGAACGGTTTGACCTAACCCAAAAATTCCTGTTGCGTCTGAAAGTAGAAACTCGCCCGATTACAACGGTATGTGTATTTTTTCCCTAGCCCATTCTGGTTAAGCGTTTGGAGGAGCAGAATTGCGAAAAATTTGTTGCCTTCTCAACCATTTCTTAGCTTCAAAGTCCCATATCTCACGAACGGATGGACCAAACCCAAAAATTCCTATTGCATCTGAAAGTAGAAACTCGCCCGATTACAACGGTATGTGTATTTTTTCCCTAGGCCATTCTGGTTAAGCGTTTGGAGCCGCAGAATTGCGAAAAATTTTTTGCCTTCTCAACCATTTCTTGGCTTCAAACTCCCATATCTCGCGAACGGATTGACCTAACCGAAAAATTCCTGTTGCGTCTGAAAGTAGAAACTCGCCCGATTACAACAGTATGTGTATTTTTTCCCTAGGCCATTCTGGTTAAGCGTTTGGAGCAGCAGAAGTGCGAAAAATTTGTTGTCTTCTCAACCATTTCTTAGCTTCAAACACCCATATCTCGCGAACGGATTGACCTAACCCAAAAATTCCTGTTGCATCTGAAAGTAGAAACTCGCCCGATTACAACGGTATGTGTATTTTTTCCCTAGGCCATTCTGGTTAAGCGTTTGGAGCAGCCGAATTGCGAAAAATTTTTGCCTTCTCAACCATTTCTTGGCTTCAAACTCCCATATCTCGCGAACGGATTGACCTAACCCAAAAATTCCTGTTGAGTCTGAAAGTAGAAACTCGCCCGATTACAACAGTATGTGTATTTTATCCCTAGCCCATTCTGGTTAAGCGTTTGGAGCAGCAGAATTGCGAAAAATTTTTTACCTTCTCAACCATTTCTTGGCTTGAAACTCCCATATCTCGCGAACGGATTGACATAACCGAAAAATTCCTATTGCATCTGAAAGTAGAAACTCGCCCGATTACAGCGGTACGTGTATTTTTTCCCTAGGCCATTCTGGTTAAGCGTTTGGAGCAGCAGAATTGCGAAAAATTTGTTGTCTTCTCAACCATTTCTTAGCTTCAAAATCCCATATCTCGCGAACGGATTGACATAACCGAAAAATTCCTATTGCATCTGAAAGTAGAAACTCGCCCGATTACAGCGGTACGTGTATTTTTTCCCTAGGCCATTCTGGTTAAGCGTTTGGAGCAGCAGAATTGCGAAAAATTTGTTGTCTTCTCAACCATTTCTTAGCTTCAAACTCCCATATCTCACGAACGGATTGACCTAACCCAAAAACTCCTGTTGCATCTGAAAGTAGAAACTCGCCCGATTACAACGGTACGTGTATTTTTTCCCTAGGCCATTCTGGTTAAGCCATTGGAGCAGCAGAATTGCGAAAAATTTTTTGCCTTCTCAACCATTTCTTGGATTCAAACTCCCATATCTCGCGAACGGATTGACCTAACCCAAAAACTCCTGTTGCATCTGAAAGTAGAAACTCGCCCGATTACAACGGTATGTGTATTTTTTCCCTAGGCCATTCTGGTTAAGCGTTTGGAGCAGCCGAATTGCGAAAAATTTTTGCCTTCTCAACCATTTCTTGGCTTCAAACTCCCATATCTCGCAAACGGATTGACCTGACCCAAAAATTCCTGTTGAGTCTGAAAGTAGAAACTCGCCCGATTACAACAGTAGGTGTATTTTTTCCCTAGCCCATTCTGGTTAAGCGTTTGGAGCAGCCGAATTGCGAAAAAATTTTTGCCTTATCAACCATTTCTTGGTTTCAAACTCCCATATCTCGCGAACGGATTGACATAACCGAAAAATTCCTATTGCATCTGAAAGTAGAAACTCGCCCGATTACAGCGGTACGTGTATTTTTTCCCTAGGCCATTCTTGTTAAGCGTTTGGAGCAGCCGAATTGCGAAAAAATTTTTGCCTTATCAACCATTTCTTGGTTTCAAACTCCCATATCTCGCGAACGGATTGACCTAACCCAAAAATTCCTATTGCATCTGAAAGTAGAAACTCGCCCGATTACAACGGTATGTGTATTTTTTCCCTAGCCATTTCTGGTTAAGCGTTTGGAGGAGCAGAATTGCGAAAAATTTGTTGCCTTCTCAACCATTTCTTAGATTCAAAGGCCCATATCTCGCGAACGGAATGACCAAACCCAAAAATTCGTATTGCATCTGAAAGTAGAAACTCGCCCGATTACAGCGGTACGTGTATTTTTTCCCTAGGCCATTCTGGTTAAGCGTTTGGAGCAGCAGAATTGCGACAAATTTTTTGCCTTCTCAACCATTTCTTTGCTTCAAACTCCCATATCTCGCGAACGGATTGACCAAACCAAAAATTCCTATTGCATCTGAAAGTAGAAACTCGCCCGATTACAACGGTATGTGTATTTTTTCCCTAGGCCACTCTTGTTAAGCGTTTGGAGCAGCAGAACTGCGAAAAATTTGTTATCTTCTCAACCATTTTTAGCTTCAAACTCCCATATCTCGCGAACGGATTGACCTAATCGAAAAATTCCTGTTGCGTCTGAATGTAGAAACTCGCCCGATTACAACAGTATGTGTATTTTTTCCCTAGGCCATTCTGGTTAAGCGTTTGGAGCAGCAGAAGTGCGAAAAATTTGTTGTCTTCTCAACCATTTCTTAGCTTCAAACACCCATATCTCGCGAACGGATTGACCTAACCCAAAAATTCCTGTTGCATCTGAAAGTAGAAACTCGCCCGATTACAACGGTATGTGTATTCTTTCCCTAGGCCATTCTGGTTAAGCGTTTGGAGCAGCCGAATTGCGAAAAATTTTTGCCTTCTCAACCATTTCTTGGCTTCAAACTCCCATATCTCGCGAACGGATTGACCTAACCCAAAAATTCCTGTTGAGTCTGAAAGTAGAAACTCGCCCGATTACAACAGTATGTGTATTTTATCCCTAGCCCATTCTGGTTAAGCGTTTGGAGCAGCAGAATTGCGAAAAATTTTTTACCTTCTCAACCATTTCTTGGCTTGAAACTCCCATATCTCGCGAACGGATTGACATAACCGAAAAATTCCTATTGCATCTGAAAGTAGAAACTCGCCCGATTACAGCGGTACGTGTATTTTTTCCCTAGGCCATTCTGGTTAAGCGTTTGGAGCAGCAGAATTGCGAAAAATTTGTTGTCTTCTCAACCATTTCTTAGCTTCAAACTCCCATATCTCGCGAACGGATTGACATAAGCCAAAAATTCCTGTTGAGTCTGAAAGTAGAAACTCGCCCGATTACAACAGTATGTGTATTTTTTCCCTAGCCCATTCTGGTTAAGCGTTTGGAGCAGCAGAATTGCGAAAAATTTTTTACCTTCTCAACCATTTCTTGGCTTGAAACTCCCATATCTCGCGAACGGATTGACCTGACCCAAAAATTCCTATTGCGTCTGAAAGTAGAAACTCGCCCGATTACAACGGTATGTGTATTTTATCCCTAGGCCATTCTGGTTAAGCGTTTGGAGCAGCAGAATTGCGAAAAATTTGTTCTCTTCTCAACCATTTCTTAACTTCAAACTCCCATATCTCGCGAACGGATTGACCTAACCCAAAAATTCCTATTGCATCTGAAAGTAGAAACTCGCCCGATTACAGCGGTACGTGTATTTTTTCCCTAGGCCATTCTGGTTAAGCGTTTGGAGCAGCAGAATTGCGAAAAATTTGTTGTCTTCTCAACCATTTCTTAGCTTCAAACTCCCATATCTCGCGAACGGATTGACATAAGCCAAAAATTCCTGTTGAGTCTGAAAGTAGAAACTCGCCCGATTACAACAGTATGTGTATTTTTTCCCTAGCCCATTCTGGTTAAGCGTTTGGAGCAGCAGAATTGCGAAAAATTTTTTACCTTCTCAACCATTTCTTGGCTTGAAACTCCCATATCTCGCGAACGGATTGACCTGACCCAAAAATTCCTATTGCGTCTGAAAGTAGAAACTCGCCCGATTACAACGGTATGTGTATTTTATCCCTAGGCCATTCTGGTTAAGCGTTTGGAGCAGCAGAATTGCGAAAAATTTGTTCTCTTCTCAACCATTTCTTAACTTCAAACTCCCATATCTCGCGAACGGATTGACCTAACCCAAAAATTCCTATTGCATCTGAAAGTAGAAACTCGCCCGATTACAGCGGTACGTGTATTTTTTCCCTAGGCCATTCTGGTTAAGCGTTTGGAGCAGCAGAATTGCGAAAAATTTGTTGTCTTCTCAACCATTTCTTAGCTTCAAACTCCCATATCTCGCGAACGGATTGACCTAACCCAAAAACTCCTGTTGCATCTGAAAGTAGAAACTCGCCCGATTACAACGGTACGTGTATTTTTTCCCTAGGCCATTCTGGTTAAGCGTTTGGAGCAGCAGAATTGCGAAAAATTTGTTGTCTTCTCAACCATTTCTTAGCTTCAAACTCCCATATCTCGCGAACGGATTGACCTAACCCAAAAATTCCTGTTGCATCTGAAAGTAGAAACTCGCCCGATTACAAAGGTATGTGTATTTTTTCCCTAGGCCATTCTGGTTAAGTGTTTGGAGCAGCCGAATTGCGAAAAATTTTTGCCTTCTCAACCATTTCTTGGCTTCAAACTCCCATATCTCGCGAACGGATTGACCTGACCCAAAAATTCCTGTTGAGTCTGAAAGTAGAAACTCGCCCGATTACAACAGTATGTGTATTTTTTCCCGAGCCCATTCTGGTTAAGCGTTTGGAGCAGCAGAATTGCGAAAAATTTTTTACCTACTCAACCATTTCTTGGCTTGAAACTCCCATATCTCGCGAACGGATTGACCTAACCGAAAAATTCCTGTTGCGTCTGAAAGTAGAAACTCGCCCGATTACAACAGTATGTGTATTTTTTCCCTAGGCCATTCTGGTTAAGCGTTTGGAGCAGCAGAAGTGCGAAAAATTTGTTGTCTTCTCAACCATTTCTTGGCTTCAAACCCCCATATCTCGCGAACGGATTGACCTGACCCAAAAATTCCTATTGCATCTGAAAGTAGAAACTCGCCCGATTACAGCGGTGCGTGTATTTTTTCCCTAGGCCATTCTGGTTAAGCGTTTGGAGCAGCAGAATTGCGAAAAATTTGTTGTCTTCTCAACCATTTCTTAGCTTCAAACTCCCATATCTCGCGAACGGATTGACCTAACCCAAAAATTCCTGTTGAGTCTGAAAGTAGAAAATCGCCCGATTACAACAGTATGTGTATTTTTTCCCTAGCCCATTCTGGTTAAGCGTTTGGAGCAGCAGAATTGCGAAAAATTTTTTACCTTCTCAACCATTTCTTGGCTTGAAACTCCCATATCTCGCGAACGGATTGACATAACCGAAAAATTCCTATTGCATCTGAAAGTAGAAACTCGCCCGATTACAGCGGTACGTGTATTTTATCCCTAGGCCATTCTGGTTAAGCGTTTGGAGCAGCAGAATTGCGAAAAATTTGTTGTCTTCTCAACCATTTCTTAGCTTCAAACTCCCATATCTCGCGAACGGATTGACATAACCGAAAAATTCCTATTGCATCTGAAAGTAGAAACTCGCCCGATTACAGCGGTACGTGTATTTTTTCCCTAGACCATTCTTGTTAAGCGTTTGGAGCAGTAGAATTGCGAAAAATTTGTTGTCTTCTCAACCATTTCTTAGCTTCAAACTCCCATATCTCGCGAACGGATTGACCTAACCCAAAAACTCCTGTTGCATCTGAAAGTAGAAACTCGCCCGATTACAACAGTATGTGTATTTTTTCCCTAGGCCATTCTGGTTAAGCGTTTGGAGCAGCAGAATTGCGAAAAATTTTTTGCCTTCTCAACCATTTCTTGGCTTGAAACTCCCATATCTCGCGAACGGATTGACCTAACCGAAAAATTCCTGTTGCGTCTGAAAGTAGAAACTCGCCCGATTACAACAGTATGTGTCTTTTTTCCCTAGGCCATTCTGGTTAAGCGTTTGGAGCAGCAGAAGTGCGAAAAATTTGTTGTCTTCTCAACCATTTCTTAGCTTCAAACACCCATATCTCGCGAACGGATTGACCTAACCCAAAAATTCCTGTTGCATCTGAAAGTAGAAACTCGCCCGATTACAACGGTATGTGTATTTTTTCCCTAGGCCATTCTGGTTAAGCGTTTGGAGCAGCAGAATTGCGAAAAATTTTTTACCTTCTCAACCATTTCTTGGCTTGAAACTCCCATATCTCGCGAACGGATTGACATAACGGAAAAATTCCTATTGCATCTGAAAGTAGAAACTCGCCCGATTACAACAGTATGTGTATTTTATCCCTAGCCCATTCTGGTTAAGCGTTTGGAGCAGCAGAATTGCGAAAAATTTGTTGTCTTCTCAACCATTTCTTAGCTTCAAACTCCCATATCTCGCGAACGGATTGACCTAACCCAAAAACTCCTGTTGCATCTGAAAGTAGAAACTCGCCCGATTACAACGGTACGTGTATTTTTTCCCAAGGCCATTCTGGTTAAGCGTTTGGAGCAGCAGAATTGCGAAAAATTTTTTGCCTTCTCAACCATTTCTTGGATTCAAACTCCCATATCTCGCGAACGGATTGACCTAACCCAAAAACTCCTGTTGCATTTGAAAGTAGAAACTCGCCCGATTACAACGGTACGTGTATTTTTTCCCTAGGCCATACTGGTTAAGCGTTTGAAGCAGCAGAATTGGGAAAAATTTTTTGCCTTTTCAACCATTTCTTGGCTTCAAACCCCCATATCTCGCGAACGGATTGACCTGACCCAAAAATTCCTGTTGCATCTGAAAGTAGAAACTCGCCCGATTACAACGGTACGTGTATTTTTTCCCAAGGCCATTCTGGTTAAGCGTTTGGAGCAGCAGAATTGCGAAAAATTTTTTGCCTTCTCAACCATTTCTTGGATTCAAACTCCCATATCTCGCGAACGGATTGACCTAACCCAAAAACTCCTGTTGCATTTGAAAGTAGAAACTCGCCCGATTACAACGGTACGTGTATTTTTTCCCTAGGCCATACTGGTTAAGCGTTTGAAGCAGCAGAATTGGGAAAAATTTTTTGCCTTTTCAACCATTTCTTGGCTTCAAACCCCCATATCTCGCGAACGGATTGACCTGACCCAAAAATTCCTATTGCGTCTGAAAGTAGAAACTCGCCCGATTACAACGGTATGTGTATTTTATCCCTAGGCCATTCTGGTTAAGCGTTTGGAGCAGCAGAATTGCGAAAAATTTGTTGTCTTCTCAACCATTTCTTAGCTTCAAACTCCCATATCTCGCGAACGGATTGACCTAACCCAAAAATTCCTGTTGCATCTGAAAGTAGAAACTCGCCCGATTACAAAGGTATGTGTATTTTTTCCCTAGGCCATTCTGGTTAAGCGTTTGGAGCAGCCGAATTGCGAAAAATTTTTGCCTTCTCAACCATTTCTTGGCTTCAAACTCCCATATCTCGCGAACGGATTGACCTGACCCAAAAATTCCTGTTGAGTCTGAAAGTAGAAACTCGCCCGATTACAACAGTATGTGTATTTTTTCCCGAGCCCATTCTGGTTAAGCGTTTGGAGCAGCAGAATTGCGAAAAATTTTTTACCTACTCAACCATTTCTTGGCTTGAAACTCCCATATCTCGCGAACGGATTGACATAACCGAAAAATTCCTATTGCATCTGAAAGTAGAAACTCGCCCGATTACAGCGGTACGTGTATTTTTTCCCTAGGCCATTCTGGTTAAGCGTTTGGAGCAGCAGAATTGCGAAAAATTTGTTGTCTTCTCAACCATTTCTTAGCTTCAAACTCCCATATCTCGCGAACGGATTGACATAACCGAAAAATTCCTATTGCATCTGAAAGTAGAAACTCGCCCGATTACAGCGGTACGTGTATTTTTTCCCTAGGCCATTCTGGTTAAGCGTTTGGAGCAGCAGAATTGCGAAAAATTTGTTGTCTTCTCAACCATTTCTTAGCTTCAAACTCCCATATCTCGCGAACGGATTGACCTAACCCAAAAACTCCTGTTGCATCTGAAAGTAGAAACTCGCCCGATTACAACGGTACGTGTATTTTTTCCCTAGGCCATTCTGGTTAAGCGTTTGGAGCAGCAGAATTGCGAAAAATTTTTTGCCTTCTCAACCATTTCTTGGATTCAAACTCCCATATCTCGCGAACGGATTGTCCTAACCCAAAAATTCCTGTTGCGTCTGAAAGTAGAAACTCGCCCGATTACAACGGTATGTGTATTTTTTCCCTAGGCCATTCTGGTTAAGCGTTTGGAAAAGCAGAAGTGCGAAAAATTTGTTGTCTTCTCAACCATTTCTTAGCTTCAAACTCCCATATCTCGCGAACGGATTGACATAACCGAAAAATTCCTATTGCATCTGAAAGTAGAAACTCGCCCGATTACAGCGGTACGTGTATTTTTTCCCTAGGCCATTCTGGTTAAGCGTTTGGAGCAGCAGAATTGCGAAAAATTTGTTGTCTTCTCAACCATTTCTTAGCTTCAAACTCCCATATCTCGCGAACGGATTGACCTAACCCAAAAACTCCTGTTGCATCTGAAAGTAGAAACTCGCCCGATTACAACGGTACGTGTATTTTTTCCCTAGGCCATTCTGGTTAAGCGTTTGGAGCAGCAGAATTGCGAAAAATTTTTTGCCTTCTCAACCATTTCTTGGATTCAAACTCCCATATCTCGCGAACGTATTGTCCTAACCCAAAAATTCCTGTTGCGTCTGAAAGTAGAAACTCGCCCGATTACAACGGTATGTGTATTTTTTCCCTAGGCCATTCTGGTTAAGCGTTTGGAAAAGCAGAAGTGCGAAAAATTTGTTGTCTTCTCAACCATTTCTTAGCTTCAAACTCCCATATCTCGCGAACGGATTGACCTAACCGAAAAATTCCTGTTGCATCTGAAAGTAGAAACTCGCCCGATTACAACAGTATGTGTATTTTTTCCCTAGGCCATTCTGGTTAAGCGTTTGGAGCAGCAGAAGTGCGAAAAATTTGTTGTCTTCTCAACCATTTCTTAGCTTCAAACACCCATATCTCGCGAACGGATTGACCTAACCCAAAAATTCCTGTTGCATCTGAAAGTAGAAACTCGCCCGATTACAACGGTACGTGTATTTTTTCCCTAGGCCATTCTGGTTAAGCGTTTGGAGCAGCAGAATTGCGAAAAATTTTTTGCCTTCTCAACCATTTCTTGGATTCAAACTCCCATATCTCGCGAACGGATTGACCTAACCCAAAAACTCCTGTTGCATCTGAAAGTAGAAATTCGCCCGATTACAACGGTACGTGTATTTTTTCCCTAGGCCATTCTGGTTAAGCGTTTGAAGCAGCAGAATTGGGAAAAATTTTTTGCCTTCTCAACCATTTCTTGGCTTCAAACCCCCATATCTCGCGAACGGATTGACCTGACCCAAAAATTCCTATTGCGTCTGAAAGTAGAAACTCGCCCGATTACAACGGTATGTGTATTTTATCCCTAGGCCATTCTGGTTAAGCGTTTGGAGCAGCAGAATTGCGAAAAATTTGTTGTCTTCTCAACCATTTCTTAGCTTCAAACTCCCATATCTCGCGAACGGATTGACCTAACCCAAAAATTCCTGTTGCATCTGAAAGTAGAAACTCGCCCGATTACAAAGGTATGTGTATTTTTTCCCTAGGCCATTCTGGTTAAGCGTTTGGAGCAGCCGAATTGCGAAAAATTTTTGCCTTCTCAACCATTTCTTGGCTTCAAACTCCCATATCTCGCGAACGGATTGACCTGACCCAAAAATTCCTGTTGATTCTGAAAGTAGAAACTCGCCCGATTACAACAGTATGTGTATTTTTTCCCTAGCCCATTCTGGTTAAGCGTTTGGAGCAGCAGAATTGCGAAAAATTTTTTACCTTCTCAACCATTTCTTGGCTTGAAACTCCCATATCTCGCGAACGGATTGACATAACCGAAAAATTCCTATTGCATCTGAAAGTAGAAACTCGCCCGATTACAACGGTATGTGTATTTTTTCCCTAGGCCATTCTGGTTAAGCGTTTGGAGCAGCAGAATTGCGAAAAATTTTTTACCTTCTCAACCATTTCTTGGCTTGAAACTCCCATATCTCGCGAACGGATTGACCAAACCAAAAATTCCTATTGCATCTGAAAGTAGAAACTCGCCCGATTACAACGGTATGTGTATTTTTTCCCTAGGCCATTCTTGTTAAGCGTTTGGAGCAGCAGAACTGCGAAAAATTTGTTATCTTCTCAACCATTTTTAGCTTCAAACTCCCATATCTCGCGAACGGATTGACCTAACCCAAAAATTCCTGTTGCATCTGAAAGTAGAAACTCGCCCTATTACAACGGTATGTGTATTTTTTCCCTAGGCCATTCTGGTTAAGCGTTTGGAGCAGCAGAATTGCGACAAATTTTTTGCCTTCTCAACCATGTCTTGGCAACAAACTCCCATATCTCGCGAACGGATTGTCCTAACCCAAAAATTCCTGTTGCGTCTGAAAGTAGAAACTCGCCCGATTACAACGGTATGTGTATTTTTTCCCTAGGCCATTCTGGTTAAGCGTTTGGAAAAGCAGAAGTGCGAAAAATTTGTTGTCTTCTCAACCATTTCTTAGCTTCAAACTCCCATATCTCGCGAACGGATTGACATAAGCCAAAAATTCCTGTTGAGTCTGAAAGTAGAAACTCGCCCGATTACAACAGTATGTGTATTTTTTCCCTAGCCCATTCTGGTTAAGCGTTTGGAGCAGCAGAATTGCGAAAAATTTTTTACCTTCTCAACCATTTCTTGGCTTGAAACTCCCATATCTCGCGAACGGATTGAACTGACCCAAAAATTCCTATTGCGTCTGAAAGTAGAAACTCGCCCGATTACAACGGTATGTGTATTTTATCCCTAGGCCATTCTGGTTAAGCGTTTGGAGCAGCAGAATTGCGAAAAAGTTGTTCTCTTCTCAACCATTTCTTAACTTCAAACTCCCATATCTCGCGAACGGATTGACCTAACCCAAAAATTCCTATTGCATCTGAAAGTAGAAACTCGCCCGATTACAGCGGTACGTGTATTTTTTCCCTAGGCCATTCTGGTTAAGCGTTTGGAGCAGCAGAATTGCGAAACATTTTTTGCCTTCTCAACCATTTCTTGGATTCAAACTCCCATATCTCGCGAACGGATTGACCTAACCCAAAAACTCCTGTTGCATCTGAAAGTAGAAACTCGCCCGATTACAACGGTACGTGTATTTTTTCCCTAGGCCATTCTGGTTAAGCGTTTGAAGCAGCAGAATTGGGAAAAATTTTTTGCCTTTTCAAACATTTCTTGGCTTCAAACCCCCATATCTCGCGAACGGATTGACCTGACCCAAAAATTGCTATTGCGTCTGAAAGTAGAAACTCGCCCGATTACAACGGTATGTGTATTTTATCCCTAGGCCATTCTGGTTAAGCGTTTGGAGCAGCAGAATTGCGAAAAATTTGTTCTCTTCTCAACCATTTCTTAGCTTCAAACTCCCATATCTCGCGAACGGATTGACCTAACCCAAAAATTCCTATTGCATCTGAAAGAAGAAACTCTCCCGATTACAACAGTATGCGTATTTTTTCCCTAGGCCATTCTGGTTAAGCGTTTGGAGCAGCAGAATTGCGAAAAATTTTTTGCCTTCTCAACCATTTCTTAGCTTCAAACTCCCATATCTCGCGAACGGATTGACATAAGCCAAAAATTCCTGTTGAGTCTGAAAGTAGAAACTCGCCCGATTACAACAGTATGTGTATTTTTTCCCTAGCCCATTCTGGTTAAGCGTTTGCAGCAGCAGAATTGCGAAAAATTTTTTACCTTCTCAACCATTTCTTGGCTTGAAACTCCCATATCTCGCGAACGGATTGACCTGACCCAAAAATTCCTATTGCGTCTGAAAGTAGAAACTCGCCCGATTACAACGGTATGTGTATTTTATCCCTAGGCCATTCTGGTTAAGCGTTTGGAGCAGCAGAATTGCGAAAAATTTGTTCTCTTCTCAACCATTTCTTAACTTCAAACTCCCATATCTCGCGAACGGATTGACCTAACCCAAAAATTCCTATTGCATCTGAAAGTAGAAACTCGCCCGATTACAGCGGTACGTGTATTTTTTCCCTAGGCCATTCTGGTTAAGCGTTTGGAGCAGCAGAATTGCGAAAAATTTGTTGTCTTCTCAACCATTTCTTAGCTTCAAACTCCCATATCTCGCGAACGGATTGACCTAACCCAAAAACTCCTGTTGCATCTGAAAGTAGAAACTCGCCCGCTTACAACGGTACGTGTATTTTTTCCCTATGCCATTCTGGTTAAGCGTTTGGAGCAGCAGAATTGCGAAAAATTTTTTGCCTTCTCAACCATTTCTTGGATTCAAACTCCCATATCTCGCGAACGGATTGACCTAACCCAAAAACTCCTGTTGCATCTGAAAGTAGAAACTCGCCCGATTACAACGGTACGTGTATTTTTTCCCTAGGCCATTCTGGTTAAGCGTTTGGAGCAGCCGAATTGCGAAAAATTTTTGCCTTCTCAACCATTTCTTGGCTTCAAACTCCCATATCTCGCGAACGGATTGACCTAACCCAAAAATTCCTGTTGAGTCTGAAAGTAGAAAATCGCCCGATTACAACAGTATGTGTATTTTTTCCCTAGCCCATTCTGGTTAAGCGTTTGGAGCAGCCGAATTGCGAAAAATTTTTGCCTTCTCAACCATTTCTTGGCTTCAAACTCCCATATCTCGCGAACGGATTGACCTAACCCAAAAATTCCTGTTGAGTCTGAAAGTAGAAACTCGCCCGATTACAACAGTATGTGTATTTTATCCCTAGCCCATTCTGGTTAAGCGTTTGGAGCAGCAGAATTGCGAAAAATTTTTTACCTTCTCAACCATTTCTTGGCTTGAAACTCCCATATCTCGCGAACGGATTGACATAACCGAAAAATTCCTATTGCATCTGAAAGTAGAAACTCGCCCGATTACAGCGGTACGTGTATTTTTTCCCTAGGCCATTCTGGTTAAGCGTTTGGAGCAGCAGAATTGCGAAAAATTTGTTGTCTTCTCAACCATTTCTTAGCTTCAAACTCCCATATCTCGCGAACGGATTGACCTAACCCAAAAACTCCTGTTGCGTCTGAAAGTAGAAACTCGCCCGATTACAACGGTACGTGTATTTTTTCCCTAGGCCATTCTGGTTAAGCGTTTGGAGCAGCAGAATTGCGAAAAATTTTTTGCCTTCTCAACCATTTCTTGGATTCAAACTCCCATATGTCGCGAACGGATTGACCTAACCCAAAAACTCCTGTTGCATCTGAAAGTAGAAACTCGCCCGATTACAACGGTACGTGTATTTTTTCCCTAGGCCATTCTGGTTAAGCGTTTGAAGCAGCAGAATTGGGAAAAATTTTTTGCCTTTTCAACCATTTCTTGGCTTCAAACCCCCATATCTCGCGAACGGATTGACCTGACCCAAAAATTCCTATTGCGTCTGAAAGTAGAAACTCGCCCGATTACAACGGTATGTGTATTTTATCCCTAGGCCATTCTGGTTAAGCGTTTGGAGCAGCAGAATTGCGAAAAATTTGTTGTCTTCACAACCATTTCTTAGCTTCAAACTCCCATATCTCGCGAACGGATTGACCTAACCCAAAAATTCCTGTTGCATCTGAAAGTAGAAACTCGCCCGATTACAAAGGTATGTGTATTTTTTCCCTAGGCCATTCTGGTTAAGCGTTTGGAGCAGCCGAATTGCGAAAAATTTTTGCCTTCTCAACCATTTCTTGGCTTCAAACTCCCATATCTCGCGAACGGATTGACCTGACCCAAAAATTCCTGTTGAGTCTGAAAGTAGAAACTCGCCCGATTACAACAGTATGTGTATTTTTTCCCGAGCCCATTCTGGTTAAGCGTTTGGAGCAGCAGAATTGCGAAAAATTTTTTACCTACTCAACCATTTCTTGGCTTGAAACTCCCATATCTCGCGAACGGATTGACCTAACCGAAAAATTCCTGTTGCGTCTGAAAGTAGAAACTCGCCCGATTACAACAGTATGTGTATTTTTTCCCTAGGCCATTCTGGTTAAGCGTTTGGAGCAGCAGAAGTGCGAAAAATTTGTTGTCTTCTCAACCATTTCTTGGCTTCAAACCCCCATATCTCGCGAACGGATTGACCTGACCCAAAAATTCCTATTGCATCTGAAAGTAGAAACTCGCCCGATTACAGCGGTACGTGTATTTTTTCCCTAGGCCATTCTGGTTAAGCGTTTGGAGCAGCAGAATTGCGAAAAATTTGTTGTCTTCTCAACCATTTTTTAGCTTCAAACTCCCATATCTCGCGAACGGATTGACCTAACCCAAAAATTCCTGTTGAGTCTGAAAGTAGAAAATCGCCCGATTACAACAGTATGTGTATTTTTTCCCTAGCCCATTCTGGTTAAGCGTTTGGGGCAGCAGAATTGCGAAAAATTTGTTCTCTTCTCAACCATTTCTTAGCTTCAAACTCCCATATCTCGCGAACGGATTGACCTAACCCAAAAATTCCTATTGCATCTGAAAGAAGAAACTCGCCCGATTACAACAGTATGTGTATTTTTTCCCTAGGCCATTCTGGTTAAGCGTTTGGAGCAGCAGAAGTGCGAACAATTTGTTGTCTTCTCAACCATTTCTTAGCTTCAAACTCCCATATCTCGCGAACGGATTGACCTAACCCAAAAATTCCTGTTGCATCTGAAAGTAGAAACTCGCCCGATTACAACGGTATGTGTATTTTTTCCCTAGGCGATTCTGGTTAAGCGTTTGGAGCAGCCGAATTGCGAAAAATTTTTGCCTTCTCAACCATTTCTTGGCTTCAAACTCCCATATCTCGCGAACGGATTGGCCTAACCCAAAAATTCCTGTTGAGTCTGAAAGTAGAAACTCGCCCGATTACAACAGTATGTGTATTTTTTCCCTAGCCCATTCTGGTTAAGCGTTTGGAGCAGCAGAATTGCGAAAAATTTTTTACCTTCACAACCATTTCTTGGCTTGAAACTCCCATATCTCGCGAACGGATTGACCTAACCCAAAAACTCCTGTTGCATCTGAAAGTAGAAACTCGCCCGATTACAACGGTACGTGTATTTTTTCCCTAGGCCATTCTGGTTAAGCGTTTGAAGCAGCAGAATTGGGAAAAATTTTTTGCCTTTTCAACCATTTCTTGGCTTCAAACCCCCATATCTCGCGAACGGATTGACCTGACCCAAAAATTCCTATTGCGTCTGAAAGTAGAAACTCGCCCGATTACAACGGTATGTGTATTTTATCCCTAGGCCATTCTGGTTAAGCGTTTGGAGCAGCAGAATTGCGAAAAATTTGTTCTCTTCTCAACCATTTCTTAGCTTCAAACTCCCATATCTCGCGAACGGATTGACCTAACCCAAAAATTCCTATTGCATCTGAAAGAAGAAACTCGCCCGATTACAACAGTATGTGTATTTTTTCCCTAGGCCATTCTGGTTAAGCGTTTGGAGCAGCAGAAGTGCGAAAAATTTGTTGTCTTCTCAACCATTTCTTAGCTTCAAACTCCCATATCTCGCGAACGGATTGACCTAACCCAAAAATTCCTGTTGCATCTGAAAGTAGAAACTCGCCCGATTACAACGGTATGTGTATTTTTTCCCTAGGCCATTCTGGTTAAGCGTTTGGAGCAGCCGAATTGCGAAAAATTTTTGCCTTCTCAACCATTTCTTGGCTTCAAACCCCCATATCTCGCGAACGGATTGACCTAACCCAAAAATTCCTGTTGAGTCTGAAAGTAGAAACTCGCCCGATTACAACAGTATGTGTATTTTATCCCTAGCCCATTCTGGTTAAGCGTTTGGAGCAGCAGAATTGCGAAAAATTTTTTAACTTCTCAACCATTTCTTGGCTTGAAACTCCCATATCTCGCGAACGGATTGACATAACCGAAAAATTCCTATTGCATCTGAAAGTAGAAACTCGCCCGATTACAGCGGTACGTGTATTTTTTCCCTAGGCCATTCTGGTTAAGCGTTTGGAGCAGCAGAATTGCGAAAAATTTGTTGTCTTCTCAACCATTTCTTAGCTTCAAACTCCCATATCTCGCGAACGGATTGACCTAACCCAAAAACTCCTGTTGCATCTGAAAGTAGAAACTCGCCCGATTACAACGGTACGTGTTTTTTTTCCCTAGGCCATTCTGGTTAAGCGTTTGGAGCAGCAGAATTGCGAAAAATTTTTTGCCTTCTCAACCATTTCTTGGATTCAAACTCCCATATCTCGCGAACGGATTGACCTAACCCAAAAACTCCTGTTGCATCTGAAAGTAGAAACTCGCCCGATTACAACGGTACGTGTATTTTTTCCCTAGGCCATTCTGGTTAAGCGTTTGAAGCAGCAGAATTGGGAAAAATTTTTTGCCTTTTCAACCATTTCTTGGCTTCAAACCCCCATATCTCGCGAACGGATTGACCTGACCCAAAAATTCCTATTGCGTCTGAAAGTAGAAGCTCGCCCGATTACAACGGTATGTGTATTTTATCCCTAGGCCATTCTGGTTAAGCGTTTGGAGCAGCAGAATTGCGAAAAATTTGTTGTCTTCTCAACCATTTCTTAGCTTCAAACTCCCATATCTCGCGAACGGATTGACCTAACCCAAAAATTCCTGTTGCATCTGAAAGTAGAAACTCGCCCGATTACAAAGGTATGTGTATTTTTCCCCTAGGCCATTCTGGTTAAGCGTTTGGAGCAGCCGAATTGCGAAAAATTTTTGCCTTCTCAACCATTTCTTGGCTTCAAACTCCCATATCTCGCGAACGGATTGACCTGACCCAAAAATTCCTGTTGAGTCTGAAAGTAGAAACTCGCCCGATTACAACAGTACGTGTATTTTTTCCCGAGCCCATTCTGGTTAAGCGTTTGGAGCAGCAGAATTGCGAAAAATTTTTTACCTACTCAACCATTTCTTGGCTTGAAACTCCCATATCTCGCGAACGGATTGACCTAACCGAAAAATTCCTGTTGCGTCTGAAAGTAGAAACTCGCCCGATTACAACAGTATGTGTATTTTTTCCCTAGGCCATTCTGGTTAAGCGTTTGGAGCAGCAGAAGTGCGAAAAATTTGTTGTCTTCTCAACCATTTCTTAGCTTCAAACACCCATATCTCGCGAACGGATTGACCTAACCCAAAAATTCCTGTTGCATCTGAAAGTAGAAACTCGCCCGATTACAACGGTATGTGTATTTTTTCCCTAGGCCATTCTGGTTAAGCGTTTGGAGCAGCCGAATTGCGAAAAATTTTTGCCTTCTCAACCATTTCTTGGCTTCAAACTCCCATATCTCGCGAACGGATTGACCTAACCCAAAAATTCCTGTTGAGTGTGAAAGTAGAAACTCGCCCGATTACAACAGTATGTGTATTTTATCCCTAGCCCATTCTGGTTAAGCGTTTGGAGCAGCAGAATTGCGAAAAATTTTTTACCTTCTCAACCATTTCTTGGCTTGAAACTCCCATATCTCGCGAACGGATTGACATAACCGAAAAATTCCTATTGCATCTGAAAGTAGAAACTCGCCCGATTACAGCGGTACGTGAAATTTTTCCCTAGGCCATTCTGGTTAAGCGTTTGGAGCAGCAGAATTGCGAAAAATTTTTTGCCTTCTCAACCATTTCTTGGATTCAAACTCCCATATCTCGCGAACGGATTGACCTAACCCAAAAACTCCTGTTGCATCTGAAAGTAGAAACTCGCCCGATTACAACGGTACGTGTATTTTTTCCCTAGGCCATTCTGGTTAAGCGTTTGAAGCAGCAGAATTGGGAAAAATTTTTTGCCTTTTCAACCATTTCTTGGCTTCAAACCCCCATATCTCGCGAACGGATTGACCTGACCCAAAAATTCCTATTGCGTCTGAAAGTAGAAACTCGCCCGATTACAACAGTATGTGTATTTTTTCCCGAGCCCATTCTGGTTAAGCGTTTGGAGCAGCAGAATTGCGAAAAATTTTTTACCTACTCAACCATTTCTTGGCTTGAAACTCCCATATCTCGCGAACGGATTGACCTAACCGAAAAATTCCTGTTGCGTCTGAAAGTAGAAACTCGCCCGATTACAACAGTATGTGTATTTTTTCCCTAGGCCATTCTGGTTAAGCGTTTGGAGCAGCAGAAGTGCGAAAAATTTGTTGTCTTCTCAACCATTTCTTGGCTTCAAACCCCCATATCTCGCGAACGGATTGACCTTACCCAAAAATTCCTATTGCATCTGAAAGTAGAAACTCGCCCGATTACAGCGGTACGTGTATTTTTTCCCTAGGCCATTCTGGTTAAGCGTTTGGAGCAGCAGAATTGCGAAAAATTTGTTGTCTTCTCAACCATTTCTTAGCTTCAAACTCCCATATCTCGCGAACGGATTGACCTAACCCAAAAATTCCTGTTGAGTCTGAAAGTAGAAAATCGCCCGATTACAACAGTATGTGTATTTTTTCCCTAGCCCATTCTGGTTAAGCGTTTGGAGCAGCAGAATTGCGAAAAATTTGTTCTCTTCTCAACCATTTCTTAGCTTCAAACTCCCATATCTCGCGAACGGATTGACCTAACCCAAAAATTCCTATTGCATCTGAAAGAAGAAACTCGCCCGATTACAACAGTATGTGTATTTTTTCCCTAGGCCATTCTGGTTAAGCGTTTGGAGCAGCAGAAGTGCGAACAATTTGTTGTCTTCTCAACCATTTCTTAGCTTCAAACTCCCATATCTCGCGAACGGATTGACCTAACCCAAAAATTCCTGTTGCATCTGAAAGTAGAAACTCGCCCGATTACAACGGTATGTGTATTTTTTCCCTAGGCGATTCTGGTTAAGCGTTTGGAGCAGCCGAATTGCGAAAAATTTTTGCCTTCTCAACCATTTCTTGGCTTCAAACTCCCATATCTCGCGAACGGATTGGCCTAACCCAAAAATTCCTGTTGAGTCTGAAAGTAGAAACTCGCCCGATTACAACAGTATGTGTATTTTTTCCCTAGCCCATTCTGGTTAAGCGTTTGGAGCAGCAGAATTGCGAAAAATTTTTTACCTTCACAACCATTTCTTGGCTTGAAACTCCCATATCTCGCGAACGGATTGACATAACCGAAAAATTCCTATTGCATCTGAAAGTAGAAACTCGCCCGATTACAGCGGTACGTGTATTTTTTCCCTAGGCCATTCTTGTTAAGCGTTTGGAGCAGCAGAATTGCGAAAAATTTTTTGCCTTCTCAACCATTTCTTGGATTCAAACTCCCATATCTCGCGAACGGATTGACCTAACCCAAAAACTCCTGTTGCATCTGAAAGTAGAAACTCGCCCGATTACAACGGTACGTGTATTTTTTCCCTAGGCCATTCTGGTTAAGCGTTTGAAGCAGCAGAATTGGGAAAAATTTTTTGCCTTTTCAACCATTTCTTGGCTTCAAACCCCTATATCTCGCGAACGGATTGACCTGACCCAAAAATTCCTATTGCGTCTGAAAGTAGAAACTCGCCCGATTACAACGGTATGTGTATTTTATCCCTAGGCCATTCTGGTTAAGCGTTTGGAGCAGCAGAATTGCGAAAAATTTGTTGTCTTCTCAACCATTTCTTAGCTTCAAACTCCCATATCTCGCGAACGGATTGACCTAACCGAAAAATTCCTGTTGCGTCTGAAAGTAGAAACTCGCCCGATTACAACAGTATGTGTATTTTTTCCCTAGGCCATTCTGGTTAAGCGTTTGGAGCAGCAGAAGTGCGAAAAATTTGTTGTCTTCTCAACCATTTCTTAGCTTCAAACACCCATATCTCGCGAACGGATTGACCTAACCCAAAAATTCCTGTTGCATCTGAAAGTAGAAACTCGCCCGATTACAACGGTATGTGTATTTTTTCCCTAGGCCATTCTGGTTAAGCGTTTGGAGCAGCCGAATTGCGAAAAATTTTTGCCTTCTCAACCATTTCTTGGCTTCAAACTCCCATATCTCGCGAACGGATTGACCTAACCCAAAAATTCTTGTTGAGTCTGAAAGTAGAAACTCGCCCGATTACAACAGTATGTGTATTTTATCCCTAGCCCATTCTGGTTAAACGTTTGGAGCAGCAGAATTGCGAAAAATTTTTTACCTTCTCAACCATTTCTTGGCTTGAAACTCCCATATCTCGCGAACGGATTGACATAACCGAAAAATTCCTATTGCATCTGAAAGTAGAAACTCGCCCGATTACAGCGGTACGTGTATTTTTTCCCTAGGCCATTCTGGTTAAGCGTTTGGAGCAGCAGAATTGCGAAAAATTTGTTGTCTTCTCAACCATTTCTTAGCTTCAAACTCCCATATCTCGCGAACGGATTGACCTAACCCAAAAACTCCTGTTGCATCTGAAAGTAGAAACTCGCCCGATTACAACGGTACGTGTATTTTTTCCCTAGGCCATTCTGGTTAAGCGTTTGGAGCAGCAGAATTGCGAAAAATTTTTTGCCTTCTCAACCATTTCTTGGATTCAAACTCCCATATCTCGCGAACGGATTGACCTAACACAAAAACTCCTGTTGCATCTGAAAGTAGAAACTCGCCCGATTACAACGGTACGTGTATTTTTTCCCTAGGCCATTCTGGTTAAGCGTTTGAAGCAGCAGAATTGGGAAAAATTTTTTGCCTTTTCAACCATTTCTTGGCTTCAAACCCCCATATCTCGCGAACGGATTGACCTGACCCAAAAATTCCTATTGCGTCTGAAAGTAGAAACTCGCCCGATTACAACGGTATGTGTATTTTATCCCTAGGCCATTCTGGTTAAGCGTTTGGAGCAGCAGAATTGCGAAAAATTTGTTCTCTTCTCAACCATTTCTTAGCTTCAAACTCCCATATCTCGCGAACGGATTGACCTAACCCAAAAATTCCTATTGCATCTGAAAGTAGAAACTCGCCCGATTACAGCGGTACGTGTATTTTTTCCCTAGGCCATTCTGGTTAAGCGTTTGGAGCAGCAGAATTGCGAAAAATTTGTTGTCTTCTCAACCATTTCTTAGCTTCAAACTCCCATATCTCGCGAACGGATTGACCTAACCCAAAAACTCCTGTTGCATCTGAAAGTAGAAACTCGCCCGATTACAACGGTACGTGTATTTTTTCCCTAGGCCATTCTGGTTAAGCGTTTGGAGCAGCAGAATTGCGACAAATTTTTTACCTTCTCAACCATTTCTTGGCTTGAAACTCCCATATCTCGCGAACGGATTGACATAACCGAAAAATTCCTATTGCATCTGAAAGTAGAAACTCGCCCGATTACAGCGGTACGTGTATTTTTTCCCTAGGCCATTCTGGTTAAGCGTTTGGAGCAGCAGAATTGCGAAAAATTTGTTGTCTTCTCAACCATTTCTTAGCTTCAAACTCCCATATCTCGCGAACGGATTGACCTAACCCAAAAACTCCTGTTGCATCTGAAAGTAGAAACTCGCCCGATTACAACGGTACGTGTATTTTTTCCCTAGGCCATTCTGGTTAAGCGTTTGGAGCAGCAGAATTGCGAAAAATTTTTTGCCTTCTCAACCATTTCTTGGATTCAAACTCCCATATCTCGCGAACGGATTGACCTAACACAAAAACTCCTGTTGCATCTGAAAGTAGAAACTCGCCCGATTACAACGGTACGTGTATTTTTTCCCTAGGCCATTCTGGTTAAGCGTTTGAAGCAGCAGAATTGGGAAAAATTTTTTGCCTTTTCAACCATTTCTTGGCTTCAAACCCCCATATCTCGCGAACGGATTGACCTGACCCAAAAATTCCTATTGCGTCTGAAAGTAGAAACTCGCCCGATTACAACGGTATGTGTATTTTATCCCTAGGCCATTCTGGTTAAGCGTTTGGAGCAGCAGAATTGCGAAAAATTTGTTCTCTTCTCAACCATTTCTTAGCTTCAAACTCCCATATCTCGCGAACGGATTGACCTAACCCAAAAATTCCTATTGCATCTGAAAGTAGAAACTCGCCCGATTACAGCGGTACGTGTATTTTTTCCCTAGGCCATTCTGGTTAAGCGTTTGGAGCAGCAGAATTGCGAAAAATTTGTTGTCTTCTCAACCATTTCTTAGCTTCAAACTCCCATATCTCGCGAACGGATTGACCTAACCCAAAAACTCCTGTTGCATCTGAAAGTAGAAACTCGCCCGATTACAACGGTACGTGTATTTTTTCCCTAGGCCATTCTGGTTAAGCGTTTGGAGCAGCAGAATTGCGACAAATTTTTTGCCTTCTCAACCATGTCTTGGCAACAAACTCCCATATCTCGCGAACGGATTGTCCTAACCCAAAAATTCCTGTTGCGTCTGAAAGTAGAAACTCGCCCGATTACAACGGTATGTGTATTTTTTCCCTAGGCCATTCTGGTTAAGCGTTTGGAAAAGCAGAAGTGCGAAAAATTTGTTGTCTTCTCAACCATTTCTTAGCTTCAAACTCCCATATCTCGCGAACGGATTGACCTAACCGAAAAATTCCTGTTGCGTCTGAAAGTAGAAACTCGCCCGATTACAACAGTATGTGTATTTTTTCCCTAGGCCATTCTGGTTAAGCGTTTGGAGCAGCAGAAGTGCGAAAAATTTGTTGTCTTCTCAACCATTTCTTAGCTTCAAACTCCCATATCTCGCGAACGTATTGACCTAACCGAAAAATTCCTGTTGCGTCTGAAAGTAGAAACTCGCCCGATTACAACAGTATGTGTATTTTTTCCCTAGGCCATTCTGGTTAAGCGTTTGGAGCAGCAGAATTGCGACAAATTTTTTGCCTTCTCAACCATTTCTTTGCTTCAAACTCCCATATCTCGCGAACGGATTGACCAAACCAAAAATTCCTATTGCATCTGAAAGTAGAAACTCGCCCGATTACAACGGTATGTGTATTTTTTCCCTAGGCCATTCTTGTTAAGCGTTTGGAGCAGCAGAACTGCGAAAAATTTGTTATCTTCTCAACCATTTTTAGCTTCAAACTCCCATATCTCGCGAACGGATTGACCTAACCCAAAAATTCCTGTTGCATCTGAAAGTAGAAACTCGCCCGATTACAACGGTATGTGTATTTTTTCCCTAGGCCATTCTGGTTAAGCGTTTGGAGCAGCAGAATTGCGACAAATTTTTTGCCTTCTCAACCATGTCTTGGCAACAAACTCCCATATCTCGCGAACGGATTGTCCTAACCCAAAAATTCCTGTTGCGTCTGAAAGTAGAAACTCGCCCGATTACAACGGTATGTGTATTTTTTCCCTAGGCCATTCTGGTTAAGCGTTTGGAAAAGCAGAAGTGCGAAAAATTTGTTGTCTTCTCAACCATTTCTTAGCTTCAAACTCCCATATCTCGCGAACGGATTGACCTAACCGAAAAATTCCTGTTGCGTCTGAAAGTAGAAACTCGCCCGATTACAACAGTATGTGTATTTTTTCCCTAGGCCATTCTGGTTAAGCGTTTGGAGCAGCAGAAGTGCGAAAAATTTGTTGTCTTCTCAACCATTTCTTAGCTTCAAACTCCCATATCTCGCGAACGGATTGACCTAACCGAAAAATTCCTGTTGCGTCTGAAAGTAGAAACTCGCCCGATTACAGCGGTACGTGTATTTTTTCCCTAGGCCATTCTGGTTAAGCGTTTGGAGCAGCAGAAGTGCGAAAAATTTGTTGTCTTCTCAACCATTTCTTAGCTTCAAACTCCCATATCTCGCGAACGGATTGACCTAACCGAAAAATTCCTGTTGCGTCTGAAAGTAGAAACTCGCCCGATTACAACAGTATGTGTATTTTTTCCCTAGGCCATTCTGGTTAAGCGTTTGGAGCAGCAGAAGTGCGAAAAATTTGTTGTCTTCTCAACCATTTCTTAGCTTCAAACTCCCATATCTCGCGAACGTATTGACCTAACCGAAAAATTCCTGTTGCGTCTGAAAGTAGAAACTCGCCCGATTACAACAGTATGTGTATTTTTTCCCTAGGCCATTCTGGTTAAGCGTTTGGAGCAGCAGAATTGCGACAAATTTTTTGCCTTCTCAACCATTTCTTTGCTTCAAACTCCCATATCTCGCGAACGGATTGACCAAACCAAAAATTCCTATTGCATCTGAAAGTAGAAACTCGCCCGATTACAACGGTATGTGTATTTTTTCCCTAGGCCATTCTTGTTAAGCGTTTGGAGCAGCAGAACTGCGAAAAATTTGTTATCTTCTCAACCATTTTTAGCTTCAAACTCCCATATCTCGCGAACGGATTGACCTAACCCAAAAATTCCTGTTGCATCTGAAAGTAGAAACTCGCCCGATTACAACGGTATGTGTATTTTTTCCCTAGGCCATTCTGGTTAAGCGTTTGGAGCAGCAGAATTGCGACAAATTTTTTGCCTTCTCAACCATGTCTTGGCAACAAACTCCCATATCTCGCGAACGGATTGTCCTAACCCAAAAATTCCTGTTGCGTCTGAAAGTAGAAACTCGCCCGATTACAACGGTATGTGTATTTTTTCCCTAGGCCATTCTGGTTAAGCGTTTGGAAAAGCAGAAGTGCGAAAAATTTGTTGTCTTCTCAACCATTTCTTAGCTTCAAACTCCCATATCTCGCGAACGGATTGACCTAACCGAAAAATTCCTGTTGCGTCTGAAAGTAGAAACTCGCCCGATTACAACAGTATGTGTATTTTTTCCCTAGGCCATTCTGGTTAAGCGTTTGGAGCAGCAGAAGTGCGAAAAATTTGTTGTCTTCTCAACCATTTCTTAGCTTCAAACTCCCATATCTCGCGAACGGATTGACCTAACCGAAAAATTCCTGTTGCGTCTGAAAGTAGAAACTCGCCCGATTACAACAGTATGTGTATTTTTTCCCTAGGCCATTCTGGTTAAGCGTTTGGAGCAGCAGAAGTGCGAAAAATTTGTTGTCTTCTCAACCATTTCTTAGTTTCAAACACCCATATCTCGCGAACGGATTGACCTAACCCAAAAATTCCTGTTGCATCTGAAAGTAGAAATTCGCCCGATTACAACGGTATGTGTATTTTTTCCCTAGGCCATTCTGGTTAAGCGTTTGGAGCAGCCGAATTGCGAAAAATTTTTGCCTCCTCAACCATTTCTTGGCTTCAAACTCCCATATCTCGCGAACGGATTGACCTAACCCAAAAATTCCTGTTGTGTCTGAAAGTAGAAACTCGCCCGATTACAACAGTATGTGTATTTTATCCCTAGCCCATTCTGGTTAAGCGTTTGGAGCAGCAGAATTGCGAAAAATTTGTTGCCTTCTCAACCATTTCTTGGCTTGAAACTCCCATATCTCGCGAACGGATTGACATAACCGAAAAATTCCTATTGCATCTGAAAGTAGAAACTCGCCCGATTACAGCGGTACGTGTATTTTTTCCCTAGGCCATTCTGGTTAAGCGTTTGGAGCAGCAGAATTGCGAAAAATTTGTTGTCTTCTCAACCATTTCTTAGCTTCAAACACCCATATCTCGCGAACGGATTGACATAACCCAAAAATTCCTGTTGAGTCTGAAAGTAGAAACTCGCCCGATTACAACAGTATGTGTATTTTTTCCCTAGCCCATTCTGGTTAAGCGTTTGGAGCAGCAGAATTGCGAAAAATTTTTTACCTTCTCAACCATTTCTTGGCTTGAAACTCCCATATCTCGCGAACGGATTGACCAAACCAAAAATTCCTATTGCATCTGAAAGTAGAAACTCGCCCGATTACAACGGTATGTGTATTTTTTCCCTAGGCCATTCTTGTTGAGCGTTTGGAGCAGCAGAACTGCGAAAAATTTGTTATCTTCTCAACCATTTCTTAGCTTCAAACTCCCATATCTCGCGAACGGATTGACCTAACCGAAAAATTCCTGTTGCGTCTGAAAGTAGAAACTCGCCCGATTACAACAGTATGTGTATTTTTTCCCTAGGCCATTCTGGTTAAGCGTTTGGAGCAGCAGAAGTGCGAAAAATTTGTTGTCTTCTCAACCATTTCTTAGCTTCAATCTCCCATATCTCGCGAACGGATTGACCTAACCGAAAAATTCCTGTTGCGTCTGAAAGTAGAAACTCGCCCGATTACAACAGTATGTGTATTTTTTCCCTAGGCCATTCTGGTTAAGCGTTTGGAGCAGCAGAAGTGCGAAAAATTTGTTGTCTTCTCAACCATTTCTTAGCTTCAAACACCCATATCTCGCGAACGGATTGACCTAACCCAAAAATTCCTGTTGCATCTGAAAGTAGAAATTCGCCCGATTACAACGGTATGTGTATTTTTTCCCTAGGCCATTCTGGTTAAGCGTTTGGAGCAGCCGAATTGCGAAAAATTTTTGCCTCCTCAACCATTTCTTGGCTTCAAACTCCCATATCTCGCGAACGGATTGACCCAACCCAAAAATTCCTGTTGAGTCTGAAAGTAGAAACTCGCCCGATTACAACAGTATGTGTATTTTATCCCTAGCCCATTCTGGTTAAGCGTTTGGAGCAGCAGAATTGCGAAAAATTTTTTACCTTCTCAACTATTTCTTGGCTTGAAACTCCCATATCTCGCGAACGGATTGACATAACCGAAAAATTCCTATTGCATCTGAAAGTAGAAACTCGCCCGATTACAGCGGTACGTGTATTTTTTCCCTAGGCCATTCTGGTTAAGCGTTTGGAGCAGCAGAATTGCGAAAAATTTGTTGTCTTCTCAACCATTTCTTAGCTTCAAACTCCCATATCTCGCGAACGGATTGACATAACCGAAAAATTCCTATTGCATCTGAAAGTAGAAACTCGCCCGATTACAGCGGTACGTGTATTTTTTCCCTAGGCCATTCTGGTTAAGCGTTTGGAGCAGCAGAATTGCGAAAAATTTGTTGTCTTCTCAACCATTTCTTAGCTTCAAACTCCCATATCTAGCGAACGGATTGACCTAACCCAAAAACTCCTGTTGCATCTGAAAGTAGAAACTCGCCCGATTACAACGGTACGTGTATTTTTTCCCTAGGCCATTCTGGTTAAGCGTTTGGAGCAGCAGAATTGCGAAAAATTTTTTGCCTTCTCAACCATTTCTTGGATTCAAACTCCCATATCTCGCGAACGGATTGACCTAACCCAAAAACTCCTGTTGCATCTGAAAGTAGAAACTCGCCCGATTACAACGGTACGTGTATTTTTTCCCTAGGCCATTCTGGTTAAGCGTTTGAAGCAGCAGAATTGGGAAAAATTTTTTGCCTTTTCAACCATTTCTTGGCTTCAAACCCCCATATCTCGCGAACGGATTGACCTGACCCAAAAATTCCTATTGCGTCTGAAAGTAGAAACTCGCCCGATTACAACGGTATGTGTATTTTATCCCTAGGCCATTCTGGTTAAGCGTTTGGAGCAGCAGAATTGCGAAAAATTTGTTCTCTTCTCAACCATTTCTTAGCTTCAAACTGCCATATCTCGCGAACGGATTGACCTAACCCAAAAATTCCTATTGCATCTGAAAGTAGAAACTCGCCCGATTACAGCGGTACGTGTATTTTTTCCCTAGGCCATTCTGGTTAAGCGTTTGGAGCAGCAGAATGCGAAAAATTTGTTGTCTTCTCAACCATTTCTTAGCTTCAAACTCCCATATCTCGCGAACGGATTGACCTAACCCAAAAACTCCTGTTGCATCTGAAAGTAGAAACTCGCCCGATTACAACGGTACGTGTATTTTTTCCCTAGGCCATTCTGGTTAAGCGTTTGGAGCAGCAGAATTGCGAAAAATTTTTTGCCTTCTCAACCATTTCTTGGATTCAAACTCCCATATCTCGCGAACGGATTGACCTAACCCAAAAACTCCTGTTGCATCTGAAAGTAGAAACTCGCCCAATTACAACGGTATGTGTATTTTTTCCCTAGGCCATTCTGGTTAAGCGTTTGAAGCAGCAGAATTGGGAAAAATTTTTTGCCTTTTCAACCATTTCTTGGCTTCAAACCCCCATATCTCGCGAACGGATTGACCTGACCCAAAAATTCCTATTGCGTCTGAAAGTAGAAACTCGCCCGATTACAACGGTATGTGTATTTTAGCCCTAGGCCATTCTGGTTAAGCGTTTGGAGCAGCAGAATTGCGAAAAATTTGTTCTCTTCTCAACCATTTCTTAGCTTCAAACTCCCATATCTCGCGAACGGATTGACCTAACCCAAAAATTCGTATTGCATCTGAAAGAAGAAACTCGCCCGATTACAACAGTATGTGTATTTTTTCCCTAGGCCATTCTGGTTAAGCGTTTGGAGCAGCAGAAGTGCGAAAAATTTGTTGTCTTCTCAACCATTTCTTAGCTTCAAACTACCATATCTCGCGAACGGATTGACCTAACCCAAAAATTCCTGTTGCATCTGAAAGTAGAAACTCGCCCGATTACAACGGTATGTGTATTTTTTCCCTAGGCCATTCTGGTTAAGCGTTTGGAGCAGCCGAATTGCGAAAAATTTTTGCCTTCTCAACCATTTCTTGGCTTCAAACTCCCATATCTCGCGAACGGATTGACCTAACCCAAAAATTCCTGTTGAGTCTGAAAGTAGAAACTCGCCCGATTACAACAGTATGTGTATTTTTTCCCTAGCCCATTCTGGTTAAGCGTTTGGGGCAGCAGAATTGCGAAAAATTTTTTACCTTCTCAACCATTTCTTGGTTTGAAACTCCCATATCTCGCGAACGGATTGACATAACCGAAAAATTCCTATTGCATCTGAAAGTAGAAACTCGCCCGATTACAGCGGTACGTGTATTTTTTCCCTAGGCCATTCTGGTTAAGCGTTTGGAGCAGCAGAATTGCGAAAAATTTGTTGTCTTCTCAACCATTTCTTAGCTTCAAACTCCCATATCTCGCGAACGGATTGACCTAACCCAAAACTCCTGTTGCATCTGAAAGTAGAAACTCCCCGATTACAACGGTACGTGTATTTTTTCCCTAGGCCATTCTGGTTAAGCGTTTGGAGCAGCAGAATTGCGAAAAATTTTTTGCCTTCTCAACCATTTCTTGGATTCAAACTCCCATATCTCGCGAACGGATTGACCTAACCCAAAAACTCCTGTTGCATCTGAAAGTAGAAACTCGACCGATTACAACGGTACGTGTATTTTTTCCCTAGGCCATTCTGGTTAAGCGTTTGAAGCAGCAGAATTGCGAAAAATTTTTTGCCTTCTCAACCATTTCTTGGCTTCAAACTCCGATATCTCGCGAACGGATTGACCTAACCCAAAAACTCCTGTTGCATCTGAAAGTAGAAACTCGCCCGATTACAACGGTACGTTTATTTTTTCCCTAGGCCATTCTGGTTAAGCGTTTGGAGCAGCAGAAGTGCGAAAAATTTGTTGTCTTCTCAACCATTTCTTAGCTTCAAACTCCCATATCTCGCGAACGGATTGACATAACCGAAAAATTCCTATTGCATCTGAAAGTAGAAACTCGCCCGATTACAGCGGTACGTGTATTTTTTCCCTAGGCCATTCTGGTTATGCGTTTGGAGCAGCAGAATTGCGAAATATTTGTTGTCTTCTCAACCATTTCTTAGCTTCAAACTCCCATATCTCGCGAACGGATTGACCTAACCCAAAAACTCCTGTTGCATCTGAAAGTAGAAACTCGCCCGATTACAACGGTACGTGTATCTTTTCCCTAGGCCATTCTGGTTAAGCGTTTGGAGCAGCAGAATTGCGAAAAATTTTTTGCCTTCTCAACCATTTCTTGGATTCAAACTCCCATATCTCGCGAACGGATTGACCTAACCCAAAAATTCCTATTGCGTCTGAAAGCAGAAACTCGCCCGATTACAACGGTATGTGTATTTTTTCCCTAGGCCATTCTGGTTAAGCGTTTGGAGCAGCAGAATTGGGGAAAATTGTTTGCCTTCTCAACCATTTCTTGGCTTCAAACTCCCATACCTCGCGAACGGATTGACCTAACCCAAAAATTCCTATTGTAACTGATAGTAGAAACTCGCCCGATTACAGCGGTGCGTGTATTTTTTCCCTAGGCAATTCTGGTTAAGCGTTTGGAGCCGCAGAATTGCGAAAAATTTGTTGCCTTCTGAACCATTTCTTAGCTTCAAACTCCCATATCTCGCGAACGGATTGACCTAACCCAAAAACTCCTGTTGCATCTGAAAGAAGAAACTCGCCCGATTACAACGGTGTGTGTATTTTTCCCTAGGCCATTCTGGTTAAGCGTTTGGAGCAGCAGAATTGCGAAAAATTTTTTGCCTTCTCAACCATTTCTTGGCTTCAAACTCCCATATCTCGCGAACGGATTGACCTAACTCAAAAACTCCTGTTGCATCTGAAAGTAGAAACTCTCCCGATTACAACGGTGCGTGTATTTTTTCCCTAGGCCATTCTGGTTAAGCGTTTGAAGCAGCAGAATTGCGAAAAATTTTTTGCCTTCTCAACCATTTCTTGGCTTCAAACCCCCATATCTCGCGAACGGATTGACCTGACCCAAAAATTCCTATTGCGTCTGAAAGTAGAAACTCGCCCGATTACAACGGTATGTGTATTTTTTCCCTAGGCCATTCTGGTTAAGCGTTTGGAGCAGCCGAATTGCGAAAAATTTTTGCCTTCTCAACCATTTCTTGGCTTCAAACTCCCATATCTCGCGAACGGATTGACCTAACCCAAAAATTCCTGTTGAGTCTGAAAGTAGAAACTCGCCCGATTACAGCGGTACGTGTATTTTTTCCCTAGGCCATTCTGGTTAAGCGTTTGGAGCAGCAGAATTGCGAAAAATTTGTTGTCTTCTCAACCATTTCTTAGCTTCAAACTCCCATATCTCGCGAACGGATTGACCTAACCCAAAATCTCCTGTTGCATCTGAAAGTAGAAACTCGCCCGATTACAACGGTACGTGTATTTTTTCCCTAGGCCATTCTGGTTAAGCGTTTGAAGCAGCAGAATTGAGGAAAATTGTTTGCCTTCTCAACCATTTCTTGGCTTCAAACTCCCATACCTCGCGAACGGATTGACCTAACCCAAAAATTCCTATTGTAACTGATAGTAGAAACTCGCCCGATTACAACGGTATGTGTATTTTTTCCCTAGGCCATTCTGGTTAAGCGTTTGGAGCAGCAGAATTGCGAAAAATTGTTTGCCTTCTCAACCATTTCTTGGCTTGAAACTCCCATATCTCGCGAACGGATTGACATAACCGAAAAATTCCTATTGCATCTGAAAGTAGAAATTCGCCCGATTACAGCGGTACGTGTATTTTTTCCCTAGGCAATTCTGGTTAAGCGTTTGGAGCAGCAGAATTGCGAAAAATTTGTTGTCTTCTCAACCATTTCTTAGCTTCAAACTCCCATATCTAGCGAACGGATTGACCTAACCCAAAAACTCCTGTTGCATCTGAAAGTAGAAACTCGCCCGATTACAACGGTATGTGTATTTTTTCCCTAGGCCATTCTGGTTAAGCGTTTGGAGCAGCAGAAGTGCGAAAAATTTGTTGTCTTCTCAACCATTTCTTAGCTTCAAACTTCCATATCTCGCGAACGGTTTGACCTAATCCAAAAATTCCTATTGCATCTGAAAGAAGAAACTCGCCCGATTACAACAGTATGTGTATTTTTTCCCTAGGCCATTCTGGTTAAGCGTTTGGAGCAGCAGAAGTGCGAAAAATTTGTTGTCTTCTCAACCATTTCTTAGCTTCAAACTCCCATATCTCGCGAACGGATTGACCGAACCCAAAAATTACTATTGCATCTGAAAGTAGAAACTCGCCCGATTACAGCGGTACGTGTATTTTTTCCCTAGGCCATTCTGGTTGAGCCTTTGGAGCAGCAGAATTGCGAAAAATTTGTTGTCTTCTCAACCATCTCTTAGCTTCAAACTCCCATATCTCGCGAACGGATTGACCTAACCCAAAAACTCCCGTTGCATCTGAAAGTAGAAACTCGCACGATTACAACGGTACGTGTGTTTTTTCCCTAGGCCATTCTGGTTAAGCGTTTGGAGCAGCAGAATTGCGAAAAATTTTTTGCCTTCTCAACCATTTCTTGGATTCAAACTCCCACATCTCGCGAACGGATTGACCTAACTCAAAAACTCCTGTTGCGTCTGAAAGTAGAAACTCGCCCGATTACAACGGTACGTGTATTTTTTCCCCAGGCCATTCTGGTTAAGCGTTTGAAGCAGCAGAATTGCGAAAAATTTTTTGCCTTCTCAACCATTTCTTGGCTTCAAACCCCCATATCTCGCGAACGGATTGACCTGACCCAAAAATTCCTATTGCGTCTGAAAGTAGAAACTCGCCCGATTACAACGGTATGTGTATTTTTTCCCTAGGCCATTCTGGTTAAGCGTTTGGAGCAGCAGAAGTGCGAAAAATTTGTTGTCTTCTCAACCATTTCTTAGCTTCAAACTTCCATATCTCGCGAACGGTTTGACCTAACCCAAAAATTCCTATTGCATCTGAAAGAAGAAACTCGCCCGATTACAACAGTATGTGTATTTTTTCCCTAGGCCATTCTGGTTAAGCGTTTGGAGCACCAGAAGTGCGAAAAATTTGTTGTCTTCTCAACCATTTCTTAGCTTCAAACTCCCATATCTCGCGAACGGATTGACCGAACCCAAAAATTCCTGTTGCATCTGAAAGTGGAAACTCGCCCGATTACAACGGTATGTGTATTTTTTCCCTAGGCCATTCTGGTTAAGCGTTTGGAGCAGCAGAATTGCGAAAAATTTTTTGCCTTCTCAACCATTTCTTGGATTCAAACTCCCATATCTCGCGAACGGAATGACCTAACCCAAAATCTCCTGTTGCATCTGAAAGTAGAAACTCGCCCGATTACAACGGTACGTGTATTTTTTCCCTAGGCCATTCTGGTTAAGCGTTTGAAGCAGCAGAATTGCGAAAAATTTTTTGCCTTCTCAACCATTTCTTGGCTTCAAACCCCCATATCTCGCGAACGGATTGACCTGACCCAAAAATTCCTATTGCGTCTGAAAGTAGAAACTCGCCCGATTACAACGGTATGTGTATTTTATCCCTAGGCCATTCTGGTTAAGCGTTTGGAGCAGCAGAATTGCGAAAAATTTGTTCTCTTCTCAACCATTTCTTAGCTTCAAACTCCCATATCTAGCGAACGGATTGACCTAACCCAAAAATTCCTATTGCGTCTGAAAGCAGAAACTCGCCCGATTACAACGGTATGTGTATTTTTTCCCTAGGCCATTCTGGTTAAGCGTTTGGAGCAGCAGAATTGAGGAAAATTGTTTGCCTTCTCAACCATTTCTTGGCTTCAAACTCCCATACCTCGCGAACGGATTGACCTAACACAAAAATTCCTATTGTAACTGATAGTAGAAACTCGCCCGATTACAACGGTATGTGTATTTTTTCCCTAGGCCATTCTGGTTAAGCGTTTGGAGCAGCAGAATTGCGAAAAATTGTTTGCCTTCTCAACCATTTCTTGGCTTCAAACTCCCATATCTCGCGAACGGATTGACCTAACTCAAAAACTCCTGTTGCATCTGAAAGTAGAAACTCGCCCGATTACAACGGTACGTGTATTTTTTCCCTAGGCCATTCTGGTTAAGCGTTTGAAGCAGCAGAATTGCGAAAAATTTTTTGCCTTCTCAACCATTTCTTGGCTTCAAACCCCCATATCTCGCGAACGGATTGACCTGACCCAAAAATTCCTATTGCGTCTGAAAGTAGAAACTCGCCCGATTACAACGGTATGTGTATTTTTTCCCTAGGCCATTCTGGTTAAGCGTTTGGAGCAGCAGAAGTGCGAAAAATTTGTTGTCTTCTCAACCATTTCTTAGCTTCAAACTTCCATTTCTCGCGAACGGTTTGACCTAATCCAAAAATTCCTATTGCATCTGAAAGAAGAAACTCGCCCGATTACAACAGTATGTGTATTTTTTCCCTAGGCCATTCTGGTTAAGCGTTTGGAGCAGCAGAAGTGCGAAAAATTTGTTGTCTTCTCAACCATTTCTTAGCTTCAAACTCCCATATCTCGCGAACGGATTGACCGAACCCAAAAATTCCTGTTGCATCTGAAAGTGGAAACTCGCCCGATTACAACGGTATGTGTATTTTTTCCCTAGGCCATTCTGGTTAAGCGTTTGGTGCAGCCGAATTGCGAAAAATTTTTGCCTTCTCAACCATTTCTTGGCTTCAAACTCCCATATCTCGCGAACGGATTGACCTAACCCAAAAATTCCTGTTGAGTCTGAAAGTAGAAACTTGCCCGATTACAACAGTATGTGTATTTTATCCCTAGGCCATTCTGGTTAAGCGTTTGGAGCAGCAGAATTGCGAAAAATTTGTTCTCTTCTCAACCATTTCTTAGCTTCAAACTCCCATATCTAGCGAACGGATTGACCTAACCCAAAAATTCCTATTGCGTCTGAAAGCAGAAACTCGCCCGATTACAACGGTATGTGTATTTTTTCCCTAGGCCATTCTGGTTAAGCGTTTGGAGCAGCAGAATTGAGGAAAATTGTTTGCCTTCTCAACCATTTCTTGGCTTCAAACTCCCATACCTCGCGAACGGATTGACCTAACACAAAAATTCCTATTGTAACTGATAGTAGAAACTCGCCCGATTACAACGGTATGTGTATTTTTTCCCTAGGCCATTCTGGTTAAGCGTTTGGAGCAGCAGAATTGCGAAAAATTGTTTGCCTTCTCAACCATTTCTTGGCTTCAAACTCCCATATCTCGCGAACGGATTGACCTAACTCAAAAACTCCTGTTGCATCTGAAAGTAGAAACTCGCCCGATTACAACGGTACGTGTATTTTTTCCCTAGGCCATTCTGGTTAAGCGTTTGAAGCAGCAGAATTGCGAAAAATTTTTTGCCTTCTCAACCATTTCTTGGCTTCAAACCCCCATATCTCGCGAACGGATTGACCTGACCCAAAAATTCCTATTGCGTCTGAAAGTAGAAACTCGCCCGATTACAACGGTATGTGTATTTTTTCCCTAGGCCATTCTGGTTAAGCGTTTGGAGCAGCAGAAGTGCGAAAAATTTGTTGTCTTCTCAACCATTTCTTAGCTTCAAACTTCCATTTCTCGCGAACGGTTTGACCTAATCCAAAAATTCCTATTGCATCTGAAAGAAGAAACTCGCCCGATTACAACAGTATGTGTATTTTTTCCCTAGGCCATTCTGGTTAAGCGTTTGGAGCAGCAGAAGTGCGAAAAATTTGTTGTCTTCTCAACCATTTCTTAGCTTCAAACTCCCATATCTCGCGAACGGATTGACCGAACCCAAAAATTCCTGTTGCATCTGAAAGTGGAAACTCGCCCGATTACAACGGTATGTGTATTTTTTCCCTAGGCCATTCTGGTTAAGCGTTTGGTGCAGCCGAATTGCGAAAAATTTTTGCCTTCTCAACCATTTCTTGGCTTCAAACTCCCATATCTCGCGAACGGATTGACCTAACCCAAAAATTCCTGTTGAGTCTGAAAGTAGAAACTTGCCCGATTACAACAGTATGTGTATTTTTTCCCTAGCCCATTCTGGTTAAGCGTTTGGAGCAGCAGAATTGCGAAAAATTTGTTGTCTTCTCAACCATTTCTTAGCTTCAAACTCCCATATCTCGCGAACGGATTGACATAACCGAAAAACTCCTATTGCATCTGAAAGTAGAAACTCGCCCGATTACAGCGGTACGTGTATTTTTTCCCTAGGCCATTCTGGTTAAGCGTTTGGAGCAGCAGAATTGCGAAATATTTGTTGTCTTCTCAACCATTTCTTAGCTTCAAACTCCCATATCTCGCGAACGGATTGACCTAACCCAAAAACTCCTGTTGCATCTGAAAGTAGAAACTCGCCCGATTACAACGGTACGTGTATTTTTTCCCTAGGCCATTCTAGTTAAGCGTTTGGAGCAGCAGAATTGCGAAAAATTTTTTGCCTTCTCAACCATTTCTTGGATTCAAACTCCCATATCTCGCGAACGGAATGACCTAACCCAAAATCTCCTGTTGCATCTGAAAGTAGAAACTCGCCCGATTACAACGGTACGTGTATTTTTTCCCTAGGCCATTCTGGTTAAGCGTTTGAAGCAGCATAATTGCGAAAAATTTTTTGCCTTCTCAACCATTTCTTGGCTTCAAACCCCCATATCTCGCGAACGGATTGACCTGACCCAAAAATTCCTATTGCGTCTGAAAGTAGAAACTCGCCCGATTACAACGGTATGTGTATTTTATCCCTAGGCCATTCTGGTTAAGCGTTTGGAGCAGCAGAATTGCGAAAAATTTGTTCTCTTCTCAACCATTTCTTAGCTTCAAACTCCCATATCTAGCGAACGGATTGACCTAACCCAAAAATTCCTATTGCGTCTGAAAGCAGAAACTCGCCCGATTACAACGGTATGTGTATTTTTTCCCTAGGCCATTCTGGTTAAGCGTTTGGAGCAGCAGAATTGAGGAAAATTGTTTGCCTTCTCAACCATTTCTTGGCTTCAAACTCCCATACCTCGCGAACGGATTGACCTAACACAAAAATTCCTATTGTAACTGATAGTAGAAACTCGCCCGATTACAACGGTATGTGTATTTTTTCCCTAGGCCATTCTGGTTAAGCGTTTGGAGCAGCAGAATTGCGAAAAATTGTTTGCCTTCTCAACCATTTCTTGGCTTCAAACTCCCATATCTCGCGAACGGATTGACCTAACTCAAAAACTCCTGTTGCATCTGAAAGTAGAAACTCGCCCGATTACAACGGTACGTGTATTTTTTCCCTAGGCCATTCTGGTTAAGCGTTTGAAGCAGCAGAATTGCGAAAAATTTTTTGCCTTCTCAACCATTTCTTGGCTTCAAACCCCCATATCTCGCGAACGGATTGACCTGACCCAAAAATTCCTATTGCGTCTGAAAGTAGAAACTCGCCCGATTACAACGGTATGTGTATTTTTTCCCTAGGCCATTCTGGTTAAGCGTTTGGAGCAGCAGAAGTGCGAAAAATTTGTTGTCTTCTCAACCATTTCTTAGCTTCAAACTTCCATTTCTCGCGAACGGTTTGACCTAATCCAAAAATTCCTATTGCATCTTAAAGAAGAAACTCGCCCGATTACAACAGTATGTGTATTTTTTCCCTAGGCCATTCTGGTTAAGCGTTTGGAGCAGCAGAAGTGCGAAAAATTTGTTGTCTTCTCAACCATTTCTTAGCTTCAAACTCCCATATCTCGCGAACGGATTGACCTAACCCAAAAATTCCTGTTGAGTCTGAAAGTAGAAACTCGCCCGATTACAACAGTATGTGTATTTTTTCCCTAGCCCATTCTGGTTAAGCGTTTGGAGCAGCAGAATTGCGAAAAATTTTTTACCTCCTCAACCATTTCTTGGCTTGAAACTCCCATATCTCGCGAACGGATTGACATAACCGAAAAATTCCTATTGCATCTGAAAGTAGAAACTCGCCCGATTACAGCGGTACGTGTATTTTTTCCCTAGGCCATTCTGGTTGAGCGTTTGGAGCAGCAGAATTGCGAAAAATTTGTTGTCTTCTCAACCATCTCTTAGCTTCAAACACCCATATCTCGCGAACGGATTGACCTAACCCAAAAACTCCCGTTGCATCTGAAAGTAGAAACTCGCACGATTACAACGGTACGTGTGTTTTTTCCCTAGGCCATTCTGGTTAAGCGTTTGGAGCAGCAGAATTGCGAAAAATTTTTTGCCTTCTCAACCATTTCTTGGATTCAAACTCCCATATCTCGCGAACGGATTGACCTAACTCAAAAACTCCTGTTGCATCTGAAAGTAGAAACTCGCCCGATTACAACGGTACGTGTATTTTTTCCCCAGGCCATTCTGGTTAAGCGTTTGAAGCAGCAGAATTGCGAAAAATTTTTTGCCTTCTCAACCATTTCTTGGCTTCAAACCCCCATATCTCGCGAACGGATTGACCTGACCCAAAAATTCCTATTGCGTCTGAAAGTAGAAACTCGCCCGATTACAACGGTATGTGTATTTTTTCCCTAGGCCATTCTGGTTAAGCGTTTGGAGCACCAGAAGTGCGAAAAATTTGTTGTCTTCTCAACCATTTCTTAGCTTCAAACTCCCATATCTCGCGAACGGATTGACCGAACCCAAAAATTCCTGTTGCATCTGAAAGTAGAAACTCGCCCGATTACAACGGTATGTGTATTTTTTCCCTAGGCCATTCTGGTTAAGCGTTTGGTGCAGCCGAATTGCGAAAAATTTTTGCCTTCTCAACCATTTCTTGGCTTCAAACTCCCATATCTCGCGAACGGATTGACCTAACCCAAAAATTCCTGTTGAGTCTGAAAGTAGAAACTTGCCCGATTACAACAGTATGTGTATTTTTTCCCTAGCCCATTCTGGTTAAGCGTTTGGAGCAGCAGAATTGCGAAAAATTTGTTGTCTTCTCAACCATTTCTTAGCTTCAAACTCCCATATCTCGCGAACGGATTGACATAACCGAAAAACTCCTATTGCATCTGAAAGTAGAAACTCGCCCGATTACAGCGGTACGTGTATTTTTTCCCTAGGCCATTCTGGTTAAGCGTTTGGAGCAGCAGAATTGCGAAAAATTTGTTGTCTTCTCAACCATTTCTTAGCTTCAAACTCCCATATCTCGCGAACGGATTGACCTAACCCAAAAACTCCTGTTGCATCTGAAAGTAGAAACTCGCCCGATTACAACGGTACGTGTATTTTTTCCCTAGGCCATTCTAGTTAAGCGTTTGGAGCAGCAGAATTGCGAAAAAATTTTTGCCTTCTCAACCATTTCTTGGATTCAAACTCCCATATCTCGCGAACGGAATGACCTAACCCAAAATCTCCTGTTGCATCTGAAAGTAGAAACTCGCCCGATTACAACGGTACGTGTATTTTTTCCCTAGGCCATTCTGGTTAAGCGTTTGAAGCAGCAGAATTGCGAAAAATTTTTTGCCTTCTCAACCATTTCTTGGCTTCAAACCCCCATATCTCGCGAACGGATTGACCTGACCCAAAAATTCCTATTGCGTCTGAAAGTAGAAACTCGCCCGATTACAACGGTATGTGTATTTTATCCCTAGGCCATTCTGGTTAAGCGTTTGGAGCAGCAGAATTGCGAAAAATTTGTTCTCTTCTCAACCATTTCTTAGCTTCAAACTCCCATATCTAGCGAACGGATTGACCTAACCCAAAAATTCCTATTGCGTCTGAAAGCAGAAACTCGCCCGATTACAACGGTATGTGTATTTTTTCCCTAGGCCATTCTGGTTAAGCGTTTGGAGCAGCAGAATTGAGGAAAATTGTTTGCCTTCTCAACCATTTCTTGGCTTCAAACTCCCATACCTCGCGAACGGATTGACCTAACACAAAAATTCCTATTGTAACTGATAGTAGAAACTCGCCCGATTACAACGGTATGTGTATTTTTTCCCTAGGCCATTCTGGTTAAGCGTTTGGAGCAGCAGAATTGCGAAAAATTGTTTGCCTTCTCAACCATTTCTTGGCTTCAAACTCCCATATCTCGCGAACGGATTGACCTAACTCAAAAACTCCTGTTGCATCTGAAAGTAGAAACTCGCCCGATTACAACGGTACGTGTATTTTTTCCCTAGGCCATTCTGGTTAAGCGTTTGAAGCAGCAGAATTGCGAAAAATTTTTTGCCTTCTCAACCATTTCTTGGCTTTAAACCCCCATATCTCGCGAACGGATTGACCTGACCCAAAAATTCCTATTGCGTCTGAAAGTAGAAACTCGCCCGATTACAACGGTATGTGTATTTTTTCCCTAGGCCATTCTGGTTAAGCGTTTGGAGCAGCAGAAGTGCGAAAAATTTGTTGTCTTCTCAACCATTTCTTAGCTTCAAACTTCCATTTCTCGCGAACGGTTTGACCTAATCCAAAAATTCCTATTGCATCTGAAAGAAGAAACTCGTCCGATTACATCGGTGTGGGTATTTTTTCCCTAGGCCATTCTGGTTTGGCGTTTGGAGCAGCAGAAGTGCGAAAAATTTGTTGTCTTCTCAACCGTTTCTTAGCTTCAAAGTTCTATATCTCGCGAACGGATTGACATAACCCAAAAATTCCTATTGCATTTGAAAGTAGAAACTCGCCCGATTACAACGGTACGTGTATTTTTTCCCCAGCCCATTCTGGTTAAGCGTTTGGAGCAGCAGAATTGCGAAAAATTTTTTACCTCCTCAACCATTTCTTGGCTTGAAACTCCCATATCTCGCGAACGGATTGACATAACCGAAAAATTCCTATTGCATCTGAAAGTAGAAACTCGCCCGATTACAGCGGTACGTGTATTTTTTCCCTAGGCCATTCTGGTTGAGCGTTTGGAGCAGCAGAATTGCGAAAAATTTGTTGTCTTCTCAACCATCTCTTAGCTTCAAACACCCATATCTCGCGAACGGATTGACCTAACCCAAAAACTCCCGTTGCATCTGAAAGTAGAAACTCGCACGATTACAACGGTACGTGTGTTTTTTCCCTAGGCCATTCTGGTTAAGCGTTTGGAGCAGCAGAATTGCGAAAAATTTTTTGCCTTCTCAACCATTTCTTGGATTCAAACTCCCATATCTCGCGAACGGATTGACCTAACTCAAAAACTCCTGTTGCATCTGAAAGTAGAAACTCGCCCGATTACAACGGTACGTGTATTTTTTCCCCAGGCCATTCTGGTTAAGCGTTTGAAGCAGCAGAATTGCGAAAAATTTTTTGCCTTCTCAACCATTTCTTGGCTTCAAACCCCCATATCTCGCGAACGGATTGACCTGACCCAAAAATTCCTATTGCGTCTGAAAGTAGAAACTCGCCCGATTACAACGGTATGTGTATTTTTTCCCTAGGCCATTCTGGTTAAGCGTTTGGAGCAGCAGAAGTGCGAAAAATTTGTTGTCTTCTCAACCATTTCTTAGCTTCAAACTTCCATATCTCGCGAACGGTTTGACCTAACCCAAAAATTCCTATTGCATCTGAAAGAAGAAACTCGCCCGATTACAACAGTATGTGTATTTTTTCCCTAGGCCATTCTGGTTAAGCGTTTGGAGCACCAGAAGTGCGAAAAATTTGTTGTCTTCTCAACCATTTCTTAGCTTCAAACTCCCATATCTCGCGAACGGATTGACCTAACCCAAAAATTCCTGTTGCATCTGAAAGTAGAAACTCGCCCGATTACAACGGTATGTGTATTTTTTTCCTCGGCCATTCTGGTTAAGCGTTTGGAGCAGCCGAATTGCGAAAAATTTTTGCCTTCTCAACCATTTCTTGGCTTCAAACTCCCATATCTCGCGAACGGATTGACCTAACCCAAAAATTCCTGTTGAGTCTGAAAGTAGAAACTTGCCCGATTACAACAGTATGTGTATTTTTTCCCTAGCCCATTCTGGTTAAGCTTTTGGAGCAGCAGAATTGCGAAAAATTTTTTACCTTCTCAACCATTTCTTGGCTTGAAACTCCCATATCTCGCGAACGGATTGACATAACCGAAAAATTCCTATTGCATCTGAAAGTAGAAACTCGCCCGATTACAGCCGTACGTGTATTTTTTCCCTAGGCCATTCTGGTTAAGCGTTTGGAGCAGCAGAATTGCGAAAAATTTGTTGTCTTCTCAACCATTTCTTAGCTTCATACTCCCATATCTCGCGAACGGATTGACATAACCGAAAAATTCCTATTGCACCTGAAAGTAGAAACTCGCCCGATTACAGCGGTTCGTGTATTTTTTCCCTAGGCCATTCCGGTTAAGCGTTTGGAGCAGCAGAATTGCGAAAAATTTGTTGTCTTCTCAACCATTTCTTAGCTTCAAACTCCCATACCTCGCGAACGGATGGACCTAACCCAAAAATTCCTATTGCATCTGAAAGTAGAAACTCGCCCGATTACAGCGGTATGTGTATTTTTTCCCTAGGCCATTCTGGTTGAGCGTTTGGAGCAGCAGAATTGCGAAAAACTTGTTCTCTTCTCAACCATATCCTAGCTTCAAACTCCCATATCTCGCGAACGGATTGACCTAACCCAAAAGTTCCTATTGCATCTGAAAGCAGAAACTCGCCCGATTACAGCGGTACGTGTATTTTTTCCCTAGGCCATTCTGGTTAAGCGTTTGGAGCAGCAGAAGTGCGAAAAATTTGTTATCTTCTCAACCATTTCTTAGCTTCAAACTCCCATATCTCGCGAACGGATTGACCTAACCCAAAAATTCCTGTTGCATCTGAAAGTAGAAACTCGCCCGATTACAACGGTATGTGTATTTTTTCCCTAGGCCATTCTGGTTAAGCGTTTGGAGCCGCAGAATTGCGAAAAATTGTTTGCCTTCTCAACCATTTCTTGGCTTCAAACTCCCATATCTCGCGAACGGATTGACCTAACCGAAAAATTCCTGTTGCGTCTGAAAGTAGAAACTCGCCCGATTACAACAGTATGTGTATTTTTTCCCTAGGCCATTCTGGTTAAGCGATTGGAGCAGCAGAAGTGCGAAAAATTTGTTGTCTTCTCAACCATTTCTTAGCTTCAAACTCCCATATCTCGCGAACGGATTGACCTAACCCAAAAATTCCTGTTGCATCTGAAAGTAGAAACTCGCCCGATTACAACGGTATGTGTATTTTTTCCCTAGGCCATTCTGGTTAAGCGTTTGGAGCAGCAGAATTGAGGAAAATTGTTTGCCTTCTCAACCATTCCTTGGCTTCAAACTCCCATACCTCGCGAACGGATTGACCTAACACAAAAGTTCCTATTGTAACTGATAGTAGAAACTCGCCCGATTACAACGGTATGTGTATTTTTTCCCTAGGCCATTCTGGTTAAGCGTTTGGAGCAGCAGAATTGCGAAAAATTGTTTGCCTTCTCAACCATTTCTTGGCTTCAAACTCCCATATCTCGCGAACGGATTGACCTAACCCAAAAACTCCTGTTGCATCTGAAAGTAGAAACTCGCCCGATTACAACGGTACGTTTATTTTTTCCCTAGGCCATTCTGATTAAGCGTTTGGAGCAGCAGAATTGCGAAAAATTTTTTGCCTTCTCAACCATTTCTTGGCTTCAAACTCCCATATCTCGCGAACGGATGGACCTAACCCAAAAATTCCTATTGCATCTGAAAGTAGAAACTCGCCCGATTACAGCTGTATGTGTATTTTTTCCCTAGGCCATTCTGGTTGAGCGTTTGGAGCAGCAGAATTGCGAAAAACTTGTTCTCTTCTCAACCATATCCTAGCTTCAAACTCCCATATCTCGCGAACGGATTGACCTAACCCAAAAGTTCCTATTGCATCTGAAAGCAGAAACTCGCCCGATTACAGCGGTACGTGTATTTTTTCCCTAGGCCATTCTGGTTAAGCGTTTGGAGCAGCAGAAGTGCGAAAAATTTGTTATCTTCTCAACCATTTCTTAGCTTCAAACTCCCATATCTCGCGAACGGATTGACCTAACCCAAAAATTCCTGTTGCATCTGAAAGTAGAAACTCGCCCGATTACAACGGTATGTGTATTTTTTCCCTAGGCCATTCTGGTTAAGCGTTTGGAGCCGCAGAATTGCGAAAAATTGTTTGCCTTCTCAACCATTTCTTGGGTTCAAACTCCCATATCTCGCGAACGGATTGACCTAACCGAAAAATTCCTGTTGCGTCTGAAAGTAGAAACTCGCCCGATTACAACAGTATGTGTATTTTTTCCCTAGGCCATTCTGGTTAAGCGATTGGAGCAGCAGAAGTGCGAAAAATTTGTTGTCTTCTCAACCATTTCTTAGCTTCAAACTCCCATATCTCGCGAACGGATTGACCTAACCCAAAAATTCCTGTTGCATCTGAAAGTAGAAACTCGCCCGATTACAACGGTATGTGTATTTTTTCCCTAGGCCATTCTGGTTAAGCGTTTGGAGCAGCCGAATTGCGAAAAATTTTTGCCTTCTCAACCATTTCTTGGCTTCAAACTCCCATATCTCACGAACGGATTGACCTAACCCAAAAATTCCTGTTGAGTCTGAAAGTAGAAACTCGCCCGATTACAACAGTATGTGTATTTTTTCCCTAGCCCATTCTGGTTAAGCGTTTGGAGCAGCAGAATTGCGAAAAATTTTTTACCTTCTCAACCATTTCTTGGCTTGAAACTCCCATATCTCGCGAACGGATTGACATAACCGAAAAATTCCTATTGCATCTGAAAGTAGAAACTCGCCCGATTACAGCGGTACGTGTATTTTTTCCCTAGGCCATTCTGGTTAAGCGTTTGGAGCAGCAGAAGTGCGAAAAATTTGTTATCTTCTCAACCATTTCTTAGCTTCAAACTCCCATATCTCGCGAACGGATTGACCTAACCCAAAAATTCCTGTTGAGTCTGAAAGTAGAAACTCGCCCGATTACAACAGTATGTGTATTTTTTCCCTAGCCCATTCTGGTTAAGCGTTTGGAGCAGCAGAATTGCGAAAAATTTTTTACCTTCTCAACCATTTCTTGGCTTGAAACTCCCATATCTCGCGAACGGATTGACATAACCGAAAAATTCCTATTGCATCTGAAAGTAGAAACTCGCCCGATTACAGCGGTACGTGTATTTTTTCCCTAGGCCATTCTGGTTAAGCGTTTGGAGCAGCAGAATTGCGAAAAATTTGTTGTCTTCTCAACCATTTCTTAGCTTCAAACTCCCATATGTCGCGAACGGATTGACATAACCGAAAAATTCCTATTGCATCTGAAAGTAGAAACTCGCCCGATTACAGCGGTACGTGTATTTTTTCCCTAGGCCATTCCGGTTAAGCGTTTGGAGCAGCAGAATTGCGAAAAATTTGTTGTCTTCTCAACCATTTCGTAGCTTCAAACTCCCATATCTCGCGAACGGATTGACCTAACCCAAAAACTCCTGTTGCATCTGAAAGTAGAAACTCGCCCGATTACAACGGTACGTGTATTTTTTCCCTAGGCCATTCTGGTTAAGCGTTTAGAGCAGCAGAATTGCGAAAAATTTTTTGCCTTCTCAACCATTTCTTGGATTCAAACGCCCATATCTCGCGAACGGATTGACCTAACCCAAAAACTCCTGTTGCATCTGAAAGTAGAAACTCGCCCGATTACAACGGTACGTGTATTTTTTCCCTAGGCCATTCTGGTTAAGCGTTTGGAGCAGCAGAATTGCGAAAAATTTGTTGTCTTCTCAACCATTTCGTAGCTTCAAACTCCCATATCTCGCGAACGGATTGACCTAACCCAAAAACTCCTGTTGCATCTGAAAGTAGAAACTCGCCCGATTACAACGGTACGTGTATTTTTTCCCTAGGCCATTCTGGTTAAGCGTTTGGAGCAGCAGAATTGCGAAAAATTTTTTGCCTTCTCAACCATTTCTTGGCTTCAAACTCCCATATCTCGCGAACGGATTGACCTAACCGAAAAATTGCTGTTGCGTCTGAAAGTAGAAACTAGCCCGATTACAACAGTATGTGTATTTCTTCCCTAGGCCATTCTGGTTAAGCGTTTGGAGCAGCAGAAGTGCGAAAAATTTGTTGTCTTCTCAACCATTTCTTAGCTTCAAACTCCCATATCTCGCGAACGGATAGACCTAATCCAAAAATTCCTGTTGCGTCTGAAAGTAGAAACTCGCCCGATTACAACGGTGTGTGTATTTTTCCCTAGGCCATTCTGGTTAAGCGTTTGGAGCAGCAGAATTGCGAAAAATGTTTTGCCTTCTCAACCATTTCTTGGTTTCAAACTCCCATATCTCGCGAACGGATTGACCAAACCCAAAAATTCCTGTTGAGTCTGAAAGTAGAAACTCGCCCGATTACAACAGTATGTGTATTTTTCCCTAGCCCATTCTGGTTATGCGTTTGGAGCAGCAGAATTGCGAAAAATTTTTTACCTTCTCAACCATTTCTTGGCTTGAAACTCCCATATCTCGCGAACGGATTGACATAACCGAAAAATTCCTATTCCATCTGAAAGTAGAAACTCGCCCGATTACAGCGGTACGTGTATTTTTTCCCTAGGCCATTCTGGTTAAGCGTTTGGAGCAGCAGAATTGCGAAAAAATTGTTGTCTTCTCAACCATTTCTTAGATTCAAACTCCCATATCTCGCGAACGGATTGACCTAACCCAAAAACTCCTCTTGCATCTGAAAGTAGAATCTCGCCCGATTACAACGGTACGTGTATTTTTTCCCTAGGCAATTCTGGTTAAGCGTTTGGAGCAGCAGAATTGCGAAAAATTTTTTGCCTTCTCAACCATTTCTTGGATTCAAACTCCCATATCTCGCGAACGGATTGACCTAACTCAAAAACTCCTGTTGCATCTGAAAGTAGAAACCCGCCCGATTACAACGGTACGTGTATTTTTTCCCTAGGCCATTCTGGTTAAGCGTTTGAAGCAGCAGAATTGCGAAAAATTTTTTGTCTTCTCAACCATTTCTTGGCTTCAAACCCCCATATCTCGCGAACGGATTGACATAACCGAAAAATTCCTATTCCATCTGAAAGTAGAAACTCGCCCGATTACAGCGGTATGTGTATTTTTTCCCTAGGCCATTCTGGTTGAGCGTTTGGAGCAGCAGAATTGCGAAAAACTTGTTCTCTTCTCAACCATTTCCTAGCTCCAAACTCCCATATCTCGCGAACGGATTGACCTAACCCAAAAATTCCTATTGCATCTGAAAGTAGAAACAAGCCCGATTACAACGGTATGTGTATTTTTTCCCTAGGCCATTCTGGTTAAGCGTTTGGAGCAGCAGAATTGCGAAAAATTTTTGCCTTCTCAACCATTTCTTGGCTTCAAACTCCCATATCTCGCGAACGGATTGACCTAACCCAAAAATTCCTGTTGCGCCTGAAAGTAGAAACTCGCCCGATTACAACAGTATGTGTATTTTTTCCCTAGCCCATTCTGGTTAAGCGTTTGGAGCAGCAGAATTGCGAAAAATTTTTTGCCTTCTCAACCGTTTCTTAGCTTCAAAGTCCCATATCTCGCGAACGGATTGACCAAACACAAAAATTCCTGCTGCGTCTGAAAGTAGAAACTCGCCCGATTATAACGGTATGCGTATTTTTTCCCTAGGCCATTCTGGTTAAGCGTTTGGAGCAGCAGAATTGCGAAAAATTTGTTCTCTTCTCAACCATTTCGTAGCTTCAAACTCCCATACCTCGCGAACGGATTGACCTAACCCAAAAATTTCTATTGCATTTGAAAGTAGAAACTCGCCCGATTACAACGGTACGTGTATTTTTCCCTTAGGCCATTCTGGTTAAGCGATTGGAGCAGCAGAAGTGCGAAAAATTTATTGTCTTGTCAACCATTTCCTAGGTTCAATGTCCCATGTCTCGCGAACGGATTGACCTAACCCAAAAATTCCTATTGTAACTGAAAGTAGAATCTCGCCCGATTACAACGGTATGTGTATTTTTTCCCTAGGCCATTCTGGTTAAGCGTTTGGAGCAGCAGAATTGCGAAAAATTTTTTGCCTTCTCAAACGTTTCTTAGCTTCAAAGTCCCATATCTCGCGAACGGATTGACCAAACACAAAAATTCCTGCTGCGTCTGAAAGTAGAAACTCGCCCGATTATAACGGTATGTGTATTTTTTCCCTAGGCCATTCTGGTTAAGCGATTGGAGCAGCAGAATTGCGAAAAATTTATTGTCTTGTCAACCATTTCCTAGGTTCAAAGTCCCATGTCTCGCGAACGGATTGACCTAACCCAAAAATTCCTATTGCAACTGAAAGTAGAAACTCGCCCGATTACAGCGGTATGTGTATTTCTTCCCTAGGCCATTCTGGTTAAGCGTTTGGAGCAGCAGAATTGCGAAAAATTTTTTGCCTTCTCAACCGTTTCTTGGCTTCAAACTCCCATATCTCGCGAACGGATTGACCTGAGCCAAAAATTCCTGTTGCATCTGAAAGTAGAAACTCGCCCGATTACAACGGTATGTGTATTTTTTCCCTTGCCCATTCTGGTTAAACGTTTGGAGCAGCAGAATTGCGAACAATTTTTTGCCTTCTCAACAATTTCTTAGCTTCAAAGTCCCATATCTCGCGAACGGATTGACCAAACCCAAAAATTCCTGCTGCGTCTGAAAGTAGAAACTCGCCCGATTATAACGGTATGCGTATTTTATCCCTAGGCCATTCTGGTTAAGCGTTTGGAGCAGCAGAATTGCGAGAAATTTGTTCTCTTCTCAACCTTTTCTTAGTTTCAAACTCCCATATCTCGCGAACGGATTGACATAACCGAAAAATTCCTACTGCATCTGAAAGAAGAAACTCGCCCGATTACAGCGGTACGTGTATTTTTTACCTATGCCATTCTGGTTAAGCGTTTGGAGCAGCAGAATTGAGGAAAATTTTTTGTCTTCTCAACCATTTCTTGGCTTCAAACTCCCATACCTCGTGAACGGATTGACCTAACCCAAAAATTCCTATTGCATCTGAAAGTAGAACCCAAAAATTCCTGTTGGGTCTGAAAGTAGAAACTCGCCGGATTACATCGGTATGTGTATTTTTTCCCTAGGCCATTCTGGTTAAGCGTTTGGAGCAGCAGGACTGCGAAAAATTTTTTGCCTTCTCAACCATTTCTTGGCTTCAAACTCCCATATCTCGCGAACGGATTGACCTAACCCAAAAATTCCTATTGCATCTGAAAGTAGAAACTCGCCCGATTACAGCGGTATGTGTATTTCTTCCCTAGGCCATTCTGGTTAAGCGTTTGGAGCAGCAGAATTGCGAAAAATTTTTTGCCTTCTCAACCGTTTCTTGGCTTCAAACTCCCATACCTCGCGAACGGATAGACATAACCCAAAAATTCCTGTTGCATCTGAAAGTAGAAACTCGCCCGATTACAGCGGTACGTGTAATTTTCCCTAGGCCATTCTGGTTAAGCGTTTGGAGCAGCAGAATTGATGAAAATTTTTTGGCTTCTCAACCATTTCTTGGCTTCAAACTCCCATACCTCGCGAACGGATTGACATAACCGAAAAGTTCCTATTCCATCTGAAAGTAGAAACTCGCCCGATTACAGCGGTACGTGTATTTTTTCCCTAGGCCATTCTGGTTAAGCGTTTGGAGCAGCAGAATTGCGAAAAATTTGTTGTCTTCTCAACCATTTCTTAGCTTCAAACTCCCATATCTCGCGAACGGATTGACCTAACCCAAAAACTCCTGTTGCATCTGAAAGTAGAAGCTCGCCCGATTACAACGGTACGTGTATTTTTTCCCTAGGCCATTCTGGTTAAGCGTTTGGAGCAGCAGAATTGCGAAAAATTTTTTGCCTTCTCAACCGTTTCTTGGCTTCAAACACCCATATCTCGCGAACGGATTGACCTAACCCAAAAATTCCTGTTGCACCTGAAAGTAGAAACTCGCCAGATTACAACGGTATGTGTATTTTTTCCCTAGCCCATTCTGGTTAAACGTTTGGAGCAGCAGAATTGCGAACAATTTTTTGCCTTCTCAACAATTTCTTAGCTTCAAAGTCCCATATCTCGCGAACGGATTGACCAAACCCAAAAATTCCTGCTGCGTCTGAAATTAGAAACTCGCCCGATTATAACGGTATGCGTATTTTATCCCTAGGCCATTCTGGTTAAGCGTTTGGAGCAGCAGAATTGCGAGAAATTTGTTCTCTTCTCAACCTTTTCGTAGTTTCAAACTCCCATATCTCGCGAACGGATTGACCTAACCGAAAAATTCCTATTGCATCTGAAAGTAGAAACTCGCCCGATTACAACGGTATGTGTATTTTTTCCCTAGGCCATTCTGGTTAAGCGATTGGAGCAGCAGAAGTGCGAAAAATTTGTTGTCATGTCAACCATTTCTTAGTTTCAAAGTCCCATACCTTGAGAACGGATTGACCTAACCCAAAAATTCCTATTGCAACTGAAAGTAGAAACTCGTCCGATTACATCGGTGTGGGTATTTTTTCCCTAGGCCATTCTGGTTTGGCGTTTGGAGCAGCAGAAGTGCGAAAAATTTGTTGTCTTCTCAACCGTTTCTTAGCTTCAAAGTTCTATATCTCGCGAACGGATTGACATAACCCAAAAATTCCTATTGCATTTGAAAGTAGAAACTCGCCCGATTACAACGGTACGTGTATTTTTCCCTCAGGCCATTCTGGTTAAGCGATTGGACCAGCAGAAGTGCGAAAAATTTATTGTCTTGTCAACCATTTCCTAGGTTCAAAGTCCCATGTCTCGCGAACGGATTGACCTAAGCCAAAAATTCCTATTGTAACTGAAAGTAGAATCTCGCCCGATTACAACGGTATGTGTATTTTTTCCCTAGGCCATTCTGGTTAAGCGATTGCAGCAGCAGAAGTGCGAAAAATTTATTGTCTTGTCAACCATTTCTTAGCTTCAAAGTCCCATGTCTCGCGAGCGGATTGACCTAACCCAAAAATTCCTATTGTAACTGAAAGTAGAAACTCGCCCGATTACAACGGTATGTGTATTTTTTCCCTAGGCCATTCTGGTTAAGCGTTTGAAGCAGCAGAATTGCGAAAAATTTTTTGCCTTCTCAACCATTTCTTGGCTTCAAACTCCCATATCTCGCGAACGGATTGAGCTAACCCGAAAATTCCTATTGCATCTGAAAGTAGAAACTCGCCCGATTACAACGGTATGTGTATTTTTTCCCTAGGCCATTCTGGTTAAGCGATTGGAGCAGCAGAAGTGCGAAAAATTTGTTGTCATGTCAACCATTTCTTAGTTTCAAAGTCCCATATCTTGAGAACGGATTGACCTAACCCAAAAATTCCTATTGCAACTGAAAGTAGAAACTCGTCCGATTACATCGGTGTGGGTATTTTTTCCCTAGGCCATTCTGGTTTGGCGTTTGGAGCAGCAGAAGTGCGAAAAATTTGTTGTCTTCTCAACCGTTTCTTAGCTTCAAAGTTCTATATCTCGCGAACGGATTGACATAACCCAAAAATTCCTATTGCATTTGAAAGTAGAAACTCGCCCGATTACAACGGTACGTGTATTTTTCCCTCAGGCCATTCTGGTTAAGCGATTGGACCAGCAGAAGTGCGAAAAATTTATTGTCTTGTCAACCATTTCCTAGGTTCAAAGTCCCATGTCTCGCGAACGGATTGACCTAAGCCAAAAATTCCTATTGTAACTGAAAGTAGAATCTCGCCCGATTACAACGGTATGTGTATTTTTTCCCTAGGCCATTCTGGTTAAGCGATTGCAGCAGCAGAAGTGCGAAAAATTTATTGTCTTGTCAACCATTTCTTAGCTTCAAAGTCCCATGTCTCGCGAGCGGATTGACCTAACCCAAAAATTCCTATTGTAACTGAAAGTAGAAACTCGCCCGATTACAACGGTATGTGTATTTTTTCCCTAGGCCATTCTGGTTAAGCGTTTGAAGCAGCAGAATTGCGAAAAATTTTTTGCCTTCTCAACCATTTCTTGGCTTCAAACTCCCATATCTCGCGAACGGATTGAGCTAACCCGAAAATTCCTATTGCATCTGAAACTAGAAACTCGCCCGATTACAGCGGTATGTGTATTTTTTCCCTAGGCCATTCTGGTTAAGCGATTGGAGCAGCAGAAGTGCGAAAAATTTGTTGTCATGTCAACCATTTCTTAGTTTCAAAGTCCCATATCTTGAGAACGGATTGACCTAACCCAAAAATTCCTATTGCAACTGAAAGTAGAAACTCGTCCGATTACATCGGTGTGGGTATTTTTTCCCTAGGCCATTCTGGTTTGGCGTTTGGAGCAGCAGAAGTGCGAAAAATTTGTTGTCTTCTCAACCGTTTCTTAGCTTCAAAGTTCTATATCTCGCGAACGGATTGACATAACCCAACAATTCCTATTGCATTTGAAAGTAGAAACTCGCCCGATTACAACGGTACGTGTATTTTTCCCTCAGGCCATTCTGGTTAAGCGATTGGACCAGCAGAAGTGCGAAAAATTTATTGTCTTGTCAACCATTTCCTAGGTTCAAAGTCCCATGTCTCGCGAACGGATTGACCTAAGCCAAAAATTCCTATTGTAACTGAAAGTAGAATCTCGCCCGATTACAACGGTATGTGTATTTTTTCCCTAGGCCATTCTGGTTAAGCGATTGCAGCAGCAGAAGTGCGAAAAATTTATTGTCTTGTCAACCATTTCTTAGCTTCAAAGTCCCATGTCTCGCGAGCGGATTGACCTAACCCAAAAATTCCTATTGTAACTGAAAGTAGAAACTCGCCCGATTACAACGGTATGTGTATTTTTTCCCTAGGCCATTCTGGTTAAGCGTTTGAAGCAGCAGAATTGCGAAAAATTTTTTGCCTTCTCAACCATTTCTTGGTTTCAAACTCCCATATCTCGCGAACGGATTGAGCTAACCCGAAAATTCCTATTGCATCTGAAAGTAGAAACTCGCCCGATTACAGCGGTATGTGTATTTCTTCCCTAGGCCATTCTGGTTAAGCGTTTGGAGCAGCAGAATTGCGAAAAATTTTTTGCCTTCTCAACCGTTTCTTGGCTTCAAACTCCCATATCTCGCGAACGGATTGACCTAACCCAAAAATTCCTGTTGCGTCTGAAAGTAGAAACTCGCCCGATTACAACAGTATGTGTATTTTTTCCCTAGCCCATTCTGGTTAAGCGTTTGGAGCAGCAGAATTGCGAAAAATTTTTTGGCTTCTCAACCGTTTCTTAGCTTCAAAGTCACATATCTCGCGAACGGATTGACCTAACCCAAAAATTCCTATTGCATCTGAAAGTAGAAACTCGCCCGATTACAACAGTATGTGTATTTTTTCCCTAGCCCATTCTGGTTAAGCGTTTGGAGCAGCAGAATTGCGAAAAACTTGTTCTATTCTCAACCATATCCTAGCTTCAAACTCCCATATCTCGCGAACGGATTGACCTAACCCAAAAATTCCTATTGCATCTGAAAGCAGAAACTCGCCCGATTACAGCGGTACTTGTATTTTTTCCTAGGCCATTCTGGTTAAGCGTTTGGAGCAGCAGAATTGCGAAAAATTTGTTCTCTTCTCAACCATTTCTTAGCTTCAAACTCCCATATCTCGCGAACGGATTGACCTAACCCAAAAATTCCTGTTGCATTTGAAAGCAGAAACTCGCCCGATTACAACGGTACGTGTATTTTTCCCTTAGGCCATTCTGGTTAAGCGTTTGAAGCAGCAGAATTGCGAAAAATTTTTTTCCTTCTCAACCATTTCTTGGCTTCAAACTCTCATATCTCCCGAATGGATTGACCTAACCCGAAAATTCCTATTGCATCTGAAAGTAGAAACTCGCCCGATTACAGCGGTATGTGTATTTTTTCCCTAGGCCATTCTGGTTGAGCGTTTGGAGCAGCAGAATTGCGAAAAACTTGTTCTCTTCTCAACCATTTCCTAGCTTCAAACTCCCATATCTCGCGAACTGATTGACCTAACCCAAAAATTCCTATTGCATCTGAAAGTAGAAACAAGCCCGATTACAACGGTATGTGTATTTTTTCCCTAGGCCATTCTGGTTAAGCGTTTGGAGCAGCAGAATTGCGAAAAATTTTTGCCTTCTCAACCATTTCTTGGTTTCAAACTCCCATATCTCGCGAACGGATTGACCTAACCCAAAAATTCCTGTTGCGTCTGAAAGTAGAAACTCGCCCGATTACAACAGTATGTGTATTTTTTCCCTAGCCCATTCTGGTTAAGCGTTCGGAGCAGCAGAATTGCGAAAAATTTTTTGGCTTCTCAACCGTTTCTTAGCTTCAAAGTCCCATATCTGGCGAACGGATTGACCAAACACAAAAATTCCTGCTGCGTCTGAAAGTAGAAACTCGCCCGATTATAACGGTATGCGTATTTTTTCCCTAGGCCATTCTGGTTAAACGTTTGGAGCAGCAGAATTGCGAACAATTTTTTGCCTTCTCAACAATTTCTTACCTTCAAAGTCCCATATCTCGCGAACGGATTGACCTAACCCAAAAATTCCTATTGCATTTGAAAGTAGAAACTCGCCCGATTACAAGGGTACGTGTATTTTTCCCTTAGGTCATTCTGGTTAAGCGATTGGAGCAGCAGAATTGCGAAAAATTTATTGTCTTGTCAACCATTTCCTAGGTTCAAAGTCCCATGTCTCGCGAACGGATTGACCTAACCCAAAAATTCCTATTGTAACTGAAAGTAGAAACTCGCCCGATTACAGCGGTATGTGTATTTCTTCCCTAGGCCATTCTGGTTAAGCGTTTGGAGCAGCAGAATTGCGAAAAATTTTTTGCCTTCTCAACCGTTTCTTGGCTTCAAACTCCCATATCTCGCGAACGGATTGACCTAAGCCAAAAATTCCTGTTGCATCTGAAAGTAGAAACTCGCCCGATTACAACGGTATGTGTATTTTTTCCCTAGCCCATTCTGGTTAAACGTTTGGAGCAGCAGAATTGCGAGAAATTTGTTCTCTTCTCAACCTTTTCTTAGTTTCAAACTCCCATATCTTGCGAACGGATTGACCTAACCGAAAAATTCCTACTGCATCTGAAAGCAGAAACTCGCCCGATTACAGCGGTACGTGTATTTTTTCCCTATGCCATTCTGGTTAAGCGTTTGGAACAGCAGAATTGAGTAAAATTTTTTGTCTTCTCAACCATTTCTTGGCTTCAAACTCCCATACCTCGTGAACGGATTGACCTAACCCAAAAATTCCTATTGCATCTGAAAGTAGAACCCAAAAATTCCTGTTGGGTCTGAAAGTAGAAACTCGCCGGATTACAACGGTATGTGTATTTTTTCCCTAGGCCATTCTGGTTAAGCGTTTGGACCAACAGGACTGCGAAAAATTTTTTGCCTTCTCAACCATTTCTTGGCTTCAAACTCCCATATCTCGCGAACGGATTGACCTAACCCAAAAATTCCTATTGCATCTGAAAGCAGAAACTCGCCCGATTACAGCGGTACGTGTAATTTTCCCTAGGCCATTCTGGTTAAGCGTTTGGAGCAGCAGAATTGAGGAAAATTTTTTGGCTTCTCAACCATTTCTTGGCTTCAAACTCCCATACCTCGCGGACGGATTGACCTAACCCAAAAATACCTATTGCATCTGAAAGTAGAAACTCGCCCGATTACAACGGTATGTGTATTTTTTCCCTAGCCCATTCTGGTTAAGCGTTTGGAGCAGCAGAATTGCGAAAAATTTTTTGCCTTCTCAACCATTTCTTGGCCTCAAACTCCCATATCTCGCGAACAGATTGACCTAACCCAAAAATTCCTGTTGCATCTGAAAGTAGAAACTCGCCCGATTACAGCGGTATGTGTATTTCTTCCCTAGGCCATTCTGGTTAAGCGTTTGGAGCAGCCGAATTGCGAGAAATTTGTTGTCTTCTCAACCATTTCTTAGCTTCAAACTCCCATATCTCGCGAACTGATTGACCTAATCCAAAAATTCCTATTGCGTCTGAAAGTAGAAACTCGCCCGATTACAACGGTATGTGTATTTTTTCCCTAGGCCATTCTGGTTAAGCGTTTGGAGCAGCAGAAGTGCGAAAAATTTGTTGTCTTCTGAACCATTTCTTAGCTTCAAACTCCCATATCTCGCGAACGGATTGACCTAACCCAAAAATTCCTGTTGCATCTGAAAGTAGAAACTCGCCCGATTACAACGGTATGTGTATTTTTTACCTAGCCCATTCTGGTTAAGCGTTTGGAGCAGCAGAATTGCGAAAAATTTTTTGGCTTCTCAACCGTTTCTTAGCTTCAAAGTCACATATCTCGCGAACGGATTGACCTAACCCAAAAATTCCTATTGCATCTGAAAGTAGAAACTCGCCCGATTACAACAGTATGTGTATTTTTTCCCTAGCCCATTCTGGTTAAGCGTTTGGAGCAGCAGAATTGCGAAAAACTTGTTCTATTCTCAACCATATCCTAGCTTCAAACTCCCATATCTCGCGAACGGATTGACCTAACCCAAAAATTCCTATTGCATCTGAAAGCAGAAACTCGCCCGATTACAGCGGTACGTGTATTTTTTCCCTAGCCCATTCTGGTTAAGCGTTTGGAGCAGCAGAATTGCGAAAAATTTGTTCTCTTCTCAACCATTTCTTAGCTTCTAACTCCCATATCTCGCGAACGGATTGACCTAACCCAAAAATTCCTGTTGCATTTGAAAGCAGAAACTCGCCCGATTACAACGGTACGTGTATTTTTCCCTTAGGCCATTCTGGTTAAGCGTTTGAAGCAGCAGAATTGCGAAAAATTTTTTTCCTTCTCAACCATTTCTTGGCTTCAAACTCTCATATCTCCCGAATGGATTGACCTAACCCGAAAATTCCTATTGCATCTGAAAGTAGAAACTCGCCCGATTACAGCGGTATGTGTATTTTTTCCCTAGGCCATTCTGGTTGAGCGTTTGGAGCAGCAGAATTGCGAAAAACTTGTTCTCTTCTCAACCATTTCCTAGCTTCAAACTCCCATATCTCGCGAACTGATTGACCTAACCAAAAAATTCCTATTGCATCTGAAAGTAGAAACAAGCCCGATTACAACGGTATGTGTATTTTTTCCCTAGGCCATTCTGGTTAAGCGTTTGGAGCAGCAGAATTGCGAAAAATTTTTGCCTTCTCAACCATTTCTTGGTTTCAAACTCCCATATCTCGCGAACGGATTGACCTAACCCAAAAATTCCTGTTGCGTCTGAAAGTAGAAACTCGCCCGATTACAACAGTATGTGTATTTTTTCCCTAGCCCATTCTGGTTAAGCGTTTGGAGCAGCAGAATTGCGAAAAATTTTTTGGCTTCTCAACCGTTTCTTAGCTTCAAAGTCCCATATCTGGCGAACGGATTGACCAAACACAAAAATTCCTGCTGCGTCTGAAAGTAGAAACTCGCCCGATTATAACGGTATGCGTATTTTTTCCCTAGGCCATTCTGGTTAAACGTTTGGAGCAGCAGAATTGCGAACAATTTTTTGCCTTCTCAACAATTTCTTACCTTCAAAGTCCCATATCTCGCGAACGGATTGACCTAACCCAAAAATTCCTATTGCATTTGAAAGTAGAAACTCGCCCGATTACAAGGGTACGTGTATTTTTCCCTTAGGTCATTCTGGTTAAGCGATTGGAGCAGCAGAATTGCGAAAAATTTATTGTCTTGTCAACCATTTCCTAGGTTCAAAGTCCCATGTCTCGCGAACGGATTGACCTAACCCAAAAATTCCTATTGTAACTGAAAGTAGAAACTCGCCCGATTACAGCGGTATGTGTATTTCTTCCCTAGGCCATTCTGGTTAAGCGTTTGGAGCAGCAGAATTGCGAAAAATTTTTTGCCTTCTCAACCGTTTCTTGGCTTCAAACTCCCATATCTCGCGAACGGATTGACCTAAGCCAAAAATTCCTGTTGCATCTGAAAGTAGAAACTCGCCCGATTACAACGGTATGTGTATTTTTTCCCTAGCCCATTCTGGTTAAACGTTTGGAGCAGCAGAATTGCGAGAAATTTGTTCTCTTCTCAACCTTTTCTTAGTTTCAAACTCCCATATCTTGCGAACGGATTGACCTAACCGAAAAATTCCTACTGCATCTGAAAGCAGAAACTCGCCCGATTACAGCGGTACGTGTATTTTTTCCCTATGCCATTCTGGTTAAGCGTTTGGAACAGCAGAATTGAGGAAAATTTTTTGTCTTCTCAACCATTTCTTGGCTTCAAACTCCCATACCTCGTGAACGGATTGACCTAACCCAAAAATTCCTATTGCATCTGAAAGTAGAACCCAAAAATTCCTGTTGGGTCTGAAAGTAGAAACTCGCCGGATTACAACGGTATGTGTATTTTTTCCCTAGGCCATTCTGGTTAAGCGTTTGGACCAACAGGACTGCGAAAAATTTTTTGCCTTCTCAACCATTTCTTGGCTTCAAACTCCCATATCTCGCGAACGGATTGACCTAACCCAAAAATTCCTATTGCATCTGAAAGCAGAAACTCGCCCGATTACAGCGGTACGTGTAATTTTCCCTAGGCCATTCTGGTTAAGCGTTTGGAGCAGCAGAATTGAGGAAAATTTTTTGGCTTCTCAACCATTTCTTGGCTTCAAACTCCCATACCTCGCGGACGGATTGACCTAACCCAAAAATACCTATTGCATCTGAAAGTAGAAACTCGCCCGATTACAGCTGTATGTGTATTCCTTCCCTAGGCCATTCTGGTTAAGCGTTTGGAGCAGCAAAATTGCGAAAATTTTTTTGCCTTCTCAACCGTTTCTTGGCTTCAAACTCCCATACCTCGCGAACGGATTGACCTAACCCAAAAATTCCTGTTGCATCTGAATGTAGAAACTCGCCCGATTACAACGGTATGTGTATTTTTTCCCTAGCCCATTCTGGTTAAGCGTTTGGAGCAGCAGAATTGCGAAAAATTTTTTGCCTTCTCAACCATTTCTTGGCCTCAAACTCCCATATCTCGCGAACAGATTGACCTAACCCAAAAATTCCTATTGCATCTGAAAGTAGAAACTCGCCCGATTACAGCGGTATGTGTATTTCTTCCCTAGGCCATTCTGGTTAAGCGTTTGGAGCAGCCGAATTGCGAGAAATTTGTTGTCTTCTCAACCATTTCTTAGCTTCAAACTCCCATATCTCGCGAACTGATTGACCTAATCCAAAAATTCCTATTGCGTCTGAAAGTAGAAACTCGCCCGATTACAACGGTATGTGTATTTTTTCCCTAGGCCATTCTGGTTAAGCGTTTGGAGCAGCAGAAGTGCGAAAAATTTGTTGTCTTCTGAACCATTTCTTAGCTTCAAACTCCCATATCTCGCGAACGGATTGACCTAACCCAAAAATTCCTGTTGCATCTGAAAGTAGAAACTCGCCCGATTACAACGGTATGTGTATTTTTTACCTAGCCCATTCTGGTTAAGCGTTTGGAGCAGCAGAATTGCGAAAAATTTTTTGGCTTCTCAACCGTTTCTTAGCTTCAAAGTCACATATCTCGCGAACGGATTGACCTAACCCAAAAATTCCTATTGCATCTGAAAGTAGAAACTCGCCCGATTACAACAGTATGTGTATTTTTTCCCTAGCCCATTCTGGTTAAGCGTTTGGAGCAGCAGAATTGCGAAAAACTTGTTCTATTCTCAACCATATCCTAGCTTCAAACTCCCATATCTCGCGAACGGATTGACCTAACCCAAAAATTCCTATTGCATCTGAAAGCAGAAACTCGCCCGATTACAGCGGTACGTGTATTTTTTCCCTAGGCCATTCTGGTTAAGCGTTTGGAGCAGCAGAATTGCGAAAAATTTGTTCTCTTCTCAACCATTTCTTAGCTTCAAACTCCCATATCTCGCGAACGGATTGACCTAACCCAAAAATTCCTGTTGCATTTGAAAGCAGAAACTCGCCCGATTACAACGGTACGTGTATTTTTCCCTTAGGCCATTCTGGTTAAGCGTTTGAAGCAGCAGAATTGCGAAAAATTTTTTTCCTTCTCAACCATTTCTTGGCTTCAAACTCTCATATCTCCCGAATGGATTGACCTAACCCGAAAATTCCTATAGCATCTGAAAGTAGAAACTCGCCCGATTACAGCGGTATGTGTATTTTTTCCCTAGGCCATTCTGGTTGAGCGTTTGGAGCAGCAGAATTGCGAAAAACTTGTTCTCTTCTCAACCATTTCCTAGCTTCAAACTCCCATATCTCGCGAACTGATTGACCTAACCCAAAAATTCCTATTGCATCTGAAAGTAGAAACAAGCCCGATTACAACGGTATGTGTATTTTTTCCCTAGGCCATTCTGGTTAAGCGTTTGGAGCAGCAGAATTGCGAAAAATTTTTGCCTTCTCAACCATTTCTTGGTTTCAAACTCCCATATCTCGCGAACGGATTGACCTAACCCAAAAATTCCTGTTGCGTCTGAAAGTAGAAACTCGCCCGATTACAACAGTATGTGTATTTATTCCCTAGCCCATTCTGGTTAAGCGTTTGGAGCAGCAGAATTGCGAAAAATTTTTTGGCTTCTCAACCGTTTCTTAGCTTCAAAGTCCCATATCTGGCGAACGGATTGACCAAACACAAAAATTCCTGCTGCGTCTGAAAGTAGAAACTCGCCCGATTATAACGGTATGCGTATTTTTTCCCTAGGCCATTCTGGTTAAACGTTTGCAGCAGCAGAATTGCGAACAATTTTTTGCCTTCTCAACAATTTCTTACCTTCAAAGTCCCATATCTCGCGAACGGATTGACCTAACCCAAAAATTCCTATTGCATTTGAAAGTAGAAACTCGCCCGATTACAAGGGTACGTGTATTTTTCCCTTAGGTCATTCTGGTTAAGCGATTGGAGCAGCAGAATTGCGAAAAATTTATTGTCTTGTCAACCATTTCCTAGGTTCAAAGTCCCATGTCTCGCGAACGGATTGACCTAACCCAAAAATTCCTATTGTAACTGAAAGTAGAAACTCGCCCGATTACAGCGGTATGTGTATTTCTTCCCTAGGCCATTCTGGTTAAGCGTTTGGAGCAGCAGAATTGCGAAAAATTTTTTGCCTTCTCAACCGTTTCTTGGTTTCAAACTCCCATATCTCGCGAACGGATTGACCTAAGCCAAAAATTCCTGTTGCATCTGAAAGTAGAAACTCGCCCGATTACAACGGTATGTGTATTTTTTCCCTAGCCCATTCTGGTTAAACGTTTGGAGCAGCAGAATTGCGAGAAATATGTTCTCTTCTCAACCTTTTCTTAGTTTCAAACTCCCATATCTTGCGAACGGATTGACCTAACCGAAAAATTCCTACTGCATCTGAAAGCAGAAACTCGCCCGATTACAGCGGTACGTGTATTTTTTCCCTATGCCATTCTGGTTAAGCGTTTGGAACAGCAGAATTGAGGAAAATTTTTTGTCTTCTCAACCATTTCTTGGCTTCAAACTCCCATACCTCGTGAACGGATTGACCTAACCCAAAAATTCCTATTGCATCTGAAAGTAGAACCCAAAAATTCCTGTTGGGTCTGAAAGTAGAAACTCGCCGGATTACAACGGTATGTGTATTTTTTCCCTAGGCCATTCTGGTTAAGCGTTTGGACCAACAGGACTGCGAAAAATTATTTGCCTTCTCAACCATTTCTTGGCTTCAAACTCCCATATCTCGCGAACGGATTGACCTAACCCAAAAATTCCTATTGCATCTGAAAGCAGAAACTCGCCCGATTACAGCGGTACGTGTAATTTTCCCTAGGCCATTCTGGTTAAGCGTTTGGAGCAGCAGAATTGAGGAAAATTTTTTGGCTTCTCAACCATTTCTTGGCTTCAAACTCCCATACCTCGCGGACGGATTGACCTAACCCAAAAATACCTATTGCATCTGAAAGTAGAAACTCGCCCGATTACAGCTGTATGTGTATTCCTTCCCTAGGCCATTCTGGTTAAGCGTTTGGAGCAGCAAAATTGCGAAAATTTTTTTGCCTTCTCAACCGTTTCTTGGCTTCAAACTCCCATACCTCGCGAACGGATTGATCTAACCCAAAAATTCCTGTTGCATCTGAATGTAGAAACTCGCCCGATTACAACGGTATGTGTATTTTTTCCCTAGCCCATTCTGGTTAAGCGTTTGGAGCAGCAGAATTGCGAAAAATTTTTTGCCTTCTCAACCATTTCTTGGCCTCAAACTCCCATATCTCGCGAACAGATTGACCTAACCCAAAAATTCCTATTGCATCTGAAAGTAGAAACTCGCCCGACTACAGCGGTATGTGTATTTCTTCCCTAGGCCATTCTGGTTAAGCGTTTGGAGCAGCCGAATTGCGAGAAATTTGTTGTCTTCTCAACCATTTCTTAGCTTCAAACTCCCATATCTCGCGAACTGATTGACCTAATCCAAAAATTCCTATTGCGTCTGAAAGTAGAAACTCGCCCGATTACAACGGTATGTGTATTTTTTCCCTAGGCCATTCTGGTTAAGCGTTTGGAGCAGCAGAAGTGCGAAAAATTTGTTGTCTTCTGAACCATTTCTTAGCTTCAAACTCCCATATCTCGCGAACGGATTGACCTAACCCAAAAATTCCTGTTGCATCTGAAAGTAGAAACTCGCCCGATTACAACGGTATGTGTATTTTTTACCTAGCCCATTCTGGTTAAGCGTTTGGAGCAGCAGAATTGCGAAAAATTTTTTGGCTTCTCAACCGTTTCTTAGCTTCAAAGTCACATATCTCGCGAACGGATTGACCTAACCCAAAAATTCCTATTGCATCTGAAAGTAGAAACTCGCCCGATTACAACAGTATGTGTATTTTTTCCCTAGCCCATTCTGGTTAAGCGTTTGGAGCAGCAGAATTGCGAAAAACTTGTTCTATTCTCAACCATATCCTAGCTTCAAACTCCCATATCTCGCGAACGGATTGACCTAACCCAAAAATTCCTATTGCATCTGAAAGCAGAAACTCGCCCGATTACAGCGGTACGTGTATTTTTTCCCTAGGCCATTCTGGTTAAGCGTTTGGAGCAGCAGAATTGCGAAAAATTTGTTCTCTTCTCAACCATTTCTTAGCTTCAAACTCCCATATCTCGCGAACGGATTGACCTAACCCAAAAATTCCTGTTGCATTTGAAAGCAGAAACTCGCCCGATTACAACGGTACGTGTATTTTTCCCTTAGGCCATTCTGGTTAAGCTTTTGAAGCAGCAGAATTGCGAAAAATTTTTTTCCTTCTCAACCATTTCTTGGCTTCAAACTCTCATATCTCCCGAATGGATTGACCTAACCCGAAAATTCCTATTGCATCTGAAAGTAGAAACTCGCCCGATTACAGCGGTATGTGTATTTTTTCCCTAGGCCATTCTGGTTGAGCGTTTGGAGCTGCAGAATTGCGAAAAATTTTTGCCTTCTCAACCATTTCTTACCTTCAAAGTCCCATATCTCGCGAACGGATTGACCAAACCCAAAAATTCCTGCTGCGTCTGAAAGTAGAAACTCGCCCGATTATAACGGTATGCGTATTTTTTCCCTAGGTTATTCTGGTTAAGCGTTTGGAGCAGCAGAATTGCGAAAAATTTGTTCTCTTCTCAACCATTTCTTAGCTTCAAACTCCCATATCTCGCGAACGGATTGACCTAACCCAAAAATTCCTATTGCATTTGAAAGTAGAAACTCGCCCGATTACAACGGTATGTGTATTTTTTCCCTAGCCCATTCTGGTTAAACGTTTGGAGCAGCAGAATTGAGGAAAATTTTTTGTCTTCTCAACCATTTCTTGGCTTCAAACTCCCATACCTCGTGAACGGATTGACCTAACCCAAAAATTCCTATTGCATCTGAAAGTAGAAACTCGCCCGATTATAACGGTATGCGTATTTTATCCCTAGGCCATTCTGGTTAAGCGTTTGGAGCAGCAGAATTGCGAGAAATTTGTTCTCTTCTCAACCTTTTCTTAGTTTCAAACTCCCATATCTTGCGAACGGATTGACCTAACCGAAAAATTCCTACTGCATCTGAAAGCAGAAACTCGCCCGATTACAGAGGTACGTGTATTTTTTCCCTATGCCATTCTGGTTAAGCGTTTGGAACAGCAGAATTGAGGAAAATTTTTTGTCTTCTCAACCATTTCTTGGCTTCAAACTCCCATACCTCGTGAACGGATTGACCTAACCCAAAAATTCCTATTGCATCTGAAAGTAGAACCCAAAAATTCCTGTTGGGTCTGAAAGTAGAAACTCGCCGGATTACAACGGTATGTGTATTTTTTCCCTAGGCCATTCTGGTTAAGCGTTTGGACCAACAGGACTGCGAAAAATTTTTTGCCTTCTCAACCATTTCTTGGCTTCAAACTCCCATATCTCGCGAACGGATTGACATAACCCAAAAATTCCTATTGCATCTGAAAGCAGAAACTCGCCCGATTACAGCGGTACGTGTAATTTTCCCTAGGCCATTCTGGTTAAGCGTTTGGAGCAGCAGAATTGAGGAAAATTTTTTGGCTTCTCAACCATTTCTTGGCTTCAAACTCCCATACCTCGCGGACGGATTGACCTAACCCAAAAATACCTATTGCATCTGAAAGTAGAAACTCGCCCGATTACAGCTGTATGTGTATTCCTTCCCTAGGCCATTCTGGTTAAGCGTTTGGAGCAGCAAAATTGCGAAAATTTTTTTGCCTTCTCAACCGTTTCTTGGCTTCAAACTCCCATACCTCGCGAACGGATTGATCTAACCCAAAAATTCCTGTTGCATCTGAATGTAGAAACTCGCCCGATTACAACGGTATGTGTATTTTTTCCCTAGCCCATTCTGGTTAAGCGTTTGGAGCAGCAGAATTGCGAAAAATTTTTTGCCTTCTCAACCATTTCTTGGCCTCAAACTCCCATATCTCGCGAACAGATTGACCTAACCCAAAAATTCCTATTGCATCTGAAAGTAGAAACTCGCCCGACTACAGCGGTATGTGTATTTCTTCCCTAGGCCATTCTGGTTAAGCGTTTGGAGCAGCCGAATTGCGAGAAATTTGTTGTCTTCTCAACCATTTCTTAGCTTCAAACTCCCATATCTCGCGAACTGATTGACCTAATCCAAAAATTCCTATTGCGTCTGAAAGTAGAAACTCGCCCGATTACAACGGTATGTGTATTTTTTCCCTAGGCCATTCTGGTTAAGCGTTTGGAGCAGCAGAAGTGCGAAAAATTTGTTGTCTTCTGAACCATTTCTTAGCTTCAAACTCCCATATCTCGCGAACGGATTGACCTAACCCAAAAATTCCTGTTGCATCTGAAAGTAGAAACTCGCCCGATTACAACGGTATGTGTATTTTTTACCTAGCCCATTCTGGTTAAGCGTTTGGAGCAGCAGAATTGCGAAAAATTTTTTGGCTTCTCAACCGTTTCTTAGCTTCAAAGTCACATATCTCGCGAACGGATTGACCTAACCCAAAAATTCCTATTGCATCTGAAAGTAGAAACTCGCCCGATTACAACAGTATGTGTATTTTTTCCCTAGCCCATTCTGGTTAAGCGTTTGGAGCAGCAGAATTGCGAAAAACTTGTTCTATTCTCAACCATATCCTAGCTTCAAACTCCCATATCTCGCGAACGGATTGACCTAACCCAAAAATTCCTATTGCATCTGAAAGCAGAAACTCGCCCGATTACAGCGGTACGTGTATTTTTTCCCTAGGCCATTCTGGTTAAGCGTTTGGAGCAGCAGAATTGCGAAAAATTTGTTCTCTTCTCAACCATTTCTTAGCTTCAAACTCCCATATCTCGCGAACGGATTGACCTAACCCAAAAATTCCTGTTGCATTTGAAAGCAGAAACTCGCCCGATTACAACGGTACGTGTATTTTTCCCTTAGGCCATTCTGGTTAAGCTTTTGAAGCAGCAGAATTGCGAAAAATTTTTTTCCTTCTCAACCATTTCTTGGCTTCAAACTCTCATATCTCCCGAATGGATTGACCTAACCCGAAAATTCCTATTGCATCTGAAAGTAGAAACTCGCCCGATTACAGCGGTATGTGTATTTTTTCCCTAGGCCATTCTGGTTGAGCGTTTGGAGCTGCAGAATTGCGAAAAATTTTTGCCTTCTCAACCATTTCTTACCTTCAAAGTCCCATATCTCGCGAACGGATTGACCAAACCCAAAAATTCCTGCTGCGTCTGAAAGTAGAAACTCGCCCGATTATAACGGTATGCGTATTTTTTCCCTAGGTTATTCTGGTTAAGCGTTTGGAGCAGCAGAATTGCGAAAAATTTGTTCTCTTCTCAACCATTTCTTAGCTTCAAACTCCCATATCTCGCGAACGGATTGACCTAACCCAAAAATTCCTATTGCATTTGAAAGTAGAAACTCGCCCGATTACAACGGTATGTGTATTTTTTCCCTAGCCCATTCTGGTTAAACGTTTGGAGCAGCAGAATTGAGGAAAATTTTTTGTCTTCTCAACCATTTCTTGGCTTCAAACTCCCATACCTCGTGAACGGATTGACCTAACCCAAAAATTCCTATTGCATCTGAAAGTAGAAACTCGCCCGATTATAACGGTATGCGTATTTTATCCCTAGGCCATTCTGGTTAAGCGTTTGGAGCAGCAGAATTGCGAGAAATTTGTTCTCTTCTCAACCTTTTCTTAGTTTCAAACTCCCATATCTTGCGAACGGATTGACCTAACCGAAAAATTCCTACTGCATCTGAAAGCAGAAACTCGCCCGATTACAGAGGTACGTGTATTTTTTCCCTATGCCATTCTGGTTAAGCGTTTGGAACAGCAGAATTGAGGAAAATTTTTTGTCTTCTCAACCATTTCTTGGCTTCAAACTCCCATACCTCGTGAACGGATTGACCTAACCCAAAAATTCCTATTGCATCTGAAAGTAGAACCCAAAAATTCCTGTTGGGTCTGAAAGTAGAAACTCGCCGGATTACAACGGTATGTGTATTTTTTCCCTAGGCCATTCTGGTTAAGCGTTTGGACCAACAGGACTGCGAAAAATTTTTTGCCTTCTCAACCATTTCTTGGCTTCAAACTCCCATATCTCGCGAACGGATTGACATAACCCAAAAATTCCTATTGCATCTGAAAGCAGAAACTCGCCCGATTACAGCGGTACGTGTAATTTTCCCTAGGCCATTCTGGTTAAGCGTTTGGAGCAGCAGAATTGAGGAAAATTTGTCGGCTTCTCAACCATTTCTTGGCTTCAAACTCCCATACCTCGCGGACGGATTGACCTAACCCAAAAATACCTATTGCATCTGAAAGTAGAAACTCGCCCGATTACAGCTGTATGTGTATTCCTTCCCTAGGCCATTCTGGTTAAGCGTTTGGAGCAGCAAAATTGCGAAAATTTTTTTGCCTTCTCAACCGTTTCTTGGCTTCAAACTCCCATACCTCGCGAACGGATTGACCTAACCCAAAAATTCCTGTTGCATCTGAATGTAGAAACTCGCCCGATTACAACGGTATGTGTATTTTTTCCCTAGCCCATTCTGGTTAAGCGTTTGGAGCAGCAGAATTGCGAAAAATTTTTTGCCTTCTCAACCATTTCTTGGCCTCAAACTCCCATATCTCGCGAACAGATTGACCTAATCCAAAAATTCCTATTGCATCTGAAAGTAGAAACTCGCCCGATTACAGCGGTATGTGTATTTCTTCCCTAGGCCATTCTGGTTAAGCGTTTGGAGCAGCCGAATTGCGAGAAATTTGTTGTCTTCTCAACCATTTCTTAGCTTCAAACTCCCATATCTCGCGAGCTGATTGACCTAATCCAAAAATTCCTATTGCGTCTGAAAGTAGAAACTCGCCCGATTACAACGGTATGTGTATTTTTTCCCTAGGCCATTCTGGTTAAGCGTTTGGAGCAGCAGAAGTGCGAAAAATTTGTTGTCTTCTGAACCATTTCTTAGCTTCAAACTCCCATATCTCGCGAACGGATTGACCTACCCCAAAAATTCCTGTTGCATCTGAAATTAGAAACTCGCCCGATTACAACGGTTTGTGTATTTTTTCCCTAGGCCATTCTGGTTAAGCGTTTGGAGCAGCAGAATTGCGAAAAATTTGTTCTGTTCTCAAACATTTCTTAGCTTCAAACTCCCATATCTCGCGAACGGATTGACCTAACCCAATAATTCCTATTGCATTTGAAAGTAGAAACTCGCCCGATTACAACGGTACGTGTATTTTTCCCTTAGGCCATTCTGGTTAATCGACTGGAGCAGCAGAATTGCGAAAAATTTATTGTCTTGTCAACCATTTCCTAGGTTCAAAGTCCCATGTCTCGCGAACGGATTGACCTAACCCAAAAATTCCTATTGTAACTGAAAGTAGAAACTCGCCCGATTACAGCGGTATGTGTATTTCTTCCCTAGGCCATTCTGGTTAAGCGTTTGGAGCAGCAGAATTGCGAAAAATTTTTTGCCTTCTCAACCGTTTCTTGGCTTCAAACTCCCATATCTCGCGAACGGATTGACCTAAGCCAAAAATTCCTGTTGCATCTGAAAGTAGAAACTCGCCCGATTACAACGGTATGTGTATTTTTTCCCTAGCCCATTCTGGTTAAACGTTTGGAGCAGCAGAGTTGCGAACAATTTTTTGCCTTCTCAACAATTTCTTAGCTTCAAAGTCCCATATCTCGCGAACGGATTGACCAAACCCAAAAATTCCTGCTGCGTCTGAAAGTAGAAACTCGCCCGATTATAACGGTATGCGTATTTTATCCCTAGGCCATTCTGGTTAAGCGTTTGGAGCAGCAGAATTGCGAGAAATTTGTTCTCTTCTCAACCTTTTCTTAGTTTCAAACTCCCATATCTCGCGAACGGATTGACCTAACCGAAAAATTCCTACTGCATCTGAAAGCAGAAACTCGCCCGATTACAGCGGTACGTGTATTTTTTCCCTATGCCATTCTGGTTAAGCGTTTGGAGCAGCAGAATTGAGGAAAATTTTTTGTCTTCTCAACCATTTCTTGGCTTCAAACTCCCATACCTCGTGAACGGATTGACCTAACCCAAAAATTCCTATTGCATCTGAAAGTAGAACCCAAAAATTCCTGTTGGGTCTGAAAGTAGAAACTCGCCGGATTACAACGGTATGTGTATTTTTTCCCTAGGCCATTCTGGTTAAGCGTTTGGACCAGCAGGACTGCGAAAAATTTTTTGCCTTCTCAACCATTTCTTGGCTTCAAACTCCCATATCTCGCGAACGGATTGACCTAACCCAAAAATTCCTATTGCATCTGAAAGCAGAAACTCGCCCGATTACAGCGGTACGTGTAATTTTCCCTAGGCCATTCTGGTTAAGCGTTTGGAGCAGCAGAATTGAGGAAAATTTTTTGGCTTCTCAACCATTTCTTGGCTTCAAACTCCCATACCTCGCGGACGGATTGACCTAACCCAAAAATACCTATTGCATCTGAAAGTAGAAACTCGCCCGGTTACAGCGGTATGTGTATTCCTTCCCTAGGCCATTCTGGTTAAGCGTTTGGAGCAGCAAAATTGCGAAAATTTTTTTGCCTTCTCAACCGTTTCTTGGCTTCAAACTCCCATACCTCGCGAACGGATTGACCTAACCCAAAAATTCCTGTTGCATCTGAATGTAGAAACTCGCCCGATTACAACGGTATGTGTATTTTTTCCCTAGCCCATTCTGGTTAAGCGTTTGGAGCAGCAGAATTGCGAAAAATTTTTTGCCTTCTCAATCATTTCTTGGCCTCAAACTCCCATATCTCGCGAACAGATTGACCTAACCCGAAAATTCCTATTGCATCTGAAAGTAGAAACACGCCCGATTACAGCGGTATGTGTATTTCTTCCCCATGCCATTCTGGTTAAGCGTTTGGAGCAGCAGAATTGCGAAAAATTTGTTCTCTTCTCAACCATTTCCTAGCTTCAAACTCCCATATCTCGCGAACGGATTGACCTAACCCAAAAATTCCTGTTGCATCTGAAAATAGAAACACGCCCGATTACAACGGTATGTGTATTTTTTCCCTAGGCCATCCTGGTTAAGCGTTTGGAGCAGCAGAATTGCGAAAAATTTTTTGCCTTCTCAACCATTTCTTGGCTTCAAACTCCCATATCTCGCGAACGGATTGACCGAACCCAAAAATTCCTATTGTGTCTGAAAGTAGAAACTCGCCCGATTACAGCGGTATGTGTATTTTTTCCCTAGGCCATTCTGGTTAAGCGTTTGGAGCAGCAGAAGTGCAAAAAATTTGTTGTCTTCTGAACCATTTCTTAGCTTCAAACTCCCATATCTCGCGAACGGATTGACCTAACCCAGAAATTCCTGTTGCATCTGAAAGTAGAAACTCGCCGGATTACAACGGTATGTGTATTTTTTCCCCATGCCATTCTGGTTAAGCGTTTCGAGCAGCAGAATTGCGAAAAATTTGTTCTCTTCTCAACCATTTCCTAGCTTCAAACTCCCATATCTCGCGAACGGATTGACCTAACCCAAAAATTCCTGTTGCATCTGAAAATAGAAACACGCCCGATTACAACGGTATGTGTATTTTTTCCCTAGGCGATTCTGGTTAAGCGTTTGGAGCAGCAGAATGGCGAAAAATTTTTTGCCTTCTCAACCATTTCTTGGCATCAAACTCCCATATCTCGCGAACGGATTGACATAACCCTAAAATTCATATTGCATCTGAAAGTAGAAACTCGCCCGATTACAACGGTATGTGTATTTTCTCCCTAGGCCATCCTGGTTAAGCGTTTGGAGCAGCAGAATTGCGAAAAATTTTTTGCCTTCTCAACCATTTCTTGGCTTCAAACTCCCATATCTCGCGAACGGATTGACCGAACCCAAAAATTCCTGTTGCATCTGAAAGTAGAAACTCGCCCGATTACAACGGTATGTGTATTTTTTCCCTAGCCCATTCTGGTTAAGCGTTTGGAGCAGCAGAATTGCGAAAAATTTGTTGCCTTCACAACCATTTCTTAGCTTCAAAGTCCCATATCTCGCGACCGGAATTACCAAACCCAAAAATTCCTGCTGCGTCTGAAATTAGAAACTCGCCCGATTACAACGGTATGCGTATTTTTTCCCTAGGCCATTCTGGTTAAGCGTTTGGAGCAGCAGAATTGCGAAAAATTTTTTGCCTTCTCAACCATTTCTTGGCTTCAAACTCCCATATCTCGCGAACGGATTGACCTAACCCAAAAATTCCTGTTGCATCTGAAAGTGGAAACCCGCCCGATTACAACGGTATGTGTATTTTTTCCCCAGGCCATTCTGGTTAAGCGTTTGGAGCAGCAGAATTGCGAACAATTTTTTGCCTTCTCAACCATTTCTTAGCTTCAAAGGCCCATATCTCGCGAACGGATTGACCACACCCAAAAATTCCTGCTGCGTCTGAAAGTAGAAACTCGCCCGATTACAACGGTATGTGTATTTTTTCCCTAGCCCATTCTGGTTAAACGTTTGGAGCAGCAGAGTTGCGAACAATTTTTTGCCTTCTCAACAATTTCTTAGCTTCAAAGTCCCATATCTCGCGAACGGATTGACCAAACCCAAAAATTCCTGCTGCGTCTGAAAGTAGAAACTCGCCCGATTATAACGGTATGCGTATTTTTTCCCTAGCCCATTCTGGTTAAGCGTTTGGAGCAGCAGAATTGCGAAAAATTTTTTGCCTTCTCAATCATTTCTTGGCCTCAAACTCCCATATCTCGCGAACAGATTGACCTAACCCAAAAATTCCTATTGCATCTGAAAGTAGAAACACGCCCGATTACCGCGGTATGTGTATTTCTTCCCTAGGCCATTCTGGTTAAGCGTTTGGAGCAGCCGAATAGCGAGAAATTTGTTTTCGTCTCAACCATTTCTTAGCTTCAAACTCCCATATCTCGCGAACGGATTGACCTTACCCAAAAATTCCTATTGCGTCTGAAAGTAGAAACTCGCCCGATTACAACGGTATGTGTATTTTTTCCCTAGGCCATTCTGGTTAAGCGTTTGGAGCAGCAGAAGTGCAAAAAATTTGTTGTCTTCTGAACCATTTCTTAGCTTCAAACTCCCATATCTCGCGAACGGATTGACCTAACCCAGAAACTCCTGTTGCATCTGAAAGTAGAAACTCGCCGGATTACAACGGTATGTGTATTTTTTCCCCATGCCATTCTGGTTAAGGGTTTGGAGCAGCAGAATTGCGAAAAATTTGTTCTCTTCTCAACCATTTCCTAGCTTCAAACTCCCATATCTCGCGAACGGATTGACCTAACCCAAAAATTCCTGTTGCATCTGAAAATAGAAACACGCCCGATTACAACGGTATGTGTATTTTTTCCCTAGGCGATTCTGGTTAAGCGTTTGGAGCAGCAGAATGGCGAAAAATTTTTTTGCCTTCTCAACCATTTCTTGGCATCAAACTCCCATATCTCGCGAACGGATTGACATAACCCTAAAATTCATATTGCATCTGAAAGTAGAAACTCGCCCGATTACAACGGTATGTGTATTTTCTCCCTAGGCCATCCTGGTTAAGCGTTTGGAGCAGCAGAATTGCGAAAAATTTTTTGCCTTCTCAACCATTTCTTGGCTTCAAACTCCCATATCTCGCGAACGGATTGACCGAACCCAAAAATTCCTGTTGCATCTGAAAGTAGAAACTCGCCCGATTACAACGGTATGTGTATTTTTTCCCTAGCCCATTCTGGTTAAGCGTTTGGAGCAGCAGAATTGCGAAAAATTTGTTGCCTTCACAACCATTTCTTAGCTTCAAAGTCCCATATCTCGCGACCGGAATTACCAAACCCAAAAATTCCTGCTGCGTCTGAAATTAGAAACTCGCCCGATTACAACGGTATGCGTATTTTTTCCCTAGGCCATTCTGGTTAAGCGTTTGGAGCAGCAGAATTGCGAAAAATTTTTTGCCTTCTCAACCATTTCTTGGCTTCAAACTCCCATATCTCGCGAACGGATTGACCTAACCCAAAAATTCCTGTTGCATCTGAAAGTGGAAACCCGCCCGATTACAACGGTATGTGTATTTCTTCCCCAGGCCATTCTGGTTAAGCGTTTGGAACAGCAGAATTGCGAACAATTTTTTGCCTTCTCAACCATTTCTTAGCTTCAAAGGCCCATATCTCGCGAACGGATTGACCACACCCAAAAATTCCTGCTGCGTCTGAAAGTAGAAACTCGCCCGATTATAACGGTATGCGTATTTTATCCCTAGGCCATTCTGGTTAAGCGTTTGGAGCAGCAGAATTGCGAAAAATTTGTTCTCTTCTCAATCATTTCTTAGCTTCAAACTCCCATATCTCGCGAACGGATTGTCCTAACCCAAAAATTCCTATTGCATCTGAAAGCAGAAACTCACCCGATTACAGCGGTACGTGTATTTTTTCCCTAGGCCATTCTGGTTAAGCGTTTGGAGCAGCAGAATTGAGGAAAATTTTTTGCCTTCTCAACCATTTCTTGGCTTCAAACTCCCATACCTCGCGAACGGATTGACCTAACCCAAAAATACCTGTTGTGTCTGAAAGTAGAAACTCGCCCGATTACAACGGTATGTGTATTTTTTCCCAAGGCCACTCTGGATAAGCGTTTGGTGCAGCAGAAGTGCGAAAAATTTGTTGTCTTCTGAACCATTTCTTAGCTTCAAACTCCCATATCTCGCGAACGAATTGACCAAACCCAAAAATTCCTGTTGCATCTGAAAGTAGAAACTCGCCCGATTAGAACGGTGTGTGTATTTTTTCCCTAGGCCATTCTGGTTAAGCGTTTGGAGCAGCAGAATTGCGAAAAATTTTTTGCCTTCTCAACCATTTCTTGGCTTCAAACTCCCATATCTCGCGAACGGATTGACCTAACCCTAAAATTCCTATTGCATCTGAAAGTAGAAACTCGCCCGATTCCAACGGTATGTGTATTTTTTCCCTAGGCCATTCTGGTTAAGCGTTTGGAGCAGCAGAATTGCGAAAAATTTTTTGCCTTCTCAATCATTTCTTGGCATCAAACTCCCATATCTCGCGAACGGATTGACCTAACCCTAAAATTCCTATTGCATCTGAAAGCAGCAACTCGCCCGATTATAACGTTATGCGTATTTTTTCCCTAGGCCATTCTGGTTAAGCGTTTGGAGCAGCAGAATTGCGAAAAATTTGATCTCTTCTCAACCATTTCTTAGTTTCAAACTCCCATATCTCGCGAACTGATTGACCTAACCCAAAAATTCCTATTGCATCTGAAAGTAGAAACTCGCCCGATTACAGCGGTACGTGTATTTTTTCCCTAGGCCATTCTGGTTAAGCGTTTGGAGCAGCAGAATTGCGAAAAATTTTTTGCCTTCTCAACCATTTCTTGGCTTCAAGCTCCCATATCTCGCGAACGGATTGACCTAACCCAAAAATTCCTATTGCGTCTGAAAGTAGAAACTCGCCCGATTACAACGGTATGTGTATTTTTTCCCTAGGCCATTCTGGTTAAGCGTTTGGAGCAGCAGAATTACGAAAAACTTGTTCTCTTCTCAAACATTTCCTAGCTTCAAACTCCCATATCTCGCGAACGAATTGACCTAACCCAAAAATTCCTATTGCATCTGAAAGTAGAAACTCACCCGATTCCAACGGTATGTGTATTTTTTCCCTAAGCCATTCTGGTTAAGCGTTTGGAGCAGCAGAATTGCGAAAAATTTTTTGCCTTCTCAATCATTTCTTGGCATCAAACTCCCATATCTCGCGAACGGATTGACCTAACCCTAAAATTCCTATTGCATCTGAAAGTAGCAACTCGCCCGATTATAACGTTATGCGTATTTTTTCCCTAGGCCATTCTGGTTAAGCGTTTGGAGCAGCAGAATTGCGAAAAATTTGATCTCTTCTCAACCATTTCTTAGCTTCAAACTCCCATATCTCGCGAACGGATTGACCTAACCCAAAAATTCCTATTGCATTTGAAAGTAGAAACTCGCCCGATTACAACGGTATGTGTATTTTTTCCCTAGGCCATCCTGGTTAAGCGTTTGGAGCAGCAGAATTGCGAAAAATTTTTTGCCTTCTCAACCATTTCTTGGCTTCAAACCCCCATATCTCGCGAACGGGTTGACCTGACCAAAAAATTCCTGTTCCATCTGAACGTAGAAACCCGCCCGATTACAACGGTATGTGTATTTTTTCCCTAGGCCATTCTGGTTAAGCGTTTGGAGCAGCAGAATTGCGAAAAATTTGTTCTGTTCTCAACCATTTCTTAGTTTCAAACTCCCATATCTCGCGAACTGATTGAACTAACCCAAAAATTCCTATTGCATCTGAAAGTAGAAACTCGCCCGATTACAGCGGTACGTGTATTTTTTCCCTAGGCCATTCTGGTTAAGCGTTTGGAGCAGCAGAATTGCGAAAAGTTTTTTGCCTTCTCAACCATTTCTTGGCTTCAAACCCCCATATCTCGCGAACGGATTGACCTAAACCAAAAATTCCTGTTGCATCTGAGAGTAGAAACTCGCCCGATTACAACGGTATGTGTATTTTTTCCCTAGCCCATTCTGGTTAAGCGTTTGGAGCAGCAGAATTGCGAAAAATTTTTTGCCTTCTCAACCATTTCTTAGCTTCAAAGTCCCATATCTCGCGAACGGATTGACCTAACCCAAAAATTCCTGTTGCATCTGAAAATAGAAACTCGCCCGATTACAACGGTATGTGTATTTTTTCCCTAGCCCATTCTGGTTAAGCGTTTGGAGCAGCAGAATTGCGAAAAATTTTTTGCCTTCTCAACCATTTCTTGGCTTCAAGCTCCCATATCTCGCGAACGGATTGACCTAACCCAAAAATTCCTATTGCGTCTGAAAGTAGAAACTCGCCCGATTACAGCGGTACGTGTATTTTTTCCCTAGGCCATTCTGGTTAAGCGTTTGGAGCAGCAGAATTGCGAAAAGTTTTTTGCCTTCTCAACCATTTCTTGGCTTCAAACCCCCATATCTCGCGAACGGATTGACCTAAACCAAAAATTCCTGTTGCATCTGAGAGTAGAAACTCGCCCGATTACAACGGTATGTGTATTTTTTCCCTAGCCCATTCTGGTTAAGCGTTTGGAGCAGCAGAATTGCGAAAAATTTTTTGCCTTCTCAACCATTTCTTAGCTTCAAAGTCCCATATCTCGCGAACGGATTGACCTAACCCAAAAATTCCTGTTGCATCTGAAAATAGAAACTCGCCCGATTACAACGGTATGTGTATTTTTTCCCTAGCCCATTCTGGTTAAGCGTTTGGAGCAGCAGAATTGCGAAAAATTTTTTGCCTTCTCAACCATTTCTTGGCTTCAAGCTCCCATATCTCGCGAACGGATTGACCTAACCCAAAAATTCCTATTGCGTCTGAAAGTAGAAACTCGCCCGATTACAACGGTATGTGTATTTTTTCCCTAGGCCATCCTGGTTAAGCGTTTGGAGCAGCAGAATTGCGAAAAATTTTTTGCCTTCTCAACCATTTCTTGGCTTCAAACCCCCATATCTCGCGAACGGGTTGACCTGACCAAAAAATTCCTGTTCCATCTGAACGTAGAAACTCGCCCGATTACAACGGTATGTGTACTTTTTCCCTAGGCTATTCTGGTTTCGCGTTTGGAGCAGCAGAATTGAGGAAAATTTTTTGCCTTCTCAACCATTTCTTGGCTTCAAACTCCCATACCTCGCGAAAGGATTGACCTAACCCAAAAATTCCTGTTGGGTCTGAAAGTAGAAACTCGCCCGATTACAACGGTATGTGTATTTTTTCCCTAGGCCAATCTGGATAAGCGTTTGGAGCAGCAGAAGTGCGAAAAATTTGTTGTCTTCTGAACCATTTCTTAGCTTCAAACCCCCATATCTCGCGAACGAATTGACCAAACCCAAAAATTCCTGTTGCATCTGAAAGTAGAAACTCGCCCGATTACAACGGTATGCGTATTTTTTCCCTAGGCCATTCTGGTTAAGCGTTTGGAGCAGCAGAATTGCGAAAAATGTTTTGCCTTCTCAACCATTTCTTGGTTTCAAACTCCCATATCTCGCAAACGGATTGACCTAACCCAAAAATTCCTGTTGCGTCTGAAAGTAGAAACTCGCCCGATTATAACGGTATGCGTATTTTTTCCCTATGCCAATCTGGTTAAGCGTTTGGAGCAGCAGAATTGCGAAAAATTTGTTCTCTTCTCAACCATTTCTTAGCTTCAAACTCCCATATCTCGCGAACGGATTGACCAAACCCAAAAATTCCTGCTGCGTCTGAAATTAGAAACTCGCCCGATTACAACGGTATGCGTATTTTTTCCCTAGGCCATTCTGGTTAAGCGTTTGGAGCAGCAGAATTGCGAAAAATTTTTTGCCTTCTCAACCATTTCTTGGCTTCAAACTCCCATATCTCGCGAACGGATTGACCTAACCCAAAAATTCCTGCTGCGTCAGAAATTAGAATCTCGCCCGATTACAACGGTATGCGTATTTTTTCCCTAGGCCATTCTGGTTAAGCGTTTGGAGCAGCAGAATTGCGAAAAATGTTTTGCCTTCTCAACCATTTCTTGGTTTCAAACTCCCATATCTCGCAAACGGATTGACCTAACCCAAAAATTCCTGTTGCGTCTGAAAGTAGAAACTCGCCCGATTACAACGGTATGTGTAATTTTTCCCTAGGCCATTCTGGTTAAGCGTTTGGAGCAGCAGAATTGAGGAAAATTTTTTGCCTTCTCAACCATTTCTTGGCTTCAAACTCCCATACCTCGCGAACGGATTGACCTAACCCAAAAATTCCTGCTGCGTCTGAAATTAGAATCTCGCCCGATTACAACGGTATGCGTATTTTTTCCCTAGGCCATTCTGGTTAAGCGTTTGGAGCAGCAGAATTGCGAAAAATGTTTTGCCTTCTCAACCATTTCTTGGTTTCAAACTCCCATATCTCGCGAACGGATTGACCTAACCCAAAAATACCTGTTGCTTCTGAAAGTAGAAACTCGCCCGATTACAACGGTATGTGTATTTTTTCCCTAGGCCATTCTGGTTAAGCGTTTGGAGCAGCAGAATTACGAAAAACTTGTTCTCTTCTCAAACATTTCCTAGCTTCAAACTCCCATATCTCGCGAACGAATTGACCTAACCCAAAAATTCCTATTGCATCTGAAAGTAGAAACTCACCCGATTACAACGGTATGTGTATTTTTTCCCTAGCCCATTCTGGTTAAGCGTTTGGAGCAGCAGAATTGCGAAAAATTTTTTGCCTTCTCAACCATTTCTTGGCTTCAAGCTCCCATATCTCGCGAACGGATTGACCTAACCCAAAAATTCCTATTGCGTCTGAAAGTAGAAACTCGCCCGATTACAACGGTATGTGTATTTTTTCCCTAGGCCATTCTGGTTAAGCGTATGGAGCAGCAGAATTGCGAAAAATTTTTTGCCTTCTCAACCATTTCTTGGCTTCAAACTCCCATATCTCGCGAACGGATTGACCTAACCCAAAAATTCCTGCTGCGTCTGAAATTAGAATCTCGCCCGATTACAACGGTATGCGTATTTCTTCCCTAGGCCATTCTGGTTAAGCGTTTGGAGCAGCAGAATTGCGAAAAATGTTTTGCCTTCTCAACCATTTCTTGGTTTCAAACTCCCATATCTCGCGAACGGATTGACCTAACCCAAAAATACCTGTTGCTTCTGAAAGTAGAAACTCGCCCGATTACAACGGTATGTGTATTTTTTCCCTAGGCCATTCTGGTTAAGCGTTTGGAGCAGCAGAATTACGAAAAACTTGTTCTCTTCTCAAACATTTCCTAGCTTCAAACTCCCATATCTCGCGAACGGATTGACCTAACCCAAAAATTCCTATTGCATCTGAAAGTATAAACTCACCCGATTACAACGGTATGTGTATTTTTTCCCTAGCCCATTCTGGTTAAGCGTTTGGAGCAGCAGAATTGCGAAAAATTTTTTGCCTTCTCAACCATTTCTTACATTCAAAGTCCCATATCTCGCGAACGGATTGACCAAACCCAAAAATTCCTGCTGCGTCTGAAAGTAGAAACTCGCCCGATTATAACGGTATGCGAATTTTTTCCCTAGGCCAATCTGGTTAAGCGTTTGGAGCAGCAGAATTGCGAAAAATTTTTTGCCTTCTCAACCATTTCTTGGCTTCAAACTCCCATATCCCGCGAACGGATTGACCTAACCCAAAAATTCCTATTGCGTCTGAAAGTAGAAACTCGCCCGATTACAACAGTATGTGTATTTTTTCCCTAGGCCATTCTGGTTAAGCGTTTGGAGCAGCAGAATTGCGAAAAATTTTTTGCCTTCTCAACCATTTCTTGGCTTCAAACTCCCATATCTCGCGAACGGATTGACCTAACCCAAAAATTCCTGCTGCGCCTGAAATTAGAATCTCGCCCGATTACAACGGTATGCGTATTTCTTCCCTAGGCCATTCTGGTTAAGCGTTTGGAGCAGCAGAATTGCGAAAAATGTTTTGCCTTCTCAACCATTTCTTGGTTTCAAACTCCCATATCTCGCGAACGGATTGACCTAACCCAAAAATACCTGTTGCTTCTGAAAGTAGAAACTCGCCCGATTACAACGGTATGTGTATTTTTTCCCTAGGCCATTCTGGTTAAGCGTTTGGAGCAGCAGAATTACGAAAAACTTGTTCTCTTCTCAAACATTTCCTAGCTTCAAACTCCCATATCTCGCGAACGGATTGACCTAACCCAAAAATTCCTATTGCATCTGAAAGTAGAAACTCACCCGATTACAACGGTATGTGTATTTTTTCCCTAGCCCATTCTGGTTAAGCGTTTGGAGCAGCAGAATTGCGAAAAATTTTTTGCCTTCTCAACCATTTCTTAGATTCAAAGTCCCATATCTCGCGAACGGATTGACCAAACCCAAAAATTCCTGCTGCGTCTGAAAGTAGAAACTCGCCCGATTATAACGGTATGCGAATTTTTTCCCTAGGCCAATCCGGTTAAGCGTTTGGAGCAGCAGAATTGCGAAAAATTTGTTCTCTTCTCAACCATTTCTTAGCTTCAAACTCCCATATCTCGCGAACGGATTGACCAAATCCAAAAATTCCTGCTGCGTCTGAAATTAGAAACTCGCCCGATTACAACGGTATGCGTATTTTTTCCCTAGGCCATTCTGGTTAAGCGTTTGGAGCAGCAGAATTGCGAAAAATTTTTTGCCTTCTCAACCATTTCTTGGCTTCAAACTCCCATATCTCGCGAACGGATTGACCTAACCCAAAAATTCCTGCTGCGTCTGAAATTAGAATCTCGCCCGATTACAACGGTATGCGTATTTTTTCCCTGGGCCATTCTGGTAAAGCGTTTGGAGCAGCAGAATTGCGAAAAATGTTTTGCCTTCTCAACCATTTCTTGGTTTCAAACTCCCATATCTCGCAAACGGATTGACCTAACCCAAAAATTCCTGTTGCGTCTGAAAGTAGAAACTCGCCCGATTACAACGGTATGTGTATTTTTTCCCTAGGCCATTCTGGTTAAGCGTTTGGAGCAGCAGAATTGAGGAAAATTTTTTGCCTTCTCAACCATTTCTTGGCTTCAAACTCCCATACCTCGCGAACGGATTGACCTAACCCAAAAATTCCTGTTGGGTCTGAAAGTAGAAACTCGCCCGATTACAACGGTATGTGTATTTTTTCCCTAGGCCACTCTGGATAAGCGTTTGGAGCAGCAGAAGTGCGAAAAATTTGTTGTCTTCTGAACCATTTCTTAGCTTCAAACCCCCATATCTCGCGAACGAATTGACCAAACCCAAAAATTCCTGTTGCATCTGAAAGTAGAAACTCGCCCGATTACAACGGTGTGTGTATTTTTCCCTAGGCCATTCTGGTTAAGCGTTTGGAGCAGCAGAATTGCGAAAAATTTTTTGCCTTCTCAACCATTTCTTGGCTTCAAACTCCCATATCTCGCGAACGGATTGACCTAACCCTAAAATTCCTATTGCATCTGAAAGTAGAAACTCGCCCGATTACAACGGTATGTGTATTTTTTCCCTAGGCCATTCTGGTTTAGCGTTTGGAGCAGCAGAATTGAGGAAAATTTTTTGCCTTCTCAACCATTTCTTGGCTTCAAACTCCCATACCTCGCGAACGGATTGACCTAACCCAAAAATTCCTGTTGCGTCTGAAAATAGAAACTCGCCCGATTACAACGGTATGTGTATTTTTTCCCTTGGCCATTCTGGTTAAGCGTTTGGAGCAGCAGAATTGAGGAAAATTTTTTGCCTACTCAACCATTTCTTGGCTTCAAACTCCCATACCTCGCGAACGGATTGACCTAACCCAAAAATTCCTGTTGGGTCTGAAAGTAGAAACTCGCCCGATTACAACGGTATGTGTATTTTTTCCCTAGGCCAATCTGGATAAGCGTTTGGAGCAGCAGAAGTGCGAAAAATTTGTTGTATTCTGAACCATTTCTTAGATTCAAACCCCCATATCTCGCGAACGAATTGACCAAACCCAAAAATTCCTGTTGCATCTGAAAGTAGAAACTCGCCCGATTACAACGGTATGCGTATTTTTTCCCTAGGCCATTCTGGTTAAGCGTTTGGAGCAGCAGAATTGCGAAAAATGTTTTGCCTTCTCAACCATTTCTTGGTTTCAAACTCCCATATCTCGCAAACGGATTGACCTAACCCAAAAATTCCTGTTGCGTCTGAAAGTAGAAACTCGCCCGATTATAACGGTATGCGTATTTTTTCCCTAGGCCAATCTGGTTAAGCGTTTGGAGCAGCAGAATTGCGAAAAATTTGTTCTCTTCTCAACCATTTCTTAGCTTCAAACTCCCATATCTCGCGAACGGATTGACCAAACCCAAAAATTCCTGTTGCGTCTGAAATTAGAAACTCGCCCGATTACAACGGTATGCGTATTTTTTCCCTAGGCCATTCTGGTTAAGCGTTTGGAGCAGCAGAATTGCGAAAAATTTTTTGCCTTCTCAACCATTTCTTGGCTTCAAACTCCCATATCTCGCGAACGGATTGACCTAACCCAAAAATTCCTGCTGCGTCAGAAATTAGAATCTCGCCCGATTACAACGGTATGCGTATTTTTTCCCTAGGCCATTCTGGTTAAGCGTTTGGAGCAGCAGAATTGCGAAAAATGTTTTGCCTTCTCAACCATTTCTTGGTTTCAAACTCCCATATCTCGCAAACGGATTGACCTAACCCAAAAATTCCTGTTGCGTCTGAAAGTAGAAACTCGCCCGATTACAACGGTATGTGTAATTTTTCCCTAGGCCATTCTGGTTAAGCGTTTGGAGCAGCAGAATTGAGGAAAATTTTTTGCCTTCTCAACCATTTCTTGGCTTCAAACTCCCATACCTCGCGAACGGATTGACCTAACCCAAAAATTCCTGTTGGGTCTGAAAGTAGAAACTCGCCCGATTACAACGGTATGTGTATTTTTTCCCTAGGCCACTCTGGATAAGCGTTTGGAGCAGCAGAAGTGCGAAAAATTTGTTGTCTTCTGAACCATTTCTTAGCTTCAAACCCCCATATCTCGCGAACGAATTGACCAAACCCAAAAATTCCTGTTGCATCTGAAAGTAGAAACTCGCCCGATTACAACGGTGTGTGTATTTTTCCCTAGGCCATTCTGGTTAAGCGTTTGGTGCAGCAGAATTGCGAAAAATTTTTTGCCTTCTCAACCATTTCTTGGCTTCAAACTCCCATATCTCGCGAACGGATTGACCTAACCCTAAAATTCCTATTGCATCTGAAAGTAGAAACTCGCCCGATTACAACGGTATGTGTATTTTTTCCCTAGGCCATTCTTGTTTAGCGTTTGGAGCAGCAGAATTGAGGAAAATTTTTTGCCTTCTCAACCATTTCTTGGCTTCAAACTCCCATACCTCGCGAACGGATTGACCTAACCCAAAAATTCCTGTTGCGTCTGAAAGTAGAAACTCGCCCGATTACAACGGTATGTGTATTTTTTCCCTAGGCCATTCTGGTTAAGCGTTTGGAGCAGCAGAATTGAGGAAAATTTTTTGCCTACTCAACCATTTCTTGGCTTCAAACTCCCATACCTCGCGAACGGATTGACCTAACCCAAAAATTCCTGTTGGGTCTGAAAGTAGAAACTCGCCCGATTACAACGGTATGTGTATTTTTTCCCTAGGCCAATCTGGATAAGCGTTTGGAGCAGCAGAAGTGCGAAAAATTTGTTGTATTCTGAACCATTTCTTAGCTTCAAACCCCCATATCTCGCGAACGAATTGACCAAACCCAAAAATTCCTGTTGCATCTGAAAGTAGAAACTCTCCCGATTACAACGGTATGTGTATTTTTTCCCTAGGCCAATCTGGATAAGCGTTTGGAGCAGCAGAAGTGCGAAAAATTTGTTGTATTCTGAACCATTTCTTAGCTTCAAACCCCCATATCTCGCGAACGAATTGACCAAACCCAAAAATTCCTGTTGCATCTGAAAGTAGAAACTCGCCCGATTACAACGGTATGCGTATTTTTTCCCTAGGCCATTCTGGTTAAGCGTTTGGAGCAGCAGAATTGCGAAAAATGTTTTGCCTTCTCAACCATTTCTTGGTTTCAAACTCCCATATCTCGCAAACGGATTGACCTAACCCAAAAATTCCTGTTGCGTCTGAAAGTAGAAACTCGCCCGATTATAACGGTATGCGTATTTTTTCCCTAGGCCAATCTGGTTAAGCGTTTGGAGCAGCAGAATTGCGAAAAATTTGTTCTCTTCTCAACCATTTCTTAGCTTCAAACTCCCATATCTCGCGAACGGATTGACCAAACCCAAAAATTCCTGTTGCGTCTGAAATTAGAAACTCGCCCGATTACAACGGTATGCGTATTTTTTCCCTAGGCCATTCTGGTTAAGCGTTTGGAGCAGCAGAATTGCGAAAAATTTTTTGCCTTCTCAACCATTTCTTGGCTTCAAACTCCCATATCTCGCGAACGGATTGACCTAACCCAAAAATTCCTGCTGCGTCAGAAATTAGAATCTCGCCCGATTACAACGGTATGCGTATTTTTTCCCTAGGCCATTCTGGTTAAGCGTTTGGAGCAGCAGAATTGCGAAAAATGTTTTGCCTTCTCAACCATTTCTTGGTTTCAAACTCCCATATCTCGCAAACGGATTGACCTAACCCAAAAATTCCTGTTGCGTCTGAAAGTAGAAACTCGCCCGATTACAACGGTATGTGTAATTTTTCCCTAGGCCATTCTGGTTAAGCGTTTGGAGCAGCAGAATTGAGGAAAATTTTTTGCCTTCTCAACCATTTCTTGGCTTCAAACTCCCATACCTCGCGAACGGATTGACCTAACCCAAAAATTCCTGTTGGGTCTGAAAGTAGAAACTCGCCCGATTACAACGGTATGTGTATTTTTTCCCTAGGCCACTCTGGATAAGCGTTTGGAGCAGCAGAAGTGCGAAAAATTTGTTGTCTTCTGAACCATTTCTTAGCTTCAAACCCCCATATCTCGCGAACGAATTGACCAAACCCAAAAATTCCTGTTGCATCTGAAAGTAGAAACTCGCCCGATTACAACGGTGTGTGTATTTTTCCCTAGGCCATTCTGGTTAAGCGTTTGGTGCAGCAGAATTGCGAAAAATTTTTTGCCTTCTCAACCATTTCTTGGCTTCAAACTCCCATATCTCGCGAACGGATTGACCTAACCCTAAAATTCCTATTGCATCTGAAAGTAGAAACTCGCCCGATTACAACGGTATGTGTATTTTTTCCCTAGGCCATTCTGGTTTAGCGTTTGGAGCAGCAGAATTGAGGAAAATTTTTTGCCTTCTCAACCATTTCTTGGCTTCAAACTCCCATACCTCGCGAACGGATTGACCTAACCCAAAAATTCCTGTTGCGTCTGAAAGTAGAAACTCGCCCGATTACAACGGTATGTGTATTTTTTCCCTAGGCCATTCTGGTTAAGCGTTTGGAGCAGCAGAATTGAGGAAAATTTTTTGCCTACTCAACCATTTCTTGGCTTCAAACTCCCATACCTCGCGAACGGATTGACCTAACCCAAAAATTCCTGTTGGGTCTGAAAGTAGAAACTCGCCCGATTACAACGGTATGTGTATTTTTTCCCTAGGCCAATCTGGATAAGCGTTTGGAGCAGCAGAAGTGCGAAAAATTTGTTGTATTCTGAACCATTTCTTAGCTTCAAACCCCCATATCTCGCGAACGAATTGACCAAACCCAAAAATTCCTGTTGCATCTGAAAGTAGAAACTCTCCCGATTACAACGGTGTGTGTATTTTTTCCCTAGGCCATTCTGGTTAAGCGTTTGGAGCAGCAGAATTGCGAAAAATTTTTTGCCTTCTCAACCATTTCTTGGCTTCAAACTCCCATATCTCGAGAACGGATTGACCTAACCCAAAAATTCCTGCTGCGTCTGAAATTAGAATCTCGCCCGATTACAACCGTATGCGTATTTTTTCCCTAGGCCATTTTGGTTAAGCGTTTGGAGCAGCTGAATTGCGAAAAATGTTTTGCCTTCTCAACCATTTCTTGGTTTCAAACTCCCATATCTCGCGAACGGATTGACCTAACCCAAAAATTCCTGTTGGGTCTGAAAGTAGAAACTCGCCCGATTACAACGGTATGGGTATTTCTTCCCTAGGCCACTCTGGATAAGCGTTTGGAGCAGCAGAAGTGCGAAAAATTTGTTGTCTTCTGAACCATTTCTTAGCTTCAAACCCCCATATCTCGCGAACGAATTGACCAAACCCAAAAATTCCTGTTGCATCTGAAAGTAGAAACTCGCCCGATTACAACGGTGTGTGTATTTTTTCCCTAGGCCATTCTGGTTAAGCGTTTGGAGCAGCAGAATTGCGAAAAGTTTTTTGCCTTCTCAACCATTTCTTGGCTTCAAACTCCCATATCTCGCGAACGGATTGACCTAACCCAAAAATTCCTGCTGCGTCTGAAATTAGAATCTCGCCCGATTACAACGGTATGTGTATTTTTTCCCTAGGCCATTCTGGTTAAGCGTTTGGAGCAGCAGAATTGAGGAAAATTTTTTGCCTTCTCAACCATTTCTTGGCTTCAAACTCCCATACCTCGCGAACGGATTGACCTAACCCAAAAATTCCTGTTGCGTCTGAAAGTAGAAACTCGCCCGATTACAACGGTATGTGTATTTTTTCCCTAGGCCATTCTGGTTAAGCGTTTGGAGCAGCAGAATTGAGGAAAATTTTTTGCCTACTCAACCATTTCTTGGCTTCAAACTCCCATACCTCGCGAACGGATTGACCTAACCCAAAAATTCCTGTTGGGTCTGAAAGTAGAAACTCGCCCGATTACAACGGTATGTGTATTTTTTCCCTAGGCCAATCTGGATAAGCGTTTGGAGCAGCAGAAGTGCGAAAAATTTGTTGTATTCTGAACCATTTCTTAGCTTCAAACCCCCATATCTCGCGAACGAATTGACCAAACCCAAAAATTCCTGTTGCATCTGAAAGTAGAAACTCTCCCGATTACAACGGTGTGTGTATTTTTTCCCTAGGCCATTCTGGTTAAGCGTTTGGAGCAGCAGAATTGCGAAAAATTTTTTGCCTTCTCAACCATTTCTTGGCTTCAAACTCCCATATCTCGAGAACGGATTGACCTAACCCAAAAATTCCTGCTGCGTCTGAAATTAGAATCTCGCCCGATTACAACCGTATGCGAATTTTTTCCCTAGGCCATTTTGGTTAAGCGTTTGGAGCAGCTGAATTGCGAAAAATGTTTTGCCTTCTCAACCATTTCTTGGTTTCAAACTCCCATATCTCGCGAACGGATTGACCTAACCCAAAAATTCCTGTTGGGTCTGAAAGTAGAAACTCGACCGATTACAACGGTATGGGTATTTTTTCCCTAGGCCACTCTGGATAAGCGTTTGGAGCAGCAGAAGTGCGAAAAATTTGTTGTCTTCTGAACCATTTCTTAGCTTCAAACCCCCATATCTCGCGAACGAATTGACCAAACCCAAAAATTCCTGTTGCATCTGAAAGTAGAAACTCGCCCGATTACAACGGTGTGTGTATTTTTTCCCTAGGCCATTCTGGTTAAGCGTTTGGAGCAGCAGAATTGCGAAAAGTTTTTTGCCTTCTCAACCATTTCTTGGCTTCAAACTCCCATATCTCGCGAACGGATTGACCTAACCCAAAAATTCCTGCTGCGTCTGAAATTAGAATCTCGCCCGATTACAACGGTATGCGTATTTTTTCCCTAGGCCATTCTGGTTAAGCGTTTGGAGCAGCAGAATTGCGAAAAATGTTTTGCCTTCTCAACCATTTCTTGGTTTCAAACTCCCATATCTCGCGAACGGATTGACCTAACCCAAAGATTCCTGTTGCGTCTGAAAGTAGAAACTCGCCCGATTACAACGGTATGTGTATTTTTTCCCTAGGCCATTCTGGTTAAGCGTTTGGAGCAGCAGAATTAAGGAAAATTTTTTGCCTTCTCAACCATTTCTTGGCTTCAAACTCCCATACCTCGCGAACGGATTGACCTAACCCAAAAATTCCTGTTGGGTCTGAAAGTAGAAACTCGCCCGATTACAACGGTATGTGTATTTTTTCCCTAGGCCACTCTGGATAAGCGTTTGGAGCAGCAGAAGTGCGAAAAATTTGTTGTCTTCTGAACCATTTCTTAGCTTCAAACCCCCACATCTCGCGAACGAATTGACCAAACCCAAAAATTCCTGTTGCATCTGAAAGTAGAAACTCGCCCGATTACAACGGTGTGTGTATTTTTCCCTAGGCCATTCTGGTTAAGCGTTTGGAGCAGCAGAATTGCGAAAAATTTTTTGCCTTCTCAACCATTTCTTGGCTTCAAACTCCCATATCTCGCGAACGGATTGACCTAACCCTAAAATTCCTATTGCATCTGAAAGTAGAAACTCGCCCGATTATAAAGGTATGCGTATTTTTTCCCTAGGCCATTCTGGTTAAGCGTTTGGAGCAGCAGAATTGCGAAAAATTTGTTCTCTTCTCAACCATTTCTTAGCTTCAAACTCCCATATCTCGCGAACGGATTGACCTAACCCAAAAATTCCTATTGCATTTGAAAGTAGAAACTCGCCCGATTACAACGGTACGTGTATTTTTCCCTTAGGCCATTCTGGTTAAGCGATTGGAGCAGCAGAAGTGCGAAAAATTTATTGTCTTGTCAACCATTTCTTAGCTTCAAAGTCCCATGTCTCGCGAACGGTTTGACCTAACCCAAAAATTCCTATTGTAACTGAAAGTAGAAACTCGCCCGATTACAACGGTATGTGTATTTTTTCCCTAGGCCATTCTAGTTAAGCGTTTGAAGCAGGAGAATTGCGGAAAATTTTTTGCCTTCTCAACCATTTCTTGGCTTCAAACCCCCATATCTCGCGAACGGGTTGACCTGACCAAAAAATTCCTGTTGCATCTGAACGTAGAAGCTCGCCCGATTGCAACGGTATGTGTATTTTATTCCTAGGCCATTCTGGTTAAGCGTTTGGAGCAGCAGAATTGCGAAAAATTTGTTCTCTTCTCAACCATTTCTTAGCTTCAAACTCCCATATCTCGCGAACGGATTGACCTAACCCAAAAATTCCTATTGCGTCTGAAAGTAGAAACTCGCCCGATTACAACGGTATGTGTATTTTTTCCCTAGGCCATTCTGGTTAAGCGTTTGGAGCAGCAGAATTGCGAAAAATTTGTTCTGTTCTCAACCATTTCTTAGCTTCAAACTCCCATATCTCGCGAACGGATTGACCTAACCCAAAAATTCCTATTGCGTCTGAAATTAGAAATTCGCCCGATTACAACGGTATGCGTATTTTTTCCCTAGGCCATTCTGGTTAAGCGTTTGGAGCAGCAGAATTGCGAAAAATTTTTTGCCTTCTCAACCATTTCTTGGCTTCAAACTCCCATATCTCGCGAACGGATTGACCTAACCCAAAAATTCCTGTTGCATCTGAAAGTGGAAACCCGCCCGATTACAACGGTACGCGCATTTTTTCCCTAGGCCATTTTGGTTAAGCGTTTGGAGCAGCTGAATTGCGAAAAATGTTTTGCCTTCTCAACCATTTCTTGGTTTCAAACTCCCATATCTCGCGAACGGATTGACCTAACCCAAAAATTCCTGTTGGGTCTGAAAGTAGAAACTCGCCCGATTACAACGGTATGGGTATTTTTCCCTTAGGCCATTCTGGTTAAGCGATTGGAGCAGCAGAAGTGCGAAAAATTTATTGTCTTGTCAACCATTTCTTAGCTTCAAAGTCCCATGTCTCGCGAACGGTTTGACCTAACCCAAAAATTCCTATTGTAACTGAAAGTAGAAACTCGCCCGATTACAACGGTATGTGTATTTTTTCCCTAGGCCATTCTAGTTAAGCGTTTGAAGCAGGAGAATTGCGAAAAATTTTTTGCCTTCTCAACCATTTCTTGGCTTCAAACCCCCATATCTCGCGAACGGGTTGACCTGACCAAAAAATTCCTGTTGCATCTGAACGTAGAAGCTCGCCCGATTGCAACGGTATGTGTATTTTATTCCTAGGCCATTCTGGTTAAGCGTTTGGAGCAGCAGAATTGCGAAAAATTTGTTCTCTTCTCAACCATTTCTTAGCTTCAAACCCCCATATCTCGAGAACGAATTGACCAAACCCAAAAATTCCTGTTGCATCTGAAAGTAGAAACTCGCCCGATTACAACGGTGTGTGTATTTTTTCCCTAGGCCATTCTGGTTAAGCGTTTGGAGCAGCAGAATTGCGAAAAGTTTTTTGCCTTCTCAACCATTTCTTGGCTTCAAACTCCCATATCTCGCGAACGGATTGACCTAACCCAAAAATTCCTGCTGCGTCTGAAATTAGAATCTCGCCCGATTACAACGGTATGCGTATTTTTTCCCTAGGCCATTCTGGTTAAGCGTTTGGAGCAGCAGAATTGCGAAAAATGTTTTGCCTTCTCAACCATTTCTTGGTTTCAAACTCCCATATCTCGCGAACGGATTGACCTAACCCAAAAATTCCTGTTGCGTCTGAAAGTAGAAACTCGCCCGATTACAACGGTATGTGTATTTTTTCCCTAGGCCATTCTGGTTAAGCGTTTGGAGCAGCAGAATTGAGGAAAATTTTTTGCCTTCTCAACCATTTCTTGGCTTCAAACTCCCATACCTCGCGAACGGATTGACCTAACCCAAAAATTCCTGTTGGGTCTGAAAGTAGAAACTCGCCCGATTACAACGGTATGTGTATTTTTTCCCTAGGCCACTCTGGATAAGCGTTTGGAGCAGCAGAAGTGCGAAAAATTTGTTGTCTTCTGAACCATTTCTTAGCTTCAAACCCCCACATCTCGCGAACGAATTGACCAAACCCAAAAATTCCTGTTGCATCTGAAAGTAGAAACTCGCCCGATTACAACGGTGTGTGTATTTTTCCCTAGGCCATTCTGGTTAAGCGTTTGGAGCAGCAGAATTGCGAAAAATTTTTTGCCTTCTCAACCATTTCTTGGCTTCAAACTCCCATATCTCGCGAACGGATTGACCTAACCCTAAAATTCCTATTGAATCTGAAAGTAGAAACTCGCCCGATTATAACGGTATACGTATTTTTTCCCTAGGCCATTCTGGTTAAGCGTTTGGAGCAGCAGAATTGCGAAAAATTTGTTCTCTTCTCAACCATTTCTTAGCTTCAAACTCCCATATCTCGCGAACGGATTGACCTAACCCAAAAATTCCTATTGCATTTGAAAGTAGAAACTCGCCCGATTACAACGGTACGTGTATTTTTCCCTTAGGCCATTCTGGTTAAGCGATTGGAGCAGCAGAAGTGCGAAAAATTTATTGTCTTGTCAACCATTTCTTAGCTTCAAAGTCCCATGTCTCGCGAACGGTTTGACCTAACCCAAAAATTCCTATTGTAACTGAAAGTAGAAAATCGCCCGATTACAACGGTATGTGTATTTTTTCCCTAGGCCATTCTAGTTAAGCGTTTGAAGCAGCAGAATTGCGAAAAATTTTTTGCCTTCTCAACCATTTCTTGGCTTCAAACCCCCATATCTCGCGAACGGGTTGACCTGACCAAAAAATTCCTGTTGCATCTGAACGTAGAAGCTCGCCCGATTGCAACGGTATGTGTATTTTATTCCTAGGCCATTCTGGTTAAGCGCTTGGAGCAGCAGAATTGCGAAAAATTTGTTCTCTTCTCAACCATTTCTTAGCTTCAAACTCCCATATCTCGCGAACGGATTGACCTAACCCAAAAATTCCTATTGCGTCTGAAAGTAGAAACTCGCCCGATTACAACGGTATGTGTATTTTTTCCCTAGGCCATTCTGGTTAAGCGTTTGGAGCAGCAGAATTGCGAAAAATTTGTTCTGTTCTCAACCATTTCTTAGCTTCAAACTCCCATATCTCGCGAACGGATTGACCTAACCCAAAAATTCCTATTGCGTCTGAAATTAGAAATTCGCCCGATTACAACGGTATGCGTATTTTTTCCCTAGGCCATTCTGGTTAAGCGTTTGGAGCAGCAGAATTGCGAAAAATTTTTTGCCTTCTCAACCATTTCTTGGCTTCAAACTCCCATATCTCGCGAACGGATTGACCTAACCCAAAAATTCCTGTTGCATCTGAAAGTGGAAACCCGCCCGATTACAACGGTACGCGTATTTTTTCCCTAGGCCATCCTGGTTAAGCGTTTGGAACAGCAGAAGTGCGAAAAATTTGTTGTCTTCTCAACCATTTCTTAGCTTCAAACTCTCATATCTCGCGAACGGATTGACCTAACCCAAAAATTCCTGTTGCATCTGAAAGTAGAAACTCGCCCGATTACAACGGTGTGTGTATTTTTTCACCAGGCCATTCTGGTTAAGCGTTTGGAGCAGCAGAATTGCGAAAAATTTTTTGCCTTCTCAATCATTTCTTGGTATCAAACTCCCATATCTCGCGAACGGATTGACCTAACCCTAATATTCCTATTGCATCTGAAAGTAGCAACTCGCCCGATTATAACGGTATGCGTATTTTTTCCCTAGGCCATTCTGGTTAAGCGTTTGGAGCAGCAGAATTGCGAAAAATTTGTTCTCTTCTCAACCATTTCTTAGCTTCAAACTCCCATATCTCGCGAACGGATTGACCTAACCCAAAAATTCCTATTGCATTTGAAAATAGAAACTCGCCCGATTACAACGGTACGTGTATTTTTCCCGTAGGCCATTCTGGTTAAGCGATTGGAGCAGCAGAAGTGCGAAAAATTTATTGTCTTGTCAACCATTTCTTAGCTTCAAAGTCCCATGTCTCGCGAACGGATTGACCTTACCCAAAAATTCCTATTGTAACTGAAAGTAGAAACTAGCCCGACTACAACGGTATGTGTATTTTTTCCCTAGGCCATTCTGGTTAAGCGTTTGAAGCAGCAGAATTGCGAAAAATTTTTTGCCTTCTCAACCATTTCTTGGCTTCAAACCCCCATACCTCGCGAACGGGTTGACCTGACCAAAAAATTCCTGTTGCATCTGAACGTAGAAACTCGCCCGATTGCAACGGTATGTGTATTTTATCCCTAGGCCATTCTGGTTAAGCGTTTGGAGCAGCAGAATTGCGAAAAATTTGTTCTCTTCTCAACCATTTCTTAGATTCAAACTCCCATATCTCGCGAACGGATTGACCTTACCCAAAAATTCCTATTGCGTCTGAAAGTAGAAACTCGCCCGATTACAACGGTATGTGTATTTTTTCCCTAGGCCATTCTGGAAAGCGTTTGGAGCAGCAGAATTGCGAAAAATTTGTTCTGTTCTCAACCATTTCTTAGCTCAAACTCCCATGTCTCGCGAACGGATTGACCTAACCCAAAAATTCCTATTGTAACTGAAAGTAGAAACTCGCCCGATTACAACGGTATGTGTATTTTTTACCTAGGCCATTCTAGTTAAGCGTTTGAAGCAGCAGAATTGCGAAAAATTTTTTGCCTTCTCAACCATTTCTTGGCTTCAAACCCCCATATCTCGCGAACGGGTTGACCTGACCAAAAAATTCCTGTTGCATCTGAACGTAGAAGCTCGCCCGATTGCAACGGTATGTGTATTTTATTCCTAGGCCATTCTGGTTAAGCGTTTGGAGCAGCAGAATTGCGAAACATTTTTTGCCTTCTCAACCATTTCTTAGCTTCAAACTCCCATATCTCGCGAACGGATTGACCTAACCCAAAAATTCCTATTGCGTCTGAAAGTAGAAACTCGCCCGATTACAACGGTATGTGTATTTTTTCCCTAGGCCATTCTGGTTAAGCGATTGGAGCAGCAGAAGTGCGAAAAATTTATTGTCTTGTCAACCATTTCTTAGCTTCAAAGTCCCATGTCTCGCGAACGGATTGACCTAACCCAAAAATTCCTATTGTAACTGAAAGTAGAAACTCGCCCGATTACAACGGTATGTGTATTTTTTCCCTAGTCCATTCTGGTTAAGCGTTTGAAGCAGCAGAATTGCGAAATATTTTTTGCCTTCTCAACCATTTCTTGGCTTCAAACCCCCATACCTCGCGAACGGGTTGACCTGACCAAAAAATTCCTGTTGCTTCTGAACGTAGAAACTCGCCCGATTGCAACGGAATGTGTATTTTATCCCTAGGCCATTCTGGTTAAGCGTTTGGAGCAGCAGAATTGCGAAAAATTTGTTCTCTTCTCAACCATTTCATAGCTTCAAACTCCCATATCTCGCGAACGGATTGACCTAACCCAAAAATTCCTATTGCGTCTGAATGTAGAAACTCGCCCGATTACAACGGTATGTGTATTTTTTCCCTAGGCCATTCTGGTTAAGCGTTTGGAGCAGCAGAATTGCGAAAAATTTGTTCTGTTCTCAACCATTTCTTAGCTTCAAACTCCCATATCTCGCGAACGGATTGACCTAATCCAAAAATTCCTGTTCCATCTGAAAGTAGAAACTCGCCCGATTACAACGGTATGTGTATTTTTTCCCTAGGCCATTCTGGTTAAGCGTTTGGAGCAGCAGAATTGAGGAAAATTTTTGCCTTCTCAACCATTTCTTACATTCAAAGTCCCATGTCTCGCGAACGGATTGACCTAACCCAAAAATTCCTATTGTAACTGAAAGTAGAAACTCGCCCGATTACAACGGTATGTGTATTTTATCCCTAGGCCATTCTGGTTAAGCGATTGGAGCAGCAGAAGTGCGAAAAATTTATTGTCTTGTCAACCATTTCTTACCTTCAAAGTCCCATGTCTCGCGAACGGATTGACCTAACCCAAAAATTCCTATTGTAACTGAAAGTAGAAACTCGCCCGATTACAACGGTATGTGTATTTTATCCCTAGGCCATTCTGGTTAAGCGTTTGGAGCAGCAGAATTGCGAAAAATTTGTTCTCTTCTCAACCATTTCTTATTTTCAAACTCCCATATCTCGCGAACGGATTGACCTAACCCAAAAATTCCTATTGCGTCTGAAAGTAGAAACTCGCCCGATTACAACGGTATGTGTATTTTTTCCCTAGGCCATTCTGGTTAAGCGATTGGAGCAGCAGAAGTGCGAAAAATTTATTGTCTTGTGAACCATTTCTTAGCTTCAAAGTCCCATGTCTCGCGAACGGATTGACCTAACCCAAAAATTCCTATTGTAACTGAAAGTAGAAACTCGCCCGATTACAACGGTATGTGTATTTTTTCCCTAGGCCATTCTGGTTAAGCGTTTGAAGCAGCAGAATTGCGAAAAATTTTTTGCCTTCTCAACCATTTCTTGGCTTCAAACCCCCATACCTCGCGAACGGGTTGACCTGACCAAAAAATTCCTGTTGCTTCTGAACGTAGAAACTCGCCCGATTGCAACGGTATGTGTATTTTATCCCTAGGCCATTCTGGTTAAGCGTTTGGAGCAGCAGAATTGCGAAAAATTTGTTCTCTTCTCAACCATTTCTTAGCTTCAAACTCCCATATCTCGCGAACGGATTGACCTAACCCAAAAATTCCTATTGCGTCTGAAAGTAGAAACTCGCCCGATTACAACGGTATGTGTATTTTTTCCCTAGGCCATTCTGGTTAAGCGTTTGGAGCAGCAGAATTGCGAAAAATTTGTTCTGTTCTCAACCATTTCTTAGCTTCAAACTCCCATATCTCGCGAACGGATTGACCTAACCCAAAAATTCCTATTGCATCTGAAAGTAGAAACTCGCCCGATTACAGCGGTACGTGTATTTTTTCCCTAGGCCATTCTGGTTAAGCGTTTGGAGCAGCAGAATTGAGGAAAATTTTTTGCCTTCTCAACAATTTCTTGGCTTCAAACTCCCATACCTCGCGAACGGATTGACCTAACCCAAAAATTCCTATTGCATCTGAAAGTAGAAACTCGCCCGATTGCAACGGTATGTGTATTTTATCCCTAGGCCATTCTGGTTAAGCGTTTGGAGCAGCAGAATTGCGAAAAATTTGTTGCCTTCTCAACCATTTCTTAGCTTCAAAGTCCCATATCTCGCGAACGGATTGACCAAACCCAAAAATTCCTATTGTAACTGAAAGTAGAAACTCGCCCGATTACAACGGTATGTGTATTTTATCCCTAGGCCATTCTGGTTAAGCGTTTGGAGCAGCAGAATTGCGAAAAATTTGTTCTCTTCTCAACCATTTCTTAGTTTCAAACTCCCATATCTCGCGAACGGATTGACCTAACCCAAAAATTCCTATTGCGTCTGAAAGTAGAAACTCGCCCGATTACAACGGTATGTGTATTTTTTTCCTAGGCCATTCTGGTTAAGCGTTTGGAGCAGCAGAATTGCGAAAAATGTTTTGCCTTCTCAACCATTTCTTGGTTTCAAACTCCCATATCTCGCGAACGGATTGACCTAACCCAAAAATTCCTGTTGCGTCTGAAAGTAGAAACTCGCCCGATTACAACGGTATGTGTATTTTTTCCCTAGGCCACTCTGGATAAGCGTTTGGAGCAGCAGAAGTGCGAAAAATTTGTTGTCTTCTGAACCATTTCTTAGCTTCAAACTCCCATATCTCGCGAACGGATTGACCTAACCCAAAAATTCCTATGGCGTCTGAAAGTAGGAACTCGCCCGATTACAACGGTATGTGTATTTTTTCCCTAGGCCATTCTGGTTAAGCGTTTGGAGCAGCAGAATTGCGAAAAATTTGTTCTGTTCTCAACCATTTCTTGGCTTCAAACTCCCATATCTCGCGAACGGATTGATCTAATCCAAAAGTTCCTATTGCGTCTGAAAGTAGAAACTCGCCCGATTACAACGGTATGTGTATTTTTTCCCTAGCCCATTCTGGTTAAGCGTTTGGAGCAGCAGAATTGCGAAAAATTTGTTGCCTTCTCAACCATTTCTTAGCTTCAAACTCCCATATCTCGCGAACGGATTGACCTAACCCAAAAATTCCTATTGCATCTGAAAGTAGAAACTCGCCCGATTACAGCGGTACGTGTATTTTTTCCCTAGGCCATTCTGGTTAAGCGTTTGGAGCAGCAGAATTGCGAAAAATTTTTTGCCTTCTCAACCATTTCTTGGCTTCAAACTCCCATATCTCGCGAACGGATTGACCTAATCCAAAAATTCCTGTTCCATCTGAAAGTAGAAACTCGCCCGATTACAACGGTATGTGTATTTTTTCCCTAGCCCATTCTGGTTAAGCGTTTGGAGCAGCAGAATTGCGAAAAATTTGTTGCCTTCTCAACCATTTCTTAGCTTCAAAGTCCCATATCTCGCGAACGGATTGAACAAACCCAAAAATTCCTGCTGCGTCTGAAATTAGAAACTCGCCCGATTACAACGGTATGCGTATTTTTTCCCTAGGGCATTCTGGTTAAGCGTTTGGAGCAGCAGAATTGCGAAAAATTTTTTGCCTTCTCAACCATTTCTTGGCTTCAAACTCCCATATCTCGCGAACGGATTGACCTAACCCAAAAATTCCTGCTGCGTCTGAAATTAGAATCTCGCCCGATTACAACGGTATGTGTATTTTTTCCCTAGGCCATTCTGGTTAAGCGTTTGGAGCAGCAGAATTGAGGAAAATTTTTTGCCTTCTCAACCATTTCTTGGCTTCAAACTCCCATACCTCGCGAACGGATTGACCTAACCCAAAAATTCCTGTTGGGTCTGAAAGTAGAAACTCGCCCGATTACAACGGTATGTGTATTTTTTCCCTAGGCCACTCTGGATAAGCGTTTGGAGCAGCAGAAGTGCGAAAAATTTGTTGTCTTCTGAACCATTTCTTAGCTTCAAACCCCCATATCTCGCGAACGGATTGACCTAACCCAAAAATTCCTGTTGCGTCTGAAAGTAGAAACTCGCCAGATTACAACGGTATGTGTATTTTTTCCCTAGGCCATTCTGGTTAAGCGTTTGGAGCAGCAGAATTGCGAAAAATTTGTTGCCTTCTCAACCATTGCTTAGCTTCAAAGTCCCATATCTCGCGAACGGATTTACCAAACCCAAAAATTCCTGCTGCGTCTGAAATTAGAAACTCGCCCGATTACAACGGTATGCGTATTTTTTCCCTAGGCCATTCTGGTTAAGCGTTTGGAGCAGCAGAATTGCGAAAAATTTTTTGCCTTCTCAACCATTTCTTGGCTTCAAACTCCCATATCTCGCAAACGGATTGACCTAACCCAAAAATTCCTGCTGCGTCTGAAATTAGAATCTCGCCCGATTACAACGGTATGTGTATTTTTTCCCTAGGCCATTCTGGTTAAGCGTTTGGAGCAGCAGAATTGAGGAAAATTTTTGCCTTCTCAACCATTTCTTACATTCAAAGTCCCATGTCTCGCGAACGGATTGACCTAACCCAAAAATTCCTATTGTAACTGAAAGTAGAAACTCGCCCGATTACAACGGTATGTGTATTTTATCCCTAGGCCATTCTGGTTAAGCGATTGGAGCAGCAGAAGTGCGAAAAATTTATTGTCTTGTCAACCATTTCTTACCTTCAAAGTCCCATGTCTCGCGAACGGATTGACCTAACCCAAAAATTCCTATTGTAACTGAAAGTAGAAACTCGCCCGATTACAACGGTATGTGTATTTTATCCCTAGGCCATTCTGGTTAAGCGTTTGGAGCAGCAGAATTGCGAAAAATTTGTTCTCTTCTCAACCATTTCTTATTTTCAAACTCCCATATCTCGCGAACGGATTGACTTAACCCAAAAATTCCTATTGCGTCTGAAAGTAGAAACTCGCCCGATTACAACGGTATGTGTATTTTTTCCCTAGGCCATTCTGGTTAAGCGATTGGAGCAGCAGAAGTGCGAAAAATTTATTGTCTTGTCAACCATTTCTTAGCTTCAAAGTCCCATGTCTCGCGAACGGATTGACCTAACCCAAAAATTCCTATTGTAACTGAAAGTAGAAACTCGCCCGATTACAACGGTATGTGTATTTTTTCCCTAGGCCATTCTGGTTAAGCGTTTGAAGCAGCAGAATTGCGAAAAATTTTTTGCCTTCTCAACCATTTCTTGGCTTCAAACCCCCATACCTCGCGAACGGGTTGACCTGACCAAAAAATTCCTGTTGCTTCTGAACGTAGAAACTCGCCCGATTGCAACGGTATGTGTATTTTATCCCTAGGCCATTCTGGTTAAGCGTTTGGAGCAGCAGAATTGCGAAAAATTTGTTCTCTTCTCAACCATTTCTTAGCTTCAAACTCCCATATCTCGCGAACGGATTGACCTAACCCAAAAATTCCTATTGCGTCTGAAAGTAGAAACTCGCCCGATTACAACGGTATGTGTATTTTTTCCCTAGGCCATTCTGGTTAAGCGTTTGGAGCAGCAGAATTGCGAAAAATTTGTTCTGTTCTCAACCATTTCTTAGCTTCAAACTCCCATATCTCGCGAACGGATTGACCTAACCCAAAAATTCCTATTGCATCTGAAAGTAGAAACTCGCCCGATTACAGCGGTACGTGTATTTTTTCCCTAGGCCATTCTGGTTAAGCGTTTGGAGCAGCAGAATTGAGGAAAATTTTTTGCCTTCTCAACCATTTCTTGGCTTCAAACTCCCATACCTCGCGAACGGATTGACCTAACCCAAAAATTCCTATTGCATCTGAAAGTAGAAACTCGCCCGATTGCAACGGTATGTGTATTTTATCCCTAGGCCATTCTGGTTAAGCGTTTGGAGCAGCAGAATTGCGAAAAATTTGTTGCCTTCTCAACCATTTCTTAGCTTCAAAGTCCCATAACTCGCGAACGGATTGACCAAACCCAAAAATTCCTATTGTAACTGAAAGTAGAAACTCGCCCGATTACAACGGTATGTGTATTTTATCCTTAGGCCATTCTGGTTAAGCGTTTGGAGCAGCAGAATTGCGAAAAATTTGTTCTCTTCTCAACCATTTCTTAGTTTCAAACTCCCATATCTCGCGAACGGATTGACCTAACCCAAAAATTCCTATTGCGTCTGAAAGTAGAAACTCGCCCGATTACAACGGTATGTGTATTTTTTTCCTAGGCCATTCTGGTTAAGCGTTTGGAGCAGCAGAATTGCGAAAAATGTTTTGCCTTCTCAACCATTTCTTGGTTTCAAACTCCCATATCTCGCGAACGGATTGACCTAACCCAAAAATTCCTGTTGCGTCTGAAAGTAGAAACTCGCCCGATTACAACGGTATGTGTATTTTTTCCCTAGGCCACTCTGGATAAGCGTTTGGAGCAGCAGAAGTGCGAAAAATTTGTTGTCTTCTGAACCATTTCTTAGCTTCAAACTCCCATATCTCGCGAACGGATTGACCTAACCCAAAAATTCCTATGGCGTCTGAAAGTAGGAACTCGCCCGATTACAACGGTATGTGTATTTTTTCCCTAGGCCATTCTGGTTAAGCGTTTGGAGCAGCAGAATTGCGAAAAATTTGTTCTGTTCTCAACCATTTCTTAGCTTCAAACTCCCATATCTCGCGAACGGATTGACCTAACCCAAAAATTCCTATTGCATCTGAAAGTAGAAACTCGCCCGATTACAGCGGTACGTGTATTTTTTCCCTAGGCCATTCTGGTTAAGCGTTTGGAGCAGCAGAATTGCGAAAATTTTTTGCCTGCTCAACCATTTCTTGGCTTCAAACTCCCATATCTCGCGAACGGATTGATCTAATCCAAAAGTTCCTATTGCGTCTGAAAGTAGAAACTCGCCCGATTACAACGGTATGTGTATTTTTTCCCTAGCCCATTCTGGTTAAGCGTTTGGAGCAGCAGAATTGCGAAAAATTTGTTGCCTTCTCAACCATTTCTTAGCTTCAAACTCCCATATCTCGCGAACGGATTGACCTAACCCAAAAATTCCTATTGCATCTGAAAGTAGAAACTCGCCCGATTACAGCGGTACGTGTATTTTTTCCCTAGGCCATTCTGGTTAAGCGTTTGGAGCAGCAGAATTGCGAAAAATTTTTTGCCTTCTCAACCATTTCTTGGCTTCAAACTCCCATATCTCGCGAACGGATTGACCTAATCCAAAAATTCCTGTTCCATCTGAAAGTAGAAACTCGCCCGATTACAACGGTATGTGTATTTTTTCCCTAGCCCATTCTGGTTAAGCGTTTGGAGCAGCAGAATTGCGAAAAATTTGTTGCCTTCTCAACCATTTCTTAGCTTCAAAGTCCCATATCTCGCGAACGGATTGACCAAACCCAAAAATTCCTGCTGCGTCTGAAATTAGAAACTCGCCCGATTACAACGGTATGCGTATTTTTTCCCTAGGGCATTCTGGTTAAGCGTTTGGAGCAGCAGAATTGCGAAAAATTTTTTGCCTTCTCAACCATTTCTTGGCTTCAAACTCCCATATCTCGCGAACGGATTGACCTAACCCAAAAATTCCTGCTGCGTCTGAAATTAGAATCTCGCCCGATTACAACGGTATGTGTATTTTTTCCCTAGGCCATTCTGGTTAAGCGTTTGGAGCAGCAGAATTGAGGAAAATTTTTTGCCTTCTCAACCATTTCTTGGCTTCAAACTCCCATACCTCGCGAACGGATTGACCTAACCCAAAAATTCCTGTTGGGTCTGAAAGTAGAAACTCGCCCGATTACAACGGTATGTGTATTTTTTCCCTAGGCCACTCTGGATAAGCGTTTGGAGCAGCAGAAGTGCGAAAAATTTGTTGTCTTCTGAACCATTTCTTAGCTTCAAACTCCCATATCTCGCGAACGGATTGACCTAACCCAAAAATTCCTGTTGCGTCTGAAAGTAGAAACTCGCCAGATTACAACGGTATGTGTATTTTTTCCCTAGGCCATTCTGGTTAAGCGTTTGGAGCAGCAGAATTGCGAAAAATTTGTTGCCTTCTCAACCATTGCTTAGCTTCAAAGTCCCATATCTCGCGAACGGATTTACCAAACCCAAAAATTCCTGCTGCGTCTGAAATTAGAAACTCGCCCGATTACAACGGTATGCGTATTTTTTCCCTAGGCCATTCTGGTTAAGCGTTTGGAGCAGCAGAATTGCGAAAAATTTTTTGCCTTCTCAACCATTTCTTGGCTTCAAACTCCCATATCTCGCAAACGGATTGACCTAACCCAAAAATTCCTGCTGCGTCTGAAATTAGAATCTCGCCCGATTACAACGGTATGTGTATTTTTTCCCTAGGCCATTCTGGTTAAGCGTTTGGAGCAGCAGAATTGAGGAAAATTTTTGCCTTCTCAACCATTTCTTACATTCAAAGTCCCATGTCTCGCGAACGGATTGACCTAACCCAAAAATTCCTATTGTAACTGAAAGTAGAAACTCGCCCGATTACAACGGTATGTGTATTTTATCCCTAGGCCATTCTGGTTAAGCGATTGGAGCAGCAGAAGTGCGAAAAATTTATTGTCTTGTCAACCATTTCTTACCTTCAAAGTCCCATGTCTCGCGAACGGATTGACCTAACCCAAAAATTCCTATTGTAACTGAAAGTAGAAACTCGCCCGATTACAACGGTATGTGTATTTTATCCCTAGGCCATTCTGGTTAAGCGTTTGGAGCAGCAGAATTGCGAAAAATTTGTTCTCTTCTCAACCATTTCTTATTTTCAAACTCCCATATCTCGCGAACGGATTGACTTAACCCAAAAATTCCTATTGCGTCTGAAAGTAGAAACTCGCCCGATTACAACGGTATGTGTATTTTTTCCCTAGGCCATTCTGGTTAAGCGATTGGAGCAGCAGAAGTGCGAAAAATTTATTGTCTTGTCAACCATTTCTTAGCTTCAAAGTCCCATGTCTCGCGAACGGATTGACCTAACCCAAAAATACCTATTGTAACTGAAAGTAGAAACTCGCCCGATTACAACGGTATGTGTATTTTTTCCCTAGGCCATTCTGGTTAAGCGTTTGAAGCAGCAGAATTGCGAAAAATTTTTTGCCTTCTCAACCATTTCTTGGCTTCAAACCCCCATACCTCGCGAACGGGTTGACCTGACCAAAAAATTCCTGTTGCTTCTGAACGTAGAAACTCGCCCGATTGCAACGGTATGTGTATTTTATCCCTAGGCCATTCTGGTTAAGCGTTTGGAGCAGCAGAATTGCGAAAAATTTGTTCTCTTCTCAACCATTTCTTAGCTTCAAACTCCCATATCTCGCGAACGGATTGACCTAACCCAAAAATTCCTATTGCGTCTGAAAGTAGAAACTCGCCCGATTACAACGGTATGTGTATTTTTTCCCTAGGCCATTCTGGTTAAGCGTTTGGAGCAGCAGAATTGCGAAAAATTTGTTCTGTTCTCAACCATTTCTTAGCTTCAAACTCCCATATCTCGCGAACGGATTGACCTAACCCAAAAATTCCTATTGCATCTGAAAGTAGAAACTCGCCCGATTACAGCGGTACGTGTATTTTTTCCCTAGGCCATTCTGGTTAAGCGTTTGGAGCAGCAGAATTGAGGAAAATTTTTTGCCTTCTCAACCATTTCTTGGCTTCAAACTCCCATACCTCGCGAACGGATTGACCTAACCCAAAAATTCCTATTGCATCTGAAAGTAGAAACTCGCCCGATTGCAACGGTATGTGTATTTTATCCCTAGGCCATTCTGGTTAAGCGTTTGGAGCAGCAGAATTGCGAAAAATTTGTTGCCTTCTCAACCATTTCTTAGCTTCAAAGTCCCATAACTCGCGAACGGATTGACCAAACCCAAAAATTCCTATTGTAACTGAAAGTAGAAACTCGCCCGATTACAACGGTATGTGTATTTTATCCTTAGGCCATTCTGGTTAAGCGTTTGGAGCAGCAGAATTGCGAAAAATTTGTTCTCTTCTCAACCATTTCTTAGTTTCAAACTCCCATATCTCGCGAACGGATTGACCTAACCCAAAAATTCCTATTGCGTCTGAAAGTAGAAACTCGCCCGATTACAACGGTATGTGTATTTTTTTCCTAGGCCATTCTGGTTAAGCGTTTGGAGCAGCAGAATTGCGAAAAATGTTTTGCCTTCTCAACCATTTCTTGGTTTCAAACTCCCATATCTCGCGAACGGATTGACCTAACCCAAAAATTCCTGTTGCGTCTGAAAGTAGAAACTCGCCCGATTACAACGGTATGTGTATTTTTTCCCTAGGCCATTCTGGTTAAGCGTTTGTAGCAGCAGAATTGAGGAAAATTTTTTGCCTTCTCAACCATTTCTTGGCTTCAAACTCCCATACCTCGCGAACGGATTGACCTAACCCAAAAATTCCTGTTGGGTCTGAAAGTAGAAACTCGCCCGATTACAACGGTATGTGTATTTTTTCCCTAGGCCACTCTGGATAAGCGTTTGGAGCAGCAGATGTGCGAAAAATTTGTTGTCTTCTGAACCATTTCTTAGCTTCAAACTCCCATATCTCGCGAACGGATTGACCTAACCCAAAAATTCCTATTGCGTCTGAAAGTAGAAACTCGCCCGATTACAACGGTATGTGTATTTCTTCCCTAGGCCATTCTGGTTAAGCGTTTGGAGCAGCAGAATTGCGAAATATTTGTTCTGTTCTCAACCATTTCTTAGCTTCAAACTCCCATATCTCGCGAACGGATTGACCTAACCCAAAAATTCCTATTGCATCTGAAAGTAGAAACTCGCCCGATTACAGCGGTACGTGTATTTTTTCCCTAGGCCATTCTGGTTAAGCGTTTGGAGCAGCAGAATTGCGAAAATTTTTTGCCTGCTCAACCATTTCTTGGCTTCAAACTCCCATATCTCGCGAACGGATTGACCTAATCCAAAAATTCCTGTTCCATCTGAAAGTAGAAACTCGCCCGATTACAACGGTATGTGTATTTTTTCCCTAGCCCATTCTGGTTAAGCGTTTAGAGCAGCAGAATTGCGAAAAATTTGTTGCCTTCTCAACCATTTCTTAGCTTCAAAGTCCCATATCTCGCGAACGGATTGACCAAACCCAAAAATTCCTATTGCGTCTGAAAGTAGAAACTCGCCCGATTACAACGGTATGTGTATTTTTTCCCTAGGCCATTCTGGTTAAGCGATTGGAGCAGCAGAAGTGCGAAAAATTTTTTGTCTTGTCAACCATTTCTTAGCTTCAAAGTCCCATGTCTCGCGAACGGATTGACCTAACCCAAAAATTCCTATTGCGTCTGAAAGTAGAAACTCGCCCGATTACAACGGTATGTGTATTTTTTCCCTAGCCCATTCTGGTTAAGCGTTTGGAGCAGCAGAATTGCGAAAAATTTGTTGCCTTCTCAACCATTTCTTAGCTTCAAACTCCCATATCTCGCGAACGGATTGACCTAACCCAAAAATTCCTATTGCATCTGAAAGTAGAAACTCGCCCGATTACAGCGGTACGTGTATTTTTTCCCTAGGCCATTCTGGTTAAGCGTTTGGAGCAGCAGAATTGCGAAAAATGTTTTGCCTTCTCAACCATTTCTTGGCTTCAAACTCCCATATCTCGCGAACGGATTGACCTAACCCTAAAATTCCTATTGCATCTGAAAGTAGCAACTCGCCCGATTATAACGGTATGCGTATTTTTTCCCTAGGCCATTCTGGTTAAGCGTTTGGAGCAGCAGAATTGCGAAAAATTTGTTCTCTTCTCAACCATTTCTTAGCTTCAAACTCCCATATCTCTCGAACGGATTGACCTAACCCAAAAATTCCTATTGCATTTGAAAGTAGAAACTCGCCCGATTACAACGGTATGTGTATTTTTCCCTTAGGCCATTCTGGTTAAGCGATTGGAGCAGCAGAATTGCGAAAAATTTATTGTCTTGTCAACCATTTCTTAGCTTCAAACTCCCATATCTCGCGAACGGATTGACCTAACCCAAAAATTCCTATTGCATCTGAAAGTAGAAACTCGCCCGATTACAGCGGTACGTGTATTTTTTCCCTAGGCCATTCTGGTTAAGCGATTGGAGCAGCAGAAGTGCGAAAAATTTATTGTCTTGTCAACCATTTCTTAGCTTCAATGTCCCATGTCTCGCGAACGGATTGACCTAACCCAAAAATTCCTATTGTAACTGAAAGTAGAAACTCGCCCGATTACAACGGTATGTGTATTTTTTCCCTAGGCCATTCTGGTTAAGCGTTTGAAGCAGCAGAATTGCGAAAAATTTTTTGCCTTCTCAACCATTTCTTGGCTTCAAACCCCCATACCTCGCGAACGGGTTGACCTGACCAAAAAATTCCTGTTGCTTCTGAACGTAGAAACTCGCCCGATTGCAACGGTATGTGTATTTTATCCCTAGGCCATTCTGGTTAAGCGTTTGGAGCAGCAGAATTGCGAAAAATTTGTTCTCTTCTCAACCATTTCTTAGCTTCAAACTCCCATATCTCGCGAACGGATTGACCTAACCCAAAAATTCCTATTGCGTCTGAAAGTAGAAACTCGCCCGATTACAACGGTATGTGTATTTTTTCCCTAGGCCATTCTGGTTAAGCGTTTGGAGCAGCAGAATTGCGAAAAATTTGTTCTGTTCTCAACCATTTCTTAGCTTCAAACTCCCATATCTCGCGAACGGATTGACCTAACCCAAAAATTCCTATTGCATCTGAAAGTAGAAACTCGCCCGATTACAGCGGTACGTGTATTTTTTCCCTAGGCCATTCTGGTTAAGCGTTTGGAGCAGCAGAATTGAGGAAAATTTTTCGCCTTCTCAACCATTTCTTGGCTTCAAACTCCCATACCTCGCGAACGGATTGACCTAACCCAAAAATTCCTATTGCATCTGAAAGTAGAAACTCGCCCGATTGCAACGGTATGTGTATTTTATCCCTAGGCCATTCTGGTTAAGCGTTTGGAGCAGCAGAATTGCGAAAAATTTGTTGCCTTCTCAACCATTTCTTAGCTTCAAAGTCCCATATCTCGCGAACGGATTGACCAAACCCAAAAATTCCTATTGTAACTGAAAGTAGAAACTCGCCCGATTACAACGGTATGTGTATTTTATCCTTAGGCCATTCTGGTTAAGCGTTTGGAGCAGCAGAATTGCGAAAAATTTGTTCTCTTCTCAACCATTTCTTAGTTTCAAACTCCCATATCTCGCGAACGGATTGACCTAACCCAAAAATTCCTATTGCGTCTGAAAGTAGAAACTCGCCCGATTACAACGGTATGTGTATTTTTTTCCTAGGCCATTCTGGTTAAGCGTTTGGAGCAGCAGAATTGCGAAGAATGTTTTGCCTTCTCAACCATTTCTTGGTTTCAAACTCCCATATCTCGCGAACGGATTGACCTAACCCAAAAATTCCTGTTGCGTCTGAAAGTAGAAACTCGCCCGATTACAACGGTATGTGTATTTTTTCCCTAGGCCATTCTGGTTAAGCGTTTGTAGCAGCAGAATTGAGGAAAATTTTTTGCCTTCTCAACCATTTCTTGGCTTCAAACTCCCATACCTCGCGAACGGATTGACCTAACCCAAAAATTCCTGTTGGGTCTGAAAGTAGAAACTCGCCCGATTACAACGGTATGTGTATTTTTTCCCTAGGCCACTCTGGATAAGCGTTTGGAGCAGCAGATGTGCGAAAAATTTGTTGTCTTCTGAACCATTTCTTAGCTTCAAACTCCCATATCTCGCGAACGGATTGACCTAACCCAAAAATTCCTATTGCGTCTGAAAGTAGAAACTCGCCCGATTACAACGGTATGTGTATTTTTTCCCTAGGCCATTCTGGTTAAGCGTTTGGAGCAGCAGAATTGCGAAATATTTGTTCTGTTCTCAACCATTTCTTAGCTTCAAACTCCCATATCTCGCGAACGGATTGACCTAACCCAAAAATTCCTATTGCATCTGAAAGTAGAAACTCGCCCGATTACAACGGTATGTGTATTTTTTCCCTAGCCCATTCTGGTTAAGCGTTTAGAGCAGCAGAATTGCGAAAAATTTGTTGCCTTCTCAACCATTTCTTAGCTTCAAAGTCCCATATCTCGCGAACGGATTGACCAAACCCAAAAATTCCTATTGCGTCTGAAAGTAGAAACTCGCCCGATTACAACGGTATGTGTATTTTTTCCCTAGGCCATTCTGGTTAAGCGATTGGAGCAGCAGAAGTGCGAAAAATTTTTTGTCTTGTCAACCATTTCTTAGCTTCAAAGTCCCATGTCTCGCGAACGGATTGACCTAACCCAAAAATTCCTATTGCGTCTGAAAGTAGAAACTCGCCCGATTACAACGGTATGTGTATTTTTTCCCTAGCCCATTCTGGTTAAGCGTTTGGAGCAGCAGAATTGCGAAAAATTTGTTGCCTTCTCAACCATTTCTTAGCTTCAAACTCCCATATCTCGCGAACGGATTGACCTAACCCAAAAATTCCTATTGCATCTGAAAGTAGAAACTCGCCCGATTACAGCGGTACGTGTATTTTTTCCCTAGGCCATTCTGGTTAAGCGTTTGGAGCAGCAGAATTGCGAAAAATTTTTTGCCTTCTCAACCATTTCTTGGCTTCAAACTCCCATATCTCGCGAACGGATTGACCTAACCCTAAAATTCCTATTGCATCTGAAAGTAGCAACTCGCCCGATTATAACGGTATGCGTATTTTTTCCCTAGGCCATTCTGGTTAAGCGTTTGGAGCAGCAGAATTGCGAAAAATTTGTTCTCTTCTCAACCATTTCTTAGCTTCAAACTCCCATATCTCTCGAACGGATTGACCTAACCCAAAAATTCCTATTGCATTTGAAAGTAGAAACTCGCCCGATTACAACGGTATGTGTATTTTTCCCTTAGGCCATTCTGGTTAAGCGATTGGAGCAGCAGAATTGCGAAAAATTTATTGTCTTGTCAACCATTTCTTAGCTTCAAAGTCCCATGTCTCGCGAACGGATAGACCTAACCCAAAAATTCCTATTGTAACTGAAAGTAGAAACTCGCCCGATTACAACGGTATGTGTATTTTTTCCCTAGGCCATTCTAGTTAAGCGTTTGAAGCAGCAGAATTGCGAAAAATTTTTTGCCTTCTCAACCATTTCTTGCCTTCAAACCCCCATATCTCGCGAACGGGTTGACCTGACCAAAAAATTCCTGTTGCATCTGAACGTAGAAACTCGCCCGATTGCAACGGTATGTGTATTTTATCCCTAGGCCATTCTGGTTAAGCGTTTGGAGCAGCAGAATTGCGAAAAATTTTTTGCCTTCTCAACCATTTCTTGGCTTCAAACTCCCATATCTCGCGAACGGATTGACCTAACCCTAAAATTCCTATTGCATCTGAAAGTAGCATCTCGCCCGATTATAACGGTATGCGTATTTTTTCCCTAGGCCATTCTGGTTAAGCGTTTGGAGCAGCAGAATTGCGAAAAATTTGTTCTCTTCTCAACCATTTCTTGGCTTCAAACTCCCATATCTCGCGAACGGATTGACCTAACCCAAAAATTCCTATTGCATTTGAAAGTAGAAACTCGCCCGATTACAACGGTACGTGTATTTTTCCCGTAGGCCATTCTGGTTAAGCGATTGGAGCAGCAGAATTGCGAAAAATTTATTGTCTTGTCAACCATTTCTTAGCTTCAAAGTCCCATGTCTCGCGAACGGATTGACCTAACCCAAAAATTCCTATTGTAACTGAAAGTAGAAACTCGCCCGATTACAACGGTATGTGTATTTTTTCCCTTGGCCATTCTGGTTAAGCGTTTGAAGCAGCAGAATTGCGAAAAATTTTTTGCCTTCTCAACCATTTCTTGGCTTCAAACCCCCATACCTCGCGAACGGGTTGACCTGACCAAAAAATTCCTGTTGCATCTGAACGTAGAAACTAGCCCGATTGCAACGGTATGTGTATTTTATCCCTAGGCCATTCTGGTTAAGCGTTTGGAGCAGCAGAATTGCGAAAAATTTGTTCTCTTCTCAACCATTTCTTAGCTTCAAACTCCCATATCTCGCGAACGGATTGACCTAACCCAAAAAATTCCAATTGCGTCTGAAAGTAGAAACTCGCCCGATTACAGCGGTACGTGTATTTTTTCCCTAGGCCATTCTGGTTAAGCGTTTGGAGCAGCAGAATTGAGGAAAATTTTTTGCCTTCTCAACCATTTCTTGGCTTCAAACTCCCATACCTCGCGAACGGATTGACCTAACCCAAAAATTCCTATTGCATCTGAAAGTAGAAACTCGCCCGATTGCAACGGTATGTGTATTTTATCCCTAGGCCATTCTGGTTAAGCGTTTGGAGCAGCAGAATTGCGAAAAATTTGTTGCCTTCTCAACCATTTCTTAGCTTCAAAGTCCCATATCTCGCGAACGGATTGACCAAACCCAAAAATTCCTATTGTAACTGAAAGTAGAAGCTCGCCCGATTACAACGGTATGTGTATTTTATCCCTAGGCCATTCTGGTTAAGCGTTTGGAGCAGCAGAATTGCGAAAAATTTGTTCTCTTCTCAACCATTTCTTAGTTTCAAACTCCCATATCTCGCGAACGGATTGACCTAACCCAAAAATTCCTATTGCGTCTGAAAGTAGAAACTCGCCCGATTACAACGGTATGTGTATTTTTTTCCTAGGCCATTCTGGTTAAGCGTTTGGAGCAGCAGAATTGCGAAAAATGTTTTGCCTTCTCAACCATTTCTTGGTTTCAAACTCCCATATCTCGCGAACGGATTGACCTAACCCAAAAATTCCTGTTGCGTCTGAAAGTAGAAACTCGCCCGATTACAACGGTATGTGTATTTTTTCCCTAGGCCATTCTGGTTAAGCGTTTGTAGCAGCAGAATTGAGGAAAATTTTTTGCCTTCTCAACCATTTCTTGGCTTCAAACTCCCATACCTCGCGAACGGATTGACCTAACCCAAAAATTCCGGTTGGGTCTGAAAGTAGAAACTCGCCCGATTACAACGGTATGTGTATTTTTTCCCTAGGCCACTCTGGATAAGCGTTTGGAGCAGCAGATGTGCGAAAAATTTGTTGTCTTCTGAACCATTTCTTAGCTTCAAACTCCCATATCTCGCGAACGGATTGACCTAACCCAAAAATTCCTATTGCGTCTGAAAGTAGAAACTCGCCCGATTACAACGGTATGTGTATTTTTTCCCTAGGCCATTCTGGTTAAGCGTTTACAGCAGCAGAATTGCGAAAAATTTGTTGCCTTCTCAACCATTTCTTAGCTTCAAAGTCCCATATCTCGCGAACGGATTGACCAAACGCAAAAATTCCTATTGCGTCTGAAAGTAGAAACTCGCCCGATTACAACGGTATGTGTATTTTTTCCCTAGGCCATTCTGGTTAAGCGATTGGAGCAGCAGAAGTGCGAAAAATTTATTGTCTTGTCAACCATTTCTTAGCTTCAAAGTCCCATGTCTCGCGAACGGATTGACCTAACCCAAACATTCCTATTGCGTCTGAAAGTAGAAACTCGCCCGATTACAACGGTATGTGTATTTTTTCCCTAGCCCATTCTGGTTAAGCGTTTGGAGCAGCAGAATTGCGAAAAATTTGTTGCCTTCTCAACCATTTCTTAGCTTCAAACTCCCATATCTCGCGAACGGATTGACCTAACCCAAAAATTCCTATTGCATCTGAAAGTAGAAACTCGCCCGATTACAGCGGTACGTGTATTTTTTCCCTAGGCCATTCTGGTTAAGCGTTTGGAGCAGCAGAATTGCGAAAAATTTTTTGCCTTCTCAACCATTTCTTGGCTTCAAACTCCCATATCTCGCGAACGGATTGACCTAACCCTAAAATTCCTATTGCATCTGAAAGTAGCAACTCGCCCGATTATAACGGTATGCGTATTTTTTCCCTAGGCCATTCTGGTTAAGCGTTTGGAGCAGCAGAATTGCGAAAAATTTGTTCTCTTCTCAACCATTTCTTAGCTTCAAACTCCCATATCTCTCGAACGGATTGACCTAACCCAAAAATTCCTATTGCATTTGAAAGTAGAAACTCGCCCGATTACAACGGTATGTGTATTTTTCCCTTAGGCCATTCTGGTTAAGCGATTGGAGCAGCAGAATTGCGAAAAATTTATTGTCTTGTCAACCATTTCTTAGCTTCAAAGTCCCATGTCTCGCGAACGGATAGACCTAACCCAAAAATTCCTATTGTAACTGAAAGTAGAAACTCGCCCGATTACAACGGTATGTGTATTTTTTCCCTAGGCCATTCTAGTTAAGCGTTTGAAGCAGCAGAATTGCGAAAAATTTTTTGCCTTCTCAACCATTTCTTGCCTTCAAACCCCCATATCTCGCGAACGGGTTGACCTGACCAAAAAATTCCTGTTGCATCTGAACGTAGAAACTCGCCCGATTGCAACGGTATGTGTATTTTATCCCTAGGCCATTCTGGTTAAGCGTTTGGAGCAGCAGAATTGCGAAAAATTTTTTGCCTTCTCAACCATTTCTTGGCTTCAAACTCCCATATCTCGCGAACGGATTGACCTAACCCTAAAATTCCTATTGCATCTGAAAGTAGCATCTCGCCCGATTATAACGGTATGCGTATTTTTTCCCTAGGCCATTCTGGTTAAGCGTTTGGAGCAGCAGAATTGCGAAAAATTTGTTCTCTTCTCAACCATTTCTTGGCTTCAAACTCCCATATCTCGCGAACGGATTGACCTAACCCAAAAATTCCTATTGCATTTGAAAGTAGAAACTCGCCCGATTACAACGGTACGTGTATTTTTCCCGTAGGCCATTCTGGTTAAGCGATTGGAGCAGCAGAATTGCGAAAAATTTATTGTCTTGTCAACCATTTCTTAGCTTCAAAGTCCCATGTCTCGCGAACGGATTGACCTAACCCAAAAATTCCTATTGTAACTGAAAGTAGAAACTCGCCCGATTACAACGGTATGTGTATTTTTTCCCTTGGCCATTCTGGTTAAGCGTTTGAAGCAGCAGAATTGCGAAAAATTTTTTGCCTTCTCAACCATTTCTTGGCTTCAAACCCCCATACCTCGCGAACGGGTTGACCTGACCAAAAAATTCCTGTTGCATCTGAACGTAGAAACTAGCCCGATTGCAACGGTATGTGTATTTTATCCCTAGGCCATTCTGGTTAAGCGTTTGGAGCAGCAGAATTGCGAAAAATTTGTTCTCTTCTCAACCATTTCTTAGCTTCAAACTCCCATATCTCGCGAACGGATTGACCTAACCCAAAAAATTCCAATTGCGTCTGAAAGTAGAAACTCGCCCGATGACAACGGTATGTGTATTTTTTCCCTAGGCCATTCTGGTTAAGCGTTTGGAGCAGCAGAATTGCGAAAAATTTGCTCTGTTCTCAACCATTTCTTAGCTTCAAACTCCCATATCTAGCGAACGGATTGACCTAACCCAAAAACTCCTATTGCATCTGAATGTAGAAACTCGCCCGATTACAGCGGTACGTGTATTTTTTCCCTAGGCCATTCTGGTTAAGCGTTTGGAGCAGCAGAATTGCGAAAAATTTTTTGCCTTCTCAACCATTTCTTGGCTTCAAACTCCCATATCTCGCGAACGGATTGACAAAACCCAAGAATTCCTGGTGCGTCTGAAATTAGAAACTCGCCCGAATACAACGGTATGCGTATTTTTTCCCTAGGCCATTCTGGTTAAGCGTTTGGAGCAGCAGAATTGCGAAAAATTTGTTCTCTTCTCAACCATTTCTTAGCTTCAAACTCCCATATCTCGCGAACGGATTGACCTAACCCAAAAATTCCTATTGCGTCTGAAAGTACAAACTCGCCCGATTACAACGTTATGTGTATTTTTTCCCTAGGCCATTCTGGTTAAGCGTTTGGAGCAGCAGAATTGCGAAAAATTTGTTCTGTTCTCAACCATTTCTTAGCTTCAAACTCCCATATCTCGCGAACGGATTGACCTAACCCAAAAATTCCTGTTGCATCTGAAAGTAGAAACTCGCCCGATTACAACGGTATGTGTATTTTTTCCCTAGCCCATTCTGGTTAAGCGTTTGGAGCAGCAGAATTGCGAAAAATTTGTTGCCTTCTCAACCATTTCTTAGCTTCAAAGTCCCATATCTCGCGAACGGATTGACCAAACCCAAGAATTCCTGCTGCGTCTGAAATTAGAAACTCGCCCGAATACAACGGTATGCGTATTTTTTCCCTAGGCCATTCTGGTTAAGCGTTTGGAGCAGCAGAATTGGAAAAATTTTTTGCCTTCTCAACCATTTCTTGGTTTCAAACTCCCATATCTCGCGAACGGATTGACCTAACCCAAAAATTCCTGCTGCGTCTGAAATTAGAATCCCGCCCGATTACAACGGTATGCGTATTTTTTCCCTAGGCCATTCTGGTTAAGCGTTTGGAGCAGCAGAATTGCGAAAAATGTTTTGCCTTCTCAACCATTTCTTGGTTTCAAACTCCCATACCTCGCGAACGGATTGACCTAACCCAAAAATTCCTGTTGCGTCTGAAAGTAGAAACTCGCCCGATTACAACGGTATGTGTATTTTTTCCCTAGGCCATTGTGGTTAAGCGTTTGGAGCAGCAGAATTGAGGAAAATTTTTTGCCTTCTCAACCGTTTCTTGGCTTCAAACTCCCATACCTCGCGAACGGATTGACCTAACCCAAAAATTCGTGTTGGGTCTGAAAGTAGAAACTCGCCCGATTACAACGGTATGTGTATTTTTTCCCTAGGCCACTCTGGATAAGCGTTTGGAGCAGCAGAAGTGCGAAATATTTGTTGTCTTCTGAACCATTTCTTAGCTTCAAACACCCATATCTCGCGAACGAATTGACCAAACCCAAAAATTCCTGTTGCATCTGAAGGTAGAAACTAGCCCGATTACAACGGTGTGTGTATTTTTTCCCTAGGCCATTCTGGTTAAGCGTTTGGAGCAGCAGAATTGCGAAAAATTTTTTGTCTTCTCAACCATTTCTTGGCTTCAAACTCCCATATCTCGCGAACGGATTGACCTAACCCTAAAATTCCTATTGCATCTGAAAGCAGAAACTCGCCCGATTACAACGGTATGTGTATTTTTTCCCTAGGCCATTCTGGTTAAGCGTTTGGAGCAGCAGAATTGCGAAAAATTTGTTCTCTTCTCAACCATTTCTTAGCTTCAAACTCCCATATCTCGCGAACGGATTGACCTAACCCAAAAATTCCTATTGTGTCTGAAAGTAGAAACTCGCCCGATTACAAAGGTATGTGTTTTTTTTCCCTAGGCCATTCTGGTTAAGCGTTTGGAGCAGCAGAATTGCGAAAAATTTGTTCTGTTCTCAACCATTTCTTAGCTTCAAACTCCCATATCTCGCGAACGGATTGACCTAACCCAAAAATTCCTATTGCATCTGAAAGTATAAACTCGACCGATTACAGCGGTACGTGTATTTTTTCCCTAGGCCATTCTGGTTAAGCGTTTGGAGCAGCAGAATTGCGAAAAATTTTTTGCCTTCTCAACCATTTCTTGGCTTCAAACTCCCATATCTCGCGAACGGATTGACCTAACCCAAAAATTCCTGTTGCATCTGAAAGTAGAAACTCGCCCGATTACAACGGTATGTGTATTTTTTCCCTAGCCCATTCTGGTTAAGCGTTTGGAGCAGCAGAATTGCGAAAAATTTGTTGCCTTCTCAACCATTTCTTAGCTTCAAAGTCCCATATCTCGCGAACGGATTGACCAAACCCAAGAATTCCTGCTGCGTCTGAAATTAGAATCTCGCCCGATTACAACGGTATGCGTATTTTTTCCCTAGGCCATTCTGGTTAAGCGTTTGGAGCAGCAGAATTGCGAAAAATGTTTTGCCTTCTCAACCATTTCTTGGTTTCAAACTCCCATATCTCGCGAACGGATTGACCTAACCCAAAAATTCCTGTTGCGTCTGAAAGTAGAAACTCGCCCGATTACAACGGTATGTGTATTTTTTCCCTAGGCCATTCTGGTTAAGCGTTTGGAGCAGCAGAATTGAGGAAAATTTTTTGCCTTCTCAACCGTTTCTTTGCTTCAAACTCCCATACCTCGCGAACGGATTGAGCTAACCCAAAAATTCCTGTTGGGTCTGAAAGTAGAAACTCGCCCGATTACAACGGTATGTTTTTTTTTCCCTAGGCCACTCTGGATAAGCGTTTGGAGCAGCAGAAGTGCGAAATATTTGTTGTCTTCTGAACCATTTCTTAGCTTCAAACTCCCATATCTCGCGAACCGATTGACCTAACCCAAAAATTCCTATTGCGTCTGAAAGTAGAAACTCGCCCGATTACAACGGTGTGTGTATTTTTTCCCTAGGCCATTCTGGTTAAGCGATTGGAGCAGCAGAAGTGCGAAAAATTTATTGTCTTGTCAACCATTTCTTAGCTTCAAAGTCCCATGTCTCGCGAACGGATTGACCTAACCCAAAAATTCCTGCTGCGTCTGAAATTAGAATCTCGCCCGATTACAACGGTACGTGTATTTTTCCCGTAGGCCATTCTGGTTAAGCGATTGGAGCAGCAGAAGTGCGAAAAATTTATTGTCTTGTCAACCATTTCTTAGCTTCAAAGTCCCATGTCTCGCGAACGGATTGACCTAACCCAAAAATTCCTAATGTAACTGAAAGTAGAAACTCGCCCGATTACAACGATATGTGTATTTTTTCCCTAGGCCATTCTGGTTAAGCGTTTGAAGCAGCAGAATTGCGAAAAATTTTTTGTCTTCTCAACCATTTCTTGGCTTCAAACCCCCATACCTCGCGAACGGATTGACCTAACCCAAAAATTCCTATTGCGTCTGAAAGTAGAAACTTGCCCGATTACAACGGTATGTGTATTTTTTCCCTAGGCCATTCTGGTTAAGCGTTTGGAGCAGCAGAATTGCGAAAAATTTGTTCTGTTCTCAACCATTTCTTAGCTTCAAACTCCCATATCTCGCGAACGGATTGACCTAACCCAAAAATTCCTATTGCATCTGAAAGTAGAAACTCGCCCGATTACAGCGGTACGTGTATTTTTTCCCTAGGCCATTCTGGTTAAGCGTTTGGAGCAGCAGAATTGCGAAAAATTTTTTGCCTTCTCAACCATTTCTTGGCTTCAAACACCCATATCTCGCGAACGGATTGACCTAACCCAAAAATTCCTGTTGCATCTGAAAGTAGAAACTCGCCCGTTACAACGGTATGTGTATTTTTTCCCTAGCCCATTCTGGTTAAGCGTTTGGAGCAGCAGAATTGCGAAAAATTTGTTGCCTTCTCAACCATTTCTTAGCTTCAAAGTCCCATATCTCGCTAACGGATTGACCAAACCCAAAAATTCCTGCTGCGTCTGAAATTAGAAACTCGCCCGATTATAACGGTATGCGTATTTTTTCCCTACGCCATTCTGGTTAACCGTTTGGAGCAGCAGAATTGCGAAAAATTTGTTCTCTTCTCAACCATTTCTTAGCTTCATACTCCCATATCTCGCGAACGGATTGACCTAACCCAAAAATTCCTATTGCATTTGAAAGTAGAAACTCGCCCGATTACAACGGTATGCGTATTTTTTCCCTAGGCCATTCTGGTTAAGCGTTTGGAGCAGCAGAATTGCGAAAAATGTTTTGCCTTCTCAACCATTTCTTGGTTTCAAACTCCCATATCTCGCGAACGGATTGACCTAACCCAAAAATTCCTGTTGCGTCTGAAAGTAGAAACTCGCCCGATTACAACGGTATGTGTATTTTTTCCCTAGGCCATTCTGGTTAAGCGTTTGGAGCAGCAGAATTGAGGAAAATTTTTTGCCTTCTCAACCATTTCTTGGCTTCAAACACCCATACCTCGCGAACGGATTGACCTAACCCAAAAATTCCTGTTAGGTCTGAAAGTAGAAACTCGCCCGATTACAACGGTATGTGTATTTTTTCCCTAGGCCACTCTGGATAAGCGTTTGGAGCAGCAGAAGTGCGAAAAATTTGTTGTCTTCTGAACCATTTCTTAGCTTCAAACCCCCATATCTCGCGAACGAATTGACCAATCCCAAAAATTCCTGTTGCATCTGAAAGTAGAAACTCGCCCGATTACAACGGTGTTTGTATTTTTTCCCTAGGCCATTCTGGTTAAGCGTTTGGAGCAGCAGAATTGCGAAAAATTTTTTGCCTTCTCAACCGTTTCTTGGCTTCAAACTCCCATATCTCGCGAACGGATTGACCTAACCCTAAAATTCCTATTGCCTCTGAAAGTAGAAACTCGCCCGATTACAACGGTATGTGTATTTTTTCCCTAGGCCATTCTGGTTAAGCGTTTGGAGCAGCAGAATTGCGAAAAATTTGTTCTCTTCGCAACCATTTCTTAGCTTCAAACTGCCATATCTCGCGAACGGATTGACCTAACCCAAAAATTCCTATTGCGTCTGAAAGTAGAAACTCGCCCGATCACAACGGTATGTGTATTTTTTCCCTAGCCCATTCTGGTTAAGCGTTTGGAGCAGCAGAATTGCGAAAAATTTGTTGCCTTCTCAACCATTTCTTAGCTTCAAAGTCCCATATCTCGCGAACGGATTGACCAAACCCAAAAATTCCTGCTGCGTCTGAAATTAGAAACTCGCCCGATTACAACGGTATGCGTATTTTTTCCCTACGCCATTCTGGTTAAGCGTTTGGAGCAGCAGAATTGCGAAAAATTTTTTGCCTTCTCAACCATTTCTTGGATTCAAACTCCCATATCTCGCGAACGGATTGACCTAACCCAAAAGTTCCTGCTGCGTCTGAAATTAGAATCTCGCCCGATTACAACGGTATGCGTATTTTTTCCCTAGGCCATTCTGGTTAAGCGTTTGGAGCAGCAGAATTGCGAAAAATTTTTTGCCTTCTCAACCATTTCTTGGATTCAAACTCCCATATCTCGCGAACGGATTGACCTAACCCAAAAGTTCCTGCTGCGTCTGAAATTAGAATCTCGCCCGATTACAACGGTATGCGTATTTTTTCCCTAGGCCATTCTGGTTAAGCGTTTGGAGCAGCAGAATTGCGAAAAATGTTTTGCCTTCTCAACCATTTCTTGGTTTCAAACTCCCATATCTCGCGAACGGATTGACCTAACCCAAAAATTCCTATTGCATCTGAAAGTAGAAACTCGCCCGATTACAACGGTATGCGTTTTTTTTCCCTAGCCCATTCTGGATAAGCGTTTGGAGCAGCAGAAGTGCGAAAAATTTGTTGTCTTCTGAACCATTTCTTAGCTTCAAAGTCCCATATCTCGCGAACGAATTGACCAAACCCAAAAATTCCTGTTGCATCTGAAAGTAGAAACTCGCCCGATTGCAACGGTATGTGTATTTTATCCCTAGGCCATTCTGGTTAAGCGTTTGGAGCAGCAGAATTGCGAAAAATTTGTTCTCTTCTCTACCATTTCTTAGCTTCAAACTCCCATATCTCGCGAACGGATTGACCTAACCCAAAAATTCCTATCGCGTCTGATAGTAGAAACTCGCCCGATTACAACGGTATGTGTATTTTTTCCCTAGGCCATTCTGGTTAAGCGATTGGAGCAGCAGAAGTGCGAAAAATTTATTGTCTTGTCAACCATTTCTTAGCTTCAAAGTCCCATGTCTCGCGAACGGATTGACCTAACCCAAAAATTCCTATTGTAACTGAAAGTAGAAACTCGCCCGATTACAACGGTATGTCTATTTTTTCCCTAGGCCATTCTGGTTAAGCGTTTGAAGCAGCAGAATTGCGAAAAATTTTTTGCCTTCTCAACCATTTCTTGGCTTCAAACACCCATACCTCGCGAACGGGTTGACCTGACCAAAAAATTCCTGTTGCATCTGAACGTAGAAACTCGCCCGATTGCAACGGTATGTGTATTTTATCCCTAGGCCATTCTGGTTAAGCGTTTGGAGCAGCAGAATTGCAAAAAATTTGTTCTCCTCTCAACCATTTCTTAGCTTCAAACTCCCATATCTCGCGAACGGATTGACCTAACCCAAAAATTCCTATTGTGTCTGAAAGTAGAAACTCGCCCGAATACAACGGTATGTGTATTTTTTCCCTAGGCCATTCTGGTTAAGCGTTTGGAGCAGCAGAATTGCGAAAAATTTGTTCTGTTCTCAACCATTTCTTAGCTTCAAACTCCCATATCTCGCGAACGGATTGACCTAACCCAAAAATTCCTATTGCATCTGAAAGTAGAAACTCGCCCGATTACAGCGGTACGTGTATTTTTTCCCTAGGCCATTCTGGTTAAGCGTTTGGAGCAGCAGAATTGCGAAAAATTTTTTGCCTTCTCAACCATTTCTTGGCTTCAAACTCCCATATCTCGCGAACGGATTGACCTAATCCAAAAATTCCTGTTGCATCTGAAAGTAGAAACTCGCCCGATTACAACGGTATGTGTATTTTTTCCCTAGCCCATTTTGGTTAAGCGTTTGGAGCAGCAGAATTGCGAAAAATTTGTTGCCTTCTCAACCATTTCTTAGTTTCAAAGTCCCATATCTCGCGAACGGATTGACAAAACCCAAAAATTCCTGCTGCGTCTGAAATTAGAAACTCGCCCGATTATAGCGGTACGTGTATTTTTTCCCTAGGCCATTCTGGTTAAGCGTTTGGAGCAGCAGAATTGCGAAAAATTTTTTGCCTTCTCAACCATTTCTTGGCTTCAAACTCCCATATCTCGCGAACGGATTGACCTAATCCAAAAATTCCTGTTACATCTGAAAGTAGAAACTCGCCCGATTACAACGGTATGTGTATTTTTTCCCTAGCCCATTCTGGTTAAGCGTTTGGAGCAGCAGAAATGCGAAAAATTTTTTGCTTTCTCAACCATTTCTTGGCTTCAAACTCCCATATCTCGCGAATGGATTGACCTAACCCAAAAATTCCTGCTGCGTCTGAAATTAGAATCTCGCCCGATTACAACGGTATGCGTATTTTTTCCCTAGGCCATTCTGGTTAAGCGTTTGGAGCAGCAGAATTGCGAAAAATGTTTTGCCTTCTCAACCATTTCTTGGTTTCAAACTCCCATATCTCGCGAACGGATTGACCTAACCCAAAAATTCCTGTTGCGTCTGAAAGTAGAAACTCGCCCGATTACAACGGTATGTGTATTTTTTCCCTAGGCCATTCTGGTTAAGCGTTTGGAGCAGCAGAATTGAGGAAAATTTTTTGCCTTCTCAACCATTTCTTGGCTTCAAGCTCCCATACCTCGCGAACGGATTGACCTAACCCAAAAATTCCTGTTGGGTCTGAAAGTAGAAACTCGCCCGATTACAACGGTATGTGTATTTTTTCCCTAGGCCACTCTGGATAAGCGTTTGGAGCAGCAGAAGTGCGAAAAATTTGTTGTCTTCTGAACCATTTCTTAGCTTCAAACCCCCATATCTCGCGAACGAATTGACCAAACCCAAAAATTCCTGTTGCATCTGAAAGTAGAAACTCGCCCGATTACAACGGTGTGTGTATTTTTTCCCTAGGCCATTCTGGTTAAGCGTTTGGAGCAGCAGAATTGCGAAAAATTTTTTGCCTTCTCAACCGTTTCTTGGCTTCAAACTCCCATATCTCGCGAACGGATTGACCTAACCCTAAAATCCCTATTGCCTCTGAAAGTAGAAACTCGCCCGATTACAACGGTATGTGTATTTTTTCCCTAGGCCATTCTGGTTAAGCGTTTGGAGCAGCAGAATTGCGAAAAATTTTTTGCCTTCTCAATCATTTCTTGGTATCAAACTCCCATATCTCGCGAACGGATTGACCTAACCCTAAAATTCCTATTGCATCTGAAAGTAGCAACTCGCCCGATTATAACGGTATGCGTATTTTTTCCCTAGGCCATTCTGGTTAAGCGTTTGGAGCAGCCGAATTGCGAAAAATTTGTTCTGTTCTCAACCATTTCTTAGCTTCAAACTCCCATATCTCGCGAACGGATTGACCTAACCCAAAAATTCCTATTGCATCTGAAAGTAGAAACTCGCCCGATTACAGCGGTACGTGTATTTTTTCCCTAGGCCATTCTGGTTAAGCGTTTGGAGCAGCAGAATTGCCAAAAATTTATTGCCTTCTCAACCATTTCTTGGCTTCAAACTCCCATATCTCGCGAACGGATTGACCTAACCCAAAAATTCCTGTTGCATCTGAAAGTAGAAACTCGCCCGATTACAACGGTATGTGTATTTTTTCCCTAGGCCATTCCGGTTAAGCGTTTGGAGCAGCAGAATTGCGAAAAATTTGTTCTGCTCTCAACCATTTCTTAGCTTCAAACTCCCATATCTCGGGAACGGATTGACCTAACCCAAAAATTCCTATTGCATCTGAAAGTAGAAACTCGCCCGATTACAGCGGTACGTGTATTTTTTCCCTAGGCCATTCTGGTTAAGCGTTTGGAGCAGCAGAATTGCCAAAAATTTATTGCCTTCTCAACCATTTCTTGGCTTCAAACTCCCATATCTCGCGAACGGATTGACCTAACCCAAAAATTCCTGTTGCATCTGAAAGTAGAAACTCGCCCGATTACAACGGTATGTGTATTTTTTCCCTAGCCCATTCTGGTTAAGCGTTTGGAGCAGCAGAATTGCGAAAAATTTGTGGCCTTCTGAACCATTTCTTAGCTTCAAACCCCCATATCTCGCGAACGAATTGACCAAACCCAAAAATTCCTGTTGCATCTGAAAGTAGAAACTCGCCCGATTACAACGGTGTGTGTATTTTTTCCCTAGGCCATTCTGGTTAAGCGTTTGGAGCAGCAGAATTGCGAAAAATTTTTTGCCTTCTCAACCGTTTCTTGGCTTCAAACTCCCATATCTCGCGAACGGATTGACCTAACCCTAAAATCCCTATTGCCTCTGAAAGTAGAAACTCGCCCGATTACAACGGTATGTGTATTTTTTCCCTAGGCCATTCTGGTTAAGCGTTTGGAGCAGCAGAATTGCGAAAAATTTTTTGCCTTCTCAATCATTTCTTGGTATCAAACTCCCATATCTCGCGAACGGATTGACCTAACCCTAAAATTCCTATTGCATCTGAAAGTAGCAACTCGCCCGATTATAACGGTATGCGTATTTTTTCCCTAGGCCATTCTGGTTAAGCGTTTGGAGCAGCCGAATTGCGAAAAATTTGTTCTGTTCTCAACCATTTCTTAGCTTCAAACTCCCATATCTCGCGAACGGATTGACCTAACCCAAAAATTCCTATTGCATCTGAAAGTAGAAACTCGCCCGATTACAGCGGTACGTGTATTTTTTCCCTAGGCCATTCTGGTTAAGCGTTTGGAGCAGCAGAATTGCCAAAAATTTATTGCCTTCTCAACCATTTCTTGGCTTCAAACTCCCATATCTCGCGAACGGATTGACCTAACCCAAAAATTCCTGTTGCATCTGAAAGTAGAAACTCGCCCGATTACAACGGTATGTGTATTTTTTCCCTAGGCCATTCCGGTTAAGCGTTTGGAGCAGCAGAATTGCGAAAAATTTGTTCTGCTCTCAACCATTTCTTAGCTTCAAACTCCCATATCTCGCGAACGGATTGACCTAACCCTAAAATCCCTATTGCCTCTGAAAGTAGAAACTCGCCCGATTACAGCGGTACGTGTATTTTTTCCCTAGGCCATTCTGGTTAAGCGTTTGGAGCAGCAGAATTGCCAAAAATTTATTGCCTTCTCAACCATTTCTTGGCTTCAAACTCCCATATCTCGCGAACGGATTGACCTAACCCAAAAATTCCTGTTGCATCTGAAAGTAGAAACTCGCCCGATTACAACGGTATGTGTATTTTTTCCCTAGCCCATTCTGGTTAAGCGTTTGGAGCAGCAGAATTGCGAAAAATTTGTGGCCTTCTCAACCATTTCTTAGCTTCAAAGTCCCATATCTCGCGAACGGATCGACCAAACCCAAAAATTCCTGCTGCGTCTGAAATTAGAATCTCGCCCGATTACAACGGTATGCGTATTTTTTCCCTAGGCCATTCTGGTTAAGCGTTTGGAGCAGCAGAATTGCGAAAAATGTTTTGCCTTCTCAACCATTTCTTGGTTTCAAACTCCCATATCTCGCGAACGGATTGACCTAACCCAAAAATTCCTGTTGCGTCTGAAAGTAGAAACTCGCCCGATTACAACGGTATGTGTATTTTTTCCCTAGGCCATTCTGGTTAAGCGTTTGGAGCAGCAGAATTGAGGATAATTTTTTGCCTTCTCAACCGTTTCTTGGCTTCAAACTCCCATACCTCGCGAACGGATTGACCTAACCCAAAAATTCCTGTTGGGTCTGAAAGTAGAAACACGCCCGATTACAACGGTATGTGTATTTTTCCCCTAGGCCACTCTGGATAAGAGTTTGGAGCAGCAGAATTGCGAAAAATTTGTTGTCTTCTGAACCATTTCTTAGCTTCAAACCCCCATATCTCGCGAACGAATTGACCAAACCCAAAAATTCCTGTTGCATCTGAAAGTAGAAACTAGCCCGATTACAACGGTGTGTGTATTTTTTCCCTAGGCCATTCTGGTTAAGCGTTTGGAGCAGCAGAATTGCGAAAAATTTTTTGCCTTCTCAACCATTTCTTGGCTTCAAACTCCCATATCTCGCGAACGGATTGACCTAACCCTAAAATTCCTATTGCATCTGAAAGTAGAAACTCGCCCGATTACAACGGTATGTGTATTTTTTCCCTAGGCCATTCTGGTTAAGCGTTTGGAGCAGCAGAATTGCGAAAAATTTTTTGCCTTCTCAATCATTTCTTGGTATCAAACTCCCATATCTCGCGAACGGATTGACCTAACCCTAAAATTCCTATTGCATCTGAAAGTAGCAACTCGCCCGATTATAACGGTATGCGTATTTTTTCCCTAGGCCATTCTGGTTAAGCGTTTGGAGCAGCAGAATTGCGAAAAATTTGTTCTCTTCTCAACCATTTCTTAGCTTCAAACTCCCATATCTCGCGAACGGATTGACCTAACCCAAAAATTCCTATTGCATTTGAAAGTAGAAACTCGCCCGATTACAACGGTATGTGTATTTTTCCCTTAGGCCATTCTGGTTAAGCGATTGGAGCAGCAGAAGTGCGAAAAATTTATTGTCTTGTCAACCATTTCTTAGCTTCAAAGTCCCATGTCTCGCGAACGGATTGACCTAACTCAAAAATTCCTATTGTAACTGAAAGTAGAAACTCGCCCGATTACAACGGTATGTGTATTTTTTCCCTAGGCCATTCTAGTTAAGCGTTTGAAGCAGCAGAATTGCGAAAAATTTTTTGCCTTCTCAACCATTTCTTGGCTTCAAACTCCCATATCTCGCGAACGGATTGACCTAACCCAAAAATTCCTATTGCATCTGAAAGTAGAAACTCGCCCGATTACAACGGTATGTGTATTTTTTCCCTAGGCCATTCTAGTTAAGCGTTTGAAGCAGCAGAATTGCGAAAAATTTTTTGCCTTCTCAATCATTTCTTGGTATCAAACTCCCATATCTCGCGAACGGATTGACCTAACCCTAAAATTCCTATTGCATCTGAAAGTAGCAACTCGCCCGATTATAACGGTATGCGTATTTTTTCCCTAGGCCACTCTGGTTAAGCGTTTGGAGCAGCAGAATTGCGAAAAATTTGTTCTCTTCTCAACCATTTCTTAGCTTCAAACTCCCATATCTCGCGAACGGATTGACCTAACCCAAAAATTCCTATTGCATCTGAAAGTAGCAACTCGCCCGATTATAACGGTATGCGTATTTTTTCCCTGGGCCATTCTGGTTAAACGTTTGGAGCAGCAGAATTGCGAAAAATTTGTTCTCTTCTCAACCATTTCTTAGCTTCAAACTCCCATATCTCGCGAACGGATTGACCTAACCCAAAAATTGCTATTGTGTCTGAAAGTAGAAACTCGCCCGATTACAACGGTATGTGTATTTTTTCCCTAGGCCATTCTGGTTAAGCGTTTGGAGCAGCAGAATTGCGAAAAATTTGTTCTGTTCTCAACCATTTCTTAGCTTCAAACTCCCATATCTCGCGAACGGATTGACCTAACCCAAAAATTCCTATTGCATCTGAAAGTAGAATCTCGCCCGATTACAGCGGTACGTGTATTTTTTCCCTAGGCCATTCTGGTTAAGCGTTTGGAGCAGCAGAATTGCGAAAAATTTTTTGCCTTCTCAACCATTTCTTGGCTTCAAACTCCCATATCTCGCGAACGGATTGACCTAACCCAAAAATTCCTATTGCGTCTGAAAGTAGAAACTCGCCCGATCACAACGGTATGTGTATTTTTTCCCTAGCCCATTCTGGTTAAGCGTTTGGAGCAGCAGAATTGCGAAAAATTTGTTGCCTTCTCAACCATTTCTTAGCTTCAAAGTCCCATATCTCGCGAACGGATTGACCAAACCCAAAAATTCCTGCTGCGTCTGAAATTAGAAACTCGCCCGATTACAACGGTATGCGTATTTTTTCCCTACGCCATTCTGGTTAAGCGTTTGGAGCAGCAGAATTGCGAAAAATTTTTTGCCTTCTCAACCATTTCTTGGATTCAAACTCCCATATCTCGCGAACGGATTGACCTAACCCAAAAGTTCCTGCTGCGTCTGAAATTAGAATCTCGCCCGATTACAACGGTGTGTGTATTTTTTCCCTAGGCCATTCTGGTTAAGCGTTTGGAGCAGCAGAATTGCGAAAAATTTTTTGCCTTCTCAACCGTTTCTTGGCTTCAAACTCCCATATCTCGCGAACGGATTGACCTAACCCTAAAATCCCTATTGCCTCTGAAAGTAGAAACTCGCCCGATTACAACGGTATGTGTATTTTTTCCCTAGGCCATTCTGGTTAAGCGTTTGGAGCAGCAGAATTGCGAAAAATTTTTTGCCTTCTCAATCATTTCTTGGTATCAAACTCCCATATCTCGCGAACGGATTGACCTAACCCTAAAATTCCTATTGCATCTGAAAGTAGCAACTCGCCCGATTATAACGGTATGCGTATTTTTTCCCTAGGCCATTCTGGTTAAGCGTTTGGAGCAGCCGAATTGCGAAAAATTTGTTCTGTTCTCAACCATTTCTTAGCTTCAAACTCCCATATCTCGCGAACGGATTGACCTAACCCAAAAATTCCTATTGCATCTGAAAGTAGAAACTCGCCCGATTACAGCGGTACGTGTATTTTTTCCCTAGGCCATTCTGGTTAAGCGTTTGGAGCAGCAGAATTGCCAAAAATTTATTGCCTTCTCAACCATTTCTTGGCTTCAAACTCCCATATCTCGCGAACGGATTGACCTAACCCAAAAATTCCTGTTGCATCTGAAAGTAGAAACTCGCCCGATTACAACGGTATGTGTATTTTTTCCCTAGGCCATTCCGGTTAAGCGTTTGGAGCAGCAGAATTGCGAAAAATTTGTTCTGCTCTCAACCATTTCTTAGCTTCAAACTCCCATATCTCGCGAACGGATTGACCTAACCCTAAAATCCCTATTGCCTCTGAAAGTAGAAACTCGCCCGATTACAGCGGTACGTGTATTTTTTCCCTAGGCCATTCTGGTTAAGCGTTTGGAGCAGCAGAATTGCCAAAAATTTATTGCCTTCTCAACCATTTCTTGGCTTCAAACTCCCATATCTCGCGAACGGATTGACCTAACCCAAAAATTCCTGTTGCATCTGAAAGTAGAAACTCGCCCGATTACAACGGTATGTGTATTTTTTCCCTAGCCCATTCTGGTTAAGCGTTTGGAGCAGCAGAATTGCGAAAAATTTGTGGCCTTCTCAACCATTTCTTAGCTTCAAAGTCCCATATCTCGCGAACGGATCGACCAAACCCAAAAATTCCTGCTGCGTCTGAAATTAGAATCTCGCCCGATTACAACGGTATGCGTATTTTTTCCCTAGGCCATTCTGGTTAAGCGTTTGGAGCAGCAGAATTGCGAAAAATGTTTTGCCTTCTCAACCATTTCTTGGTTTCAAACTCCCATATCTCGCGAACGGATTGACCTAACCCAAAAATTCCTGTTGCGTCTGAAAGTAGAAACTCGCCCGATTACAACGGTATGTGTATTTTTTCCCTAGGCCATTCTGGTTAAGCGTTTGGAGCAGCAGAATTGAGGATAATTTTTTGCCTTCTCAACCGTTTCTTGGCTTCAAACTCCCATACCTCGCGAACGGATTGACCTAACCCAAAAATTCCTGTTGGGTCTGAAAGTAGAAACACGCCCGATTACAACGGTATGTGTATTTTTCCCCTAGGCCACTCTGGATAAGAGTTTGGAGCAGCAGAATTGCGAAAAATTTGTTGTCTTCTGAACCATTTCTTAGCTTCAAACCCCCATATCTCGCGAACGAATTGACCAAACCCAAAAATTCCTGTTGCATCTGAAAGTAGAAACTAGCCCGATTACAACGGTGTGTGTATTTTTTCCCTAGGCCATTCTGGTTAAGCGTTTGGAGCAGCAGAATTGCGAAAAATTTTTTGCCTTCTCAACCATTTCTTGGCTTCAAACTCCCATATCTCGCGAACGGATTGACCTAACCCTAAAATTCCTATTGCATCTGAAAGTAGAAACTCGCCCGATTACAACGGTATGTGTATTTTTTCCCTAGGCCATTCTGGTTAAGCGTTTGGAGCAGCAGAATTGCGAAAAATTTTTTGCCTTCTCAATCATTTCTTGGTATCAAACTCCCATATCTCGCGAACGGATTGACCTAACCCTAAAATTCCTATTGCATCTGAAAGTAGCAACTCGCCCGATTATAACGGTATGCGTATTTTTTCCCTAGGCCATTCTGGTTAAGCGTTTGGAGCAGCAGAATTGCGAAAAATTTGTTCTCTTCTCAACCATTTCTTAGCTTCAAACTCCCATATCTCGCGAACGGATTGACCTAACCCAAAAATTCCTATTGCATTTGAAAGTAGAAACTCGCCCGATTACAACGGTATGTGTATTTTTCCCTTAGGCCATTCTGGTTAAGCGATTGGAGCAGCAGAAGTGCGAAAAATTTATTGTCTTGTCAACCATTTCTTAGCTTCAAAGTCCCATGTCTCGCGAACGGATTGACCTAACCCAAAAATTCCTATTGTAACTGAAAGTAGAAACTCGCCCGATTACAACGGTATGTGTATTTTTTCCCTAGGCCATTCTAGTTAAGCGTTTGAAGCAGCAGAATTGCGAAAAATTTTTTGCCTTCTCAACCATTTCTTGGCTTCAAACTCCCATATCTCGCGAACGGATTGACCTAACCCAAAAATTCCTATTGCATCTGAAAGTAGAAACTCGCCCGATTACAACGGTATGTGTATTTTTTCCCTAGGCCATTCTAGTTAAGCGTTTGAAGCAGCAGAATTGCGAAAAATTTTTTGCCTTCTCAATCATTTCTTGGTATCAAACTCCCATATCTCGCGAACGGATTGACCTAACCCTAAAATTCCTATTGCATCTGAAAGTAGCAACTCGCCCGATTATAACGGTATGCGTATTTTTTCCCTAGGCCACTCTGGTTAAGCGTTTGGAGCAGCAGAATTGCGAAAAATTTGTTCTCTTCTCAACCATTTCTTAGCTTCAAACTCCCATATCTCGCGAACGGATTGACCTAACCCAAAAATTCCTATTGCATCTGAAAGTAGCAACTCGCCCGATTATAACGGTATGCGTATTTTTTCCCTGGGCCATTCTGGTTAAACGTTTGGAGCAGCAGAATTGCGAAAAATTTGTTCTCTTCTCAACCATTTCTTAGCTTCAAACTCCCATATCTCGCGAACGGATTGACCTAACCCAAAAATTGCTATTGTGTCTGAAAGTAGAAACTCGCCCGATTACAACGGTATGTGTATTTTTTCCCTAGGCCATTCTGGTTAAGCGTTTGGAGCAGCAGAATTGCGAAAAATTTGTTCTGTTCTCAACCATTTCTTAGCTTCAAACTCCCATATCTCGCGAACGGATTGACCTAACCCAAAAATTCCTATTGCATCTGAAAGTAGAATCTCGCCCGATTACAGCGGTACGTGTATTTTTTCCCTAGGCCATTCTGGTTAAGCGTTTGGAGCAGCAGAATTGCGAAAAATTTTTTGCCTTCTCAATCATTTCTTGGTATCAAACTCCCATATCTCGCGAACGGATTGACCTAACCCTAAAATTCCTATTGCATCTGAAAGTAGCAACTCGCCCGATTATAACGGTATGCGTATTTTTTCCCTAGGCCATTCTGGTTAAGCGTTTGGAGCAGCAGAATTGCGAAAAATTTGTTCTGTTCTCAACCATTTCTTAGCTTCAAACTCCCATATCTCGCGAACGGATTGACCTAACCCAAAAATTCCTATTGCATCTGAAAGTAGAAACTCGCCCGATTACAGCGGTACGTGTATTTTTTCCCTAGGCCATTCTGGTTAAGCGTTTGGAGCAGCAGAATTGCGAAAAATTTTTTACCTTCTCAACCATTTCTTGGCTTCAAACTCCCATATCTCGCGAAAGGATTGACCTAATCCAAAAATTCCTGTTGCATCTGAAAGTAGAAACTCGCCCGATTACAACGGTATGTGTATTTTTTCCCTAGCCCATTCTGGTTAAGCGTTTGGAGCAGCAGAATTGCGAAAAATTTGTTGCCTTCTCAACCATTTCTTAGTTTCAAAGTCCCACATCTCGCGAACGGATTGACCAAACCCAAAAATTCCTGCTGCGTCTGAAATTAGAAACTCGCCCGATTACAACGGTATGCGTATTTTTTCCCTAGGCCATTCTGGTTAAGCGTTTGGAGCAGCAGAATTGCGAAAAATTTTTTGCCTTCTCAACCATTTCTTGGCTTCAAACTCCCATATCTCGCGAACGGATTGACCTAACCCAAAAATTCCTATTGCGTCTGAAAGTAGAAACTCGCCCGATCACAACGGTATGTGTATTTTTTCCCTAGCCCATTCTGGTTAAGCGTTTGGAGCAGCAGAATTGCGAAAAATTTGTTGCCTTCTCAACCATTTCTTAGCTTCAAAGTCCCATATCTCGCGAACGGATTGACCAAACCCAAAAATTCCTGCTGCGTCTGAAATTAGAAACTCGCCCGATTACAACGGTATGCGTATTTTTTCCCTACGCCATTCTGGTTAAGCGTTTGGAGCAGCAGAATTGCGAAAAATTTTTTGCCTTCTCAACCATTTCTTGGATTCAAACTCCCATATCTCGCGAACGGATTGACCTAACCCAAAAGTTCCTGCTGCGTCTGAAATTAGAATCTCGCCCGATTACAACGGTGTGTGTATTTTTTCCCTAGGCCATTCTGGTTAAGCGTTTGGAGCAGCAGAATTGCGAAAAATTTTTTGCCTTCTCAACCGTTTCTTGGCTTCAAACTCCCATATCTCGCGAACGGATTGACCTAACCCTAAAATCCCTATTGCCTCTGAAAGTAGAAACTCGCCCGATTACAACGGTATGTGTATTTTTTCCCTAGGCCATTCTGGTTAAGCGTTTGGAGCAGCAGAATTGCGAAAAATTTTTTGCCTTCTCAATCATTTCTTGGTATCAAACTCCCATATCTCGCGAACGGATTGACCTAACCCTAAAATTCCTATTGCATCTGAAAGTAGCAACTCGCCCGATTATAACGGTATGCGTATTTTTTCCCTAGGCCATTCTGGTTAAGCGTTTGGAGCAGCCGAATTGCGAAAAATTTGTTCTGTTCTCAACCATTTCTTAGCTTCAAACTCCCATATCTCGCGAACGGATTGACCTAACCCAAAAATTCCTATTGCATCTGAAAGTAGAAACTCGCCCGATTACAGCGGTACGTGTATTTTTTCCCTAGGCCATTCTGGTTAAGCGTTTGGAGCAGCAGAATTGCCAAAAATTTATTGCCTTCTCAACCATTTCTTGGCTTCAAACTCCCATATCTCGCGAACGGATTGACCTAACCCAAAAATTCCTGTTGCATCTGAAAGTAGAAACTCGCCCGATTACAACGGTATGTGTATTTTTTCCCTAGGCCATTCCGGTTAAGCGTTTGGAGCAGCAGAATTGCGAAAAATTTGTTCTGCTCTCAACCATTTCTTAGCTTCAAACTCCCATATCTCGCGAACGGATTGACCTAACCCTAAAATCCCTATTGCCTCTGAAAGTAGAAACTCGCCCGATTACAGCGGTACGTGTATTTTTTCCCTAGGCCATTCTGGTTAAGCGTTTGGAGCAGCAGAATTGCCAAAAATTTATTGCCTTCTCAACCATTTCTTGGCTTCAAACTCCCATATCTCGCGAACGGATTGACCTAACCCAAAAATTCCTGTTGCATCTGAAAGTAGAAACTCGCCCGATTACAACGGTATGTGTATTTTTTCCCTAGCCCATTCTGGTTAAGCGTTTGGAGCAGCAGAATTGCGAAAAATTTGTGGCCTTCTCAACCATTTCTTAGCTTCAAAGTCCCATATCTCGCGAACGGATCGACCAAACCCAAAAATTCCTGCTGCGTCTGAAATTAGAATCTCGCCCGATTACAACGGTATGCGTATTTTTTCCCTAGGCCATTCTGGTTAAGCGTTTGGAGCAGCAGAATTGCGAAAAATGTTTTGCCTTCTCAACCATTTCTTGGTTTCAAACTCCCATATCTCGCGAACGGATTGACCTAACCCAAAAATTCCTGTTGCGTCTGAAAGTAGAAACTCGCCCGATTACAACGGTATGTGTATTTTTTCCCTAGGCCATTCTGGTTAAGCGTTTGGAGCAGCAGAATTGAGGATAATTTTTTGCCTTCTCAACCGTTTCTTGGCTTCAAACTCCCATACCTCGCGAACGGATTGACCTAACCCAAAAATTCCTGTTGGGTCTGAAAGTAGAAACACGCCCGATTACAACGGTATGTGTATTTTTCCCCTAGGCCACTCTGGATAAGAGTTTGGAGCAGCAGAATTGCGAAAAATTTGTTGTCTTCTGAACCATTTCTTAGCTTCAAACCCCCATATCTCGCGAACGAATTGACCAAACCCAAAAATTCCTGTTGCATCTGAAAGTAGAAACTAGCCCGATTACAACGGTGTGTGTATTTTTTCCCTAGGCCATTCTGGTTAAGCGTTTGGAGCAGCAGAATTGCGAAAAATTTTTTGCCTTCTCAACCATTTCTTGGCTTCAAACTCCCATATCTCGCGAACGGATTGACCTAACCCTAAAATTCCTATTGCATCTGAAAGTAGAAACTCGCCCGATTACAACGGTATGTGTATTTTTTCCCTAGGCCATTCTGGTTAAGCGTTTGGAGCAGCAGAATTGCGAAAAATTTTTTGCCTTCTCAATCATTTCTTGGTATCAAACTCCCATATCTCGCGAACGGATTGACCTAACCCTAAAATTCCTATTGCATCTGAAAGTAGCAACTCGCCCGATTATAACGGTATGCGTATTTTTTCCCTAGGCCATTCTGGTTAAGCGTTTGGAGCAGCAGAATTGCGAAAAATTTGTTCTCTTCTCAACCATTTCTTAGCTTCAAACTCCCATATCTCGCGAACGGATTGACCTAACCCAAAAATTCCTATTGCATTTGAAAGTAGAAACTCGCCCGATTACAACGGTATGTGTATTTTTCCCTTAGGCCATTCTGGTTAAGCGATTGGAGCAGCAGAAGTGCGAAAAATTTATTGTCTTGTCAACCATTTCTTAGCTTCAAAGTCCCATGTCTCGCGAACGGATTGACCTAACTCAAAAATTCCTATTGTAACTGAAAGTAGAAACTCGCCCGATTACAACGGTATGTGTATTTTTTCCCTAGGCCATTCTAGTTAAGCGTTTGAAGCAGCAGAATTGCGAAAAATTTTTTGCCTTCTCAACCATTTCTTGGCTTCAAACTCCCATATCTCGCGAACGGATTGACCTAACCCAAAAATTCCTATTGCATCTGAAAGTAGAAACTCGCCCGATTACAACGGTATGTGTATTTTTTCCCTAGGCCATTCTAGTTAAGCGTTTGAAGCAGCAGAATTGCGAAAAATTTTTTGCCTTCTCAATCATTTCTTGGTATCAAACTCCCATATCTCGCGAACGGATTGACCTAACCCTAAAATTCCTATTGCATCTGAAAGTAGCAACTCGCCCGATTATAACGGTATGCGTATTTTTTCCCTAGGCCACTCTGGTTAAGCGTTTGGAGCAGCAGAATTGCGAAAAATTTGTTCTCTTCTCAACCATTTCTTAGCTTCAAACTCCCATATCTCGCGAACGGATTGACCTAACCCAAAAATTCCTATTGCATCTGAAAGTAGCAACTCGCCCGATTATAACGGTATGCGTATTTTTTCCCTGGGCCATTCTGGTTAAACGTTTGGAGCAGCAGAATTGCGAAAAATTTGTTCTCTTCTCAACCATTTCTTAGCTTCAAACTCCCATATCTCGCGAACGGATTGACCTAACCCAAAAATTGCTATTGTGTCTGAAAGTAGAAACTCGCCCGATTACAACGGTATGTGTATTTTTTCCCTAGGCCATTCTGGTTAAGCGTTTGGAGCAGCAGAATTGCGAAAAATTTGTTCTGTTCTCAACCATTTCTTAGCTTCAAACTCCCATATCTCGCGAACGGATTGACCTAACCCAAAAATTCCTATTGCATCTGAAAGTAGAATCTCGCCCGATTACAGCGGTACGTGTATTTTTTCCCTAGGCCATTCTGGTTAAGCGTTTGGAGCAGCAGAATTGCGAAAAATTTTTTGCCTTCTCAACCATTTCTTGGCTTCAAACTCCCATATCTCGCGAAAGGATTGACCTAATCCAAAAATTCCTGTTGCATCTGAAAGTAGAAACTCGCCCGATTACAACGGTATGTGTATTTTTTCCCTAGGCCATTCTGGTTAAGCGTTTGGAGCAGCAGCATTGCGAAAAATGTTTTGCCTTCTCAACCATTTCTTGGTTTCAAACTCCCATATCTCGCGAACGGATTGACCTAACCCAAAAATTCCTGTTGCGTCTGAAAGTAGAAACTCGCCCGATTACAACGGTATGTGTATTTTTTCCCTAGGCCATTCTGGTTAAGCGTTTGGAGAAGCAGAATTGAGGAAAATTTTTTGCCTTCTCAACCATTTCTTGGCTTCAAACTCCCATACCTCGCGAACGGATTGACCTAACCCAAAAATTCCTGTTGGGTCTGAAAGTAGAAACTCGCCCGATTACAACGGTATGTGTACTTTTTCCCTAGGCCAATCTGGATAAGCGTTTGGAGCAGCAGAAGTGCGAAAAATTTGTTGTCTTCTGAACCATTTCTTAGCTTCAAACCCCCATATCTCGCGAACGAATTGACCAAACCCAAAAATTCCTGTTGCATCTGAAAGTAGAAACTCGCCCGATTACAACGGTGTGGGTATTTTTTCCCTAGGCCATTCCGGTTAAGCGTTTGGAGCAGCAGAATTGCGAAAAATTTTTTGCCTTCTCAATCATTTCTTGGTATCAAACTCCCATATCTCGCGAACGGATTGACCTAACCCTAAAATTCCTATTGCATCTGAAAGTAGCAACTCGCCCGATTATAACGGTATGCGTATTTTTTCCCTAGGCCATTCTGGTTAAGCGTTTGGAGCAGCAGAATTGCGAAAAATTTGTTCTGTTCTCAACCATTTCTTAGCTTCAAACTCCCATATCTCGCGAACGGATTGACCTAACCCAAAAATTCCTATTGCATCTGAAAGTAGAAACTCGCCCGATTACAGCGGTACGTGTATTTTTTCCCTAGGCCATTCTGGTTAAGCGTTTGGAGCAGCAGAATTGCGAAAAATTTTTTACCTTCTCAACCATTTCTTGGCTTCAAACTCCCATATCTCGCGAAAGGATTGACCTAATCCAAAAATTCCTGTTGCATCTGAAAGTAGAAACTCGCCCGATTACAACGGTATGTGTATTTTTTCCCTAGCCCATTCTGGTTAAGCGTTTGGAGCAGCAGAATTGCGAAAAATTTGTTGCCTTCTCAACCATTTCTTAGTTTCAAAGTCCCACATCTCGCGAACGGATTGACCAAACCCAAAAATTCCTGCTGCGTCTGAAATTAGAAACTCGCCCGATTACAACGGTATGCGTATTTTTTCCCTAGGCCATTCTGGTTAAGCGTTTGGAGCAGCAGAATTGCGAAAAATTTTTTGCTTTCTCAACCATTTCTTGGCTTCAAACTCCCATATCTCGCGAACGGATTGACATAACCCAAAAATTCCTGCTGCGTCTGAAATTAGAATCTCGCCCGATTACAACGGTATGCGTATTTTTTCCCTAGGCCATTCTGGTTAAGCGTTTGGAGCAGCAGAATTGCGAAAAATGTTTTGCCTTCTCAACCATTTCTTGGTTTCAAACTCCCATATCTCGCGAACGGATTGACCTAACTCAAAAATTCCTGTTGCGTCTGAAAGTAGAAACTCGCCCGATTACAGCGGTGTGTGTATTTTTTCCCTAGGCCATTCTGGTTAAGAGTTTGGAGCAGCAGAATTGCGAAAAATTTTTTGCCTTCTCAACCATTTCTTGGCTTCAAACTCCCATATCTCGCGAACGGATTGACCTAACCCTAAAATTCCTATTGCATCTGAAAGTAGAAACTCGCCCGATTACAACGGTATGTGTATTTTTTCCCTAGGCCATTCTAGTTAAGCGTTTGAAGCAGCAGAATTGCGAAAAATTTTTTGCCTTGTCAATCATTTCTTGGTATCAAACTCCCATATCTCGCGAACGGATTGACCTAACCCTAAAATTCCTATTGCATCTGAAAGTAGCAACTCGCCCGATTATAACGGTATGCGTATTTTTTCCCTAGGCCATTCTGGTTAAGCGTTTGGAACAGCCGAATTGCGAAAAATTTGTTCTCTTCTCAACCATTTCTTAGCTTCAAACTCCCATATCTCGCGAACGGATTGACCTAACCCAAAAATTCCTATTGCATTTGAAAGTAGAAACTCGCCCGATTACAACGGTATGTGTATTTTTCCCTTAGGCCATTCTGGTTAAGCGATTGGAGCAGCAGAAGTGCGAGAAATTTATTGTCTTGTCAACCATTTCTTAGCTTCAAAGTCCCATGTCTCGCGAACGGATGGACCTAACCCAAAAATTCCTACTGTAACTGAAAGTAGAAACTCGCCCGATTACAACGGTATGTGTATTTTTTCCCTAGGCCATTCTAGTTAAGCGTTTGAAGCAGCAGAATTGCTAAAATTTTTTGCCTTCTCAACCATTTCTTGGCTTCAAACCCCCATATCTCGCGAACGGGTTGATCTGACCAAAAAATTTCTGTTGCATCTGAACGTAGAAACTCGCCCGATTGCAACGGTATGTGTATTTTATCCCTAGGCCATTCTGGTTAAGCGTTTGGAGCAGCAGAATTGCGAAAAATTTGTTCTCTTCTCAACCATTTCTTAGCTTCAAACTCCCATATCTCGCGAACGGATTGACCTAACCCAAAAATTCCTATTGCGTCTGAAAGTAGAAACTCGCCCGATTACAACGGTATGTGTATTTTTTCCCTAGGCCATTCTGGTTAAGCGTTTGGAGCAGCAGAATTGCGAAAAATTTGTTCTGTTCTCAACCATTTCTTAGCTTCAAACCCCCATATCTCGCGAACGAATTGACCAAACCCAAAAATTCCTGTTGCATCTGAAAGTAGAAACTCGCCCGATTACAACGGTGTGTGTATTTTTTCCCTAGGCCATTCCGGTTAAGCGTTTGGAGCAGCAGAATTGCGAAAAATTTTTTGCCTTCTCAATCATTTCTTGGTATCAAACTCCCATATCTCGCGAACGGATTGACCTAACCCTAAAATTCCTATTGCATCTGAAAGTAGCAACTCGCCCGATTATAACGGTATGCGTATTTTTGCCCTAGGCCATTCTGGTTAAACGTTTGGAGCAGCAGAATTGCGAAAAATTTGTTCTCTTCTCAACCATTTCTTAGCTTCAAACTCCCATATCTCGCGAACGGATTGACCTAACCCAAAAATTCCTATTGTGTCTGAAAGTAGAAACTCGCCCGATTACAACGGTATGTGTATTTTTTCCCTAGGCCATTCTGGTTAAGCGTTTGGAGCAGCAGAATTGCGAAAAATTAGTTCTGTTCTCAACCATTTCTTAGCTTCAAACTCCCATATCTCGCGAACGGATTGACCTAACCCAAAAATTCCTATTGCATCTGAAAGTAGAAACTCGCCCGATTACAGCGGTACGTGTATTTTTTCCCTAGGCCATTCTGGTTAAGCGTTTGGAGCAGCAGAATTGCGAAAAATTTTTTGCCTTCTCAACCATTTCTTGGCTTCAAACTCCCATATCTCGCGAAAGGATTGACCTAATCCAAAAATTCCTGTTGCATCTGAAAGTAGAAACTCGCCCGATTACAACGGTATGTGTATTTTTTCCCTAGCCCATTCTGGTTAAGCGTTTGGAGCAGCAGAATTGCGAAAAATTTGTTGCCTTCTCAACCATTTCTTAGTTTCAAAGTCCCATATCTCGCGAACGGATTGACCAAACCCAAAAATTCCTGCTGCGTCTGAAATTAGAAACTCGCCCGATTACAACGGTATGCGTATTTTTTCCCTAGGCCATTCTGGTTAAGCGTTTGGAGCAGCAGAATTGCGAAAAATTTTTTGCTTTCTCAACCATTTCTTGGCTTCAAACTCCCATATCTCGCGAACGGATTGACCTAACCCAAAAATTCCTGCTGCGTCTGAAATTAGAATCTCGCCCGATTACATCGGTATGCGTATTTTTTCCCTAGGCCATTCTGGTTAAGCGTTTGGAGCAGCAGAATTGCGAAAAATGTTTTGCCTTCTCAACCATTTCTTGGTTTCAAACTCCCATATCTCGCGAACGGATTGACCTAACTCAAAAATTCCTGTTGCGTCTGAAAGTAGAAACTCGCCCGATTACAACGGTATGTGTCTTTTTTCCCTAGGCCATTCTGGTTAAGCGTTTGGAGCAGCAGAATTGAGGAAAATTTTTTGCCTTCTCAACCATTTCTTGGCTTCAAACTCCCATACCTCGCGAACGGATTGACCTAACCCAATAATTCCTGTTGGGTCTGAAAGTAGAAACTCGCCCGATTACAACGGTATGTGTACTTTTTCCCTAGGCCACTCTGGATAAGCGTTTGGAGCAGCAGAAGTGCGAAAAATTTGTTGTCTTCTGAACCATTTCTTAGCTTCAAACCCCCATATCTCGCGAACGAATTGACCAAACCCAAAAATTCCTGTTGCATCTGAAAGTAGAAACTCGCCCGATTACAACGGTGTGTGTATTTTTTCCCTAGGCCATTCTGGTTAAGAGTTTGGAGCAGCAGAATTGCGAAAAATTTTTTGCCTTCTCAACCATTTCTTGGCTTCAAACTCCCATATCTCGCGAACGGATTGACCTAACCCTAAAATTCCTATTGCATCTGAAAGTAGAAACTCGCCCGATTACAACGGTATGTGTATTTTTTCCCTAGGCCATTCTGGTTAAGCGTTTGGAGCAGCAGAATTGCGAAAAATTTTTTGCCTTGTCAATCATTTCTTGGTATCAAACTCCCATATCTCGCGAACGGATTGACCTAACCCTAAAATTCCTATTGCATCTGAAAGTAGCAACTCGCCCGATTATAACGGTATGCGTATTTTTTCCCTAGGCCATTCTGGTTAAGCGTTTGGAACAGCCGAATTGCGAAAAATTTGTTCTCTTCTCAACCATTTCTTAGCTTCAAACTCCCATATCTCGCGAACGGATTGACCTAACCCAAAAATTCCTATTGCATTTGAAAGTAGAAACTCGCCCGATTACAACGGTATGTGTATTTTTCCCTTAGGCCATTCTGGTTAAGCGATTGGAGCAGCAGAAGTGCGAGAAATTTATTGTCTTGTCAACCATTTCTTAGCTTCAAAGTCCCATGTCTCGCGAACGGATGGACCTAACCCAAAAATTCCTACTGTAACTGAAAGTAGAAACTCGCCCGATTACAACGGTATGTGTATTTTTTCCCTAGGCCATTCTAGTTAAGCGTTTGAAGCAGCAGAATTGCGAAAAATTTTTTGCCTTCTCAACCATTTCTTGGCTTCAAACCCCCATATCTCGCGAACGGGTTGACCTAACCCAAAAATTCCTATTGCGTCTGAAAGTAGAAACTCGCCCGATTACAACGGTATGTGTATTTTTTCCCTAGGCCATTCTGGTTAAGCGTTTGGAGCAGCAGAATTGCGAAAAATTTGTTGTCTTCTGAACCATTCCTTAGCTTCAAACCCCCATATCTCGCGAACGAATTGACCAAACCCAAAAATTCCTGTTGCATCTGAAAGTAGAAACTCGCCCGATTACAACGGTGTGTATTTTTTCCCTAGGCCATTCTGGTTAAGCGTTTGGAGCAGCAGAATTGCGAAAAATTTTTTGCCTTCTCAACCATTTCTTGGCTTCAAACTCCCATATCTCGCGAACGGATTGACCTACCCCAAAAATTCATATTGCATTTGAAAGTAGAAACTCGCCCGATTACAACGGTACGTGTATTTTTCCCTTAGGCCATTCTGGTTAAGCGATTGGAGCAGCAGAAGTGCGAAAAATTTATTGTCTTTTCAACCATTTCTTAGCTTCAAAGTCCCATGTCTCGCGAACGGATTGACCTAACCCAAAAATTCCTGCTGCGTCTGAAAGTAGAAACTCGCCCGATTACAACGGTATGTGTATTTTTTCCCTAGGCCAATCTGGTTAAGCGTTTGGAGCAGCAGAATTGCGAAAATTTTTTTGCCTTCTCAACCATTTCTTGGCTTCAAACCCCCATATCTCGCGAACGGGTTGACCTGACCAAAAAATTTCTGTTGCATCTGAACGTAGAAACTCGCCCGATTGCAACGGTATGTGTATTTTTTCCCTAGGCCATTCTGGTTAAGCGTTTGGAGCAGCAGAATTGCGAAAAATTTTTTGCCTTCTCAACCATTTCTTGGCTTCAAACTCCCATATCTCGCGAACGGATTGACCTAACCCAAAAATTCCTGCTGCGTCTGAAATTAGAATCTCGCCCGATTACAACGGTATGCGTATTTTTTCCCTAGGCCATTCTGGTTAAGCGATTGGAGCAGCAGAAGTGCGAAAAATTTATTGTCTTGTCAACCATTTCTTAGCTTCAAAGTCCCATGTCTCGCGACCGGATTGACCTAACCCAAAAATTCCTGCTGCGTCTGAAATTAGAAACTCGCCCGATTACAACGGTATGCGTATTTTTTCCCTAGGCCAATCTGGTTAAGCGTTTGGAGCAGCAGAATTGCGAAAATTTTTTTGCCTTCTCAACCATTTCTTGGCTTCAAACCCCCATATCTCGCGAACGGGTTGACCTGACCAAAAAATTTCTGTTGCATCTGAACGTAGAAACTCGCCCGATTGCAACGGTATGTGTATTTTTTCCCTAGGCCATTCTGGTTAAGCGTTTGGAGCAGCAGAAGTGCGAAAAATTTTTTGCCTTCTCAACCATTTCTTGGCATCAAACTCCCATATCTCGCGAACGGATTGACATAACCCTAAAATTCCTGTTGCATCTGAAAGTAGAAACTCGCCCGATTACAACGGTATGTGTATTTTTTCCCTAGGCCATCCTGGTTAAGCGTTTGGAGTAGCAGAATTGCGAAACATTTTTTGCCTTCTCAACCATTTCTTGGCTTCAAACTCCCATATCTCGCGAACGGATTGACCGAACCCAAAAATTCCTGTTGCATCTGAAAGTAGAAACTCGCCCGATTACAACGGTATGTGTATTTTTTCCCTAGGCCATTCTGGTTAAGCGTTTGGAGCAGCAGAAGTGCGAAAAATTTGTTGTCTTCTGAACCATTTCTTAGCTTCAAACTCCCATATCTCGCGAACGGATTGACCTAACCCAAAAATTCCTATTGCATCTGAAAGTAGAAACTCGCCCGATTACAACGGTATGTGTATTTTTTCCCTAGGCGATTCTGGTTAAGCGTTAGAAGCAGCAGAATTTCGAAAAATTTTTTGCCTTCTCAACCATTTCTTGGATTCAAACCCCCAAATCTCGCGAACGGGTTGACCTGACCAAAAAATTCCTGTTGCATCTGAACGTAGAAACTCGCCCGATTGCAACGGTATGTGTATTTTATCCCTAGGCAATTCTGGTTAAGCGTTCGGAGCAGCAGAATTGCGAAAAATTTGTTCTCTACTCAACCATTTCTTAGCTTCAAACTCCCATATCTCGCGAACGGATTGACGTAACCCAAAAATTCCTATTGCGTCTGAAAGTAGAAACTCGCCCGATTACAACGGTATGTGTATTTTTTCCCTAGGCCATTCTGGTTAAGCGTTTGGAGTAGCAGAATTGCGAAAAATTTGTTCTGTTCTCAACCATTTCTTAGCTTCAAACTCCCATATCTCGCGAACGGATTGACCTAACCCAAAAATTCCTATTGCATCTGAAAGTAGAAACCCGCCCGATTACAGCGGTACGTGTATATTTTCCCTAGGCCATTCTGGTTAAGCGTTTGGAGCAGCAGAATTGCGAAAAATTTTTGCCTTCTCAACCATTTCTTGGCTTCAAACTCCCATATCTCGCGAACGGATTGACCTAACCCAAAAATTCCTGTTGCGTCTGAAAGTAGAAACTCGCCCGATTACAACGGTATGTGTATTTTTCCCTAGCCCATTCTGGTTAAGCGTTTGGAGCAGCAGAATTGCGAAGAATTTTTTGCCTTCTCAACCATTTCTTGGTTTCAAACTCCCATATCTCGCGAACGGATTGACCTAACCCAAATATTCCTGCTGCGTCTGAAATTAGAAACTCGCCCGATTACAACGGTATGCGTACTTTTTCCCTAGGCCAATCTGGTTAAGCGTTTGGAGCAGCAGAATTGCGAAAAATTTTTTGCCTTCTCAACCATTTCTTGGCTTCAAACTCCCATATCTCGCGAACGGATTCACCTAACCCAAAAATTCCTGTTGCATCTGAAAGTAGAAACTCGCCCGATTACAACGGTACGTGCATTTTTCCCTTAGGCCATTCTGGTTAAGCGATTGGAACAGCAGAAGTGCGAAAAATTTATTGTCTTGCCAACCATTTCTTAGCTTCAAAGTCCCATGTCTCGCGAACGGATTGACCTAACCCAAAAATTCCTATTGTAACTGAAAGTAGAAACTCGCCCGATTACAACGGTATGTGTATTTTTTCCCTAGCCCATTCTGGTTAAGCGTTTGGAGCAGCAGAATTGCGAAAAATTTGTTGCCCTCTCAACCATTTCTTAGCTTCAAAGTACCATATCTCGCGAACGGATTGATCTAACCCAAAGATTCCTGTTGCATCTGAAAGTAGAAACTCGCCCGATTACAACGGTATGTGTATTTTTTCCCTAGGCCATTCTGGTTAAGCGTTTGGAGCAGCAGAATTGCGAAAAATTTTTTGCCTTCTCAACCATTTCTTAGCTTCAAAGTCCCATATCTCGCGAACGGATTGACCTAACCCAAAAATTCCTGCTGCGTCTGAAATTAGAAACTCGCCCGATTACAACGGTATGCGTATTTTTTCCCTAGGCCAATCTGGTTAAGCGTTTGGAGCAGCAGAATTGCGAAAAATTTTTTGCCTCCTCAACCATTTCTTGGCTTCAAACTTCCATATCTCGCGAACGGATTGACCTAACCCTAAAATTCCTGTTGCATCTGAAAGTAGAAACTCTCCCGATTACAACGGTACGTGTATTTTTCCCTTAGGCCATTCTGGTTAAGCGATTGGAGCAGCAGAAGTGCGAAAAATTTATTGTCTTGTCAACCATTTCTTAACTTCAAAGTCCCATGTCTCGCGAACGGATTGACCTAACCCAAAAATTCCTATTGTAACTGAAAGTAGAAACTCGCCCGATTACAACGGTATGTGTATTTTTTCCCTAGCCCAATCTGGTTAAGCGTTTGGAGAGGCAGAATTGCAAAAAATTTGTTGCCCTCTCAACCATTTCTTAGCTTCAAAGTCCCATATCTCGCGAACGGATTGACCAAACCCAAAAATTCCTGCTGCGTCTGAAATTAGAAACTCGCCCGATTACAACGGTATGCGTAGTTTTTCCCTAGACCATTCTGGTTAAGCGTTTGGAGCAGCAGAATTGCGAAAAATTTTTTGCCTTCTCAACCGTTTCTTGGCTTCAAACTCCCATATCTCGCGAACGGATTGACCTAACCCAAAAATTCCTGTTGCATCGAAAGTAGAAACTCGCCCGATTACAACGGTATGTGTATTTTTTCCCTAGGCCACCCTGGTTAAGCGTTTGGAGCAGCAGAATTGCGAAACATTTTTTGCCTTCTCAACCATTTCTTGGCTTCAAACTCCCATATCTCGCGAACGGATTGATCTAACCCAAAGATTCCTGTTGCATCTGAAAGTAGAAACTCGCCCGATTACAACGGTATGCGTATTTTTTCCCTAGGCCATTCTGGTTAAGCGTTTGGAGCAGCAGAATTGCGAAAAATTTTTTGCCTTCTCAACCATTTCTTGGCTTCAAACTCCCATATCTCGCGAACGGATTGACCTAACCCAAAAATTCCTGTTGCATCTGAAAGTGGAAACCCGCCCGATTACAACGGTACGTGTATTTTTTCCCTAGGCCATCCTGGTTAAGCGTTTGGAACAGCAGAAGTGCGAAAAATTTGTTGTCTTCTCAACCATTTCTTAGCTTCAAACTCCCATATCTCGCGAACGGATTGACCTAACCCAAAAATTCCTGTTGCATCTGAAAGTAGAAGCTCGCCCGATTACAACGGTATGTGTATTTTTTCCCCAGGCCATTCTGGTTAAGCGTTTGGAGCAGCAGAATTGCGAACAATTTTTTGCCTTCTCAACCATTTCTTAGCTTCAAAGGCCCATATCTCGCGAACGGAATGACCACACCCAAAAATTCCTGCTGCGTCTGAAAGTAGAAACTCGCCCGATTATAACGGTATGCGTATTTTATCCCTAGGCCATTCTGGTTAAGCGTTTGGAGCAGCAGAATTGCGAAAAATTTGATCTCTTCTCAATCATTTCTTAGCTTCAAACTCCCATATCTCGCGAACGGATTGACCTAACCCAAAAATTCCTATTGCATCTGAAAGCAGAAACTCACCCGATTACAGCGGTACGTGTATTTTTTCCCTGGGCCATTCTGGTTAAGCGTTTGGAGCAGCAGAATTGAGGAAAATTTTTTGCCTTCTCAACCATTTCTTGGCTTCAAACTCCCATACCTCGCGAACGGATTGACCTAACCCAAAAATTCCTGTTGGGTCTGAAAGTAGAAACTCGCCCGATTACAACGGTATGTGTATTTTTTCCCTAGGCCACTCTGGATAAGCGTTTGGAGCAACAGAGGTGCGAAAAATTTGTTGTCTTGTCAACCATTTCTTAGCTTCAAAGTCCCATGTCTCGCGAACGGATTGACCTAACCCAAAAATTCTTATCGTAACTGAAAGTAGAAACTCGCCCGATTACAACGGTATGTGTATTTTTTCCCTAGGCGATTCTGGTTAAGCGTTTGGAGCAGCAGAAGTGCGAAAAATTTGTTGTCTTCTGAACCATTTCTTAGCTTCAAACTCCCATATCTCGCGAACGGATTGACCTAACCCAAAAATTCCTATTGCATCTGAAAGTAGAAACTCGCCCGATTACAACGGTATGTGTATTTTTTCCCTAGGCGATTCTGGTTAAGCGTTAGAAGCAGCAGAATTTCGAAAAATTTTTTGCCTTCTCAACCATTTCTTGGATTCAAACCCCCAAATCTCGCGAACGGGTTGACCTGACCAAAAAATTCCTGTTGCATCTGAACGTAGAAACTCGCCCGATTGCAACGGTATGTGTATTTTATCCCTAGGCAATTCTGGTTAAGCGTTCGGAGCAGCAGAATTGCGAAAAATTTGTTCTCTACTCAACCATTTCTTAGCTTCAAACTCCCATATCTCGCGAACGGATTGACGTAACCCAAAAATTCCTATTGCGTCTGAAAGTAGAAACTCGCCCGATTACAACGGTATGTGTATTTTTTCCCTAGGCCATTCTGGTTAAGCGTTTGGAGTAGCAGAATTGCGAAAAATTTGTTCTGTTCTCAACCATTTCTTAGCTTCAAACTCCCATATCTCGCGAACGGATTGACCTAACCCAAAAATTCCTATTGCATCTGAAAGTAGAAACCCGCCCGATTACAGCGGTACGTGTATATTTTCCCTAGGCCATTCTGGTTAAGCGTTTGGAGCAGCAGAATTGCGAAAAATTTTTGCCTTCTCAACCATTTCTTGGCTTCAAACTCCCATATCTCGCGAACGGATTGACCTAACCCAAAAATTCCTGTTGCGTCTGAAAGTAGAAACTCGCCCGATTACAACGGTATGTGTATTTTTCCCTAGCCCATTCTGGTTAAGCGTTTGGAGCAGCAGAATTGCGAAGAATTTTTTGCCTTCTCAACCATTTCTTGGTTTCAAACTCCCATATCTCGCGAACGGATTGACCTAACCTAAAAATTCCTGCTGCGTCTGAAAGTAGAAACTCGCCCGATTACAACGGTATGCGTACTTTTTCCCTAGGCCAATCTGGTTAAGCGTTTGGAGCAGCAGAATTGCGAAAAATTTTTTGCCTTCTCAACCATTTCTTGGCTTCAAACTCCCATATCTCGCGAACGGATTCACCTAACCCAAAAATTCCTGTTGCATCTGAAAGTAGAAACTCGCCCGATTACAACGGTACGTGCATTTTTCCCTTAGGCCATTCTGGTTAAGCGATTGGAACAGCAGAAGTGCGAAAAATTTATTGTCTTGCCAACCATTTCTTAGCTTCAAAGTCCCATGTCTCGCGAACGGATTGACCTAACCCAAAAATTCCTATTGTAACTGAAAGTAGAAACTCGCCCGATTACAACGGTATGTGTATTTTTTCCCTAGCCCATTCTGGTTAAGCGTTTGGAGCAGCAGAATTGCGAAAAATTTGTTGCCCTCTCAACCATTTCTTAGCTTCAAAGTACCATATCTCGCGAACGGATTGATCTAACCCAAAGATTCCTGTTGCATCTGAAAGTAGAAACTCGCCCGATTACAACGGTATGTGTATTTTTTCCCTAGGCCATTCTGGTTAAGCGTTTGGAGCAGCAGAATTGCGAAAAATTTTTTGCCTTCTCAACCATTTCTTAGCTTCAAAGTCCCATATCTCGCGAACGGATTGACCTAACCCAAAAATTCCTGCTGCGTCTGAAATTAGAAACTCGCCCGATTACAACGGTATGCGTATTTTTTCCCTAGGCCAATCTGGTTAAGCGTTTGGAGCAGCAGAATTGCGAAAAATTTTTTGCCTCCTCAACCATTTCTTGGCTTCAAACTTCCATATCTCGCGAACGGATTGACCTAACCCTAAAATTCCTGTTGCATCTGAAAGTAGAAACTCTCCCGATTACAACGGTACGGGTATTTTTCCCTTAGGCCATTCTGGTTAAGCGATTGGAGCAGCAGAAGTGCGAAAAATTTATTGTCTTGTCAACCATTTCTTAACTTCAAAGTCCCATGTCTCGCGAACGGATTGACCTAACCCAAAAATTCCTATTGTAACTGAAAGTAGAAACTCGCCCGATTACAACGGTATGTGTATTTTTTCCCTAGCCCAATCTGGTTAAGCGTTTGGAGAGGCAGAATTGCGAAAAATTTTTTGCCTTCTCAACCGTTTCTTGGCTTCAAACTCCCATATCTCGCGAACGGATTGACCTAACCCAAAAATTCCTGTTGCATCGAAAGTAGAAACTCGCCCGATTACAACGGTATGTGTATTTTTTCCCTAGGCCACCCTGGTTAAGCGTTTGGAGCAGCAGAATTGCGAAACATTTTTTGCCTTCTCAACCATTTCTTGGCTTCAAACTCCCATATCTCGCGAACGGATTGATCTAACCCAAAGATTCCTGTTGCATCTGAAAGTAGAAACTCGCCCGATTACAACGGTATGCGTATTTTTTCCCTAGGCCATTCTGGTTAAGCGTTTGGAGCAGCAGAATTGCGAACAATTTTTTGCCTTCTCAACCATTTCTTAGCTTCAAAGGCCCATATCTCGCGAACGGAATGACCACACCCAAAAATTCCTGCTGCGTCTGAAAGTAGAAACTCGCCCGATTATAACGGTATGCGTATTTTATCCCTAGGCCATTCTGGTTAAGCGTTTGGAGCAGCAGAATTGCGAAAAATTTGATCTCTTCTCAATCATTTCTTAGCTTCAAACTCCCATATCTCGCGAACGGATTGACCTAACCCAAAAATTCCTATTGCATCTGAAAGCAGAAACTCACCCGATTACAGCGGTACGTGTATTTTTTCCCTGGGCCATTCTGGTTAAGCGTTTGGAGCAGCAGAATTGAGGAAAATTTTTTGCCTTCTCAACCATTTCTTGGCTTCAAACTCCCATACCTCGCGAACGGATTGACCTAACCCAAAAATTCCTGTTGGGTCTGAAAGTAGAAACTCGCCCGATTACAACGGTATGTGTATTTTTTCCCTAGGCCACTCTGGATAAGCGTTTGGAGCAACAGAGGTGCGAAAAATTTGTTGTCTTGTCAACCATTTCTTAGCTTCAAAGTCCCATGTCTCGCGAACGGATTGACCTAACCCAAAAATTCCTATCGTAACTGAAAGTAGAAACTCGCCCGATTACAACGGTATGTGTATTTTTTCCCTAGGCGATTCTGGTTAAGCGTTAGAAGCAGCAGAATTTCGAAAAATTTTTTGCCTTCTCAACCATTTCTTGGATTCAAACCCCCATATCTCGCGAACGGGTTGACCTGACCAAAAAATTCCTGTTGCATCTGAACGTAGAAACTCGCCCGATTGCAACGGTATGTGTATTTTATCCCTAGGCCATTCTGGTTAAGCGTTCGGAGCAGCAGAATTGCGAAAAATTTGTTCTCTTCTCAACCATTTCTTAGCTTCAAACTCCCATATCTCGCGAACGGATTGACCTAACCCAAAAATTCCTATTGCGTCTGAAAGTAGAAACTCGCCCGATTACAACGGTATGTGTATTTTTTCCCTAGGCCATTCTGGTTAAGCGTTTGGAGCAGCAGAATTGCGAAAAATTTGTTCTGTTCTCAACCATTTCTTAGCTTCAAACTCCCATATCTCGCGAACGGATTGACCTAACCCAAAAATTCCTATTGCATCTGAAAGTAGAAACTCGCCCGATTACAGCGGTACGTGTATATTTTCCCTAGGCCATTCTGGTTAAGCGTTTGGAGCAGCAGAATTGCGAAAAATTTTTTGCCTTCTCAACCATTTCTTGGCTTCAAACTCCCATATCTCGCGAACGGATTGACCTAACCCAAAAATTCCTGCTGCGTCTGAAATTAGAATCTCGCCCGATTACAACGGTATGTGTATTTTTTCCCTAGGCCATTCTGGTTAAGCGTTTGGAGCAGCAGAATTACGAAAAACTTGTTCTCTTCTCAACCATTTCCTAGCTTCAAACTCCCGTATCTCGCGAACAGATTCACCTAACCCAAAAATTCCTATTGCATCTGAAAGTAGAAACTCGCCCGATTACAACGGTACGTGCATTTTTCCCTTAGGCCATTCTGGTTAAGCGATTGGAGCAGCAGAAGTGCGAAAAATTTATTGTCTTGCCAACCATTTCTTAGCTTCAAAGTCCCATGTCTCGCGAACGGATTGACCTAACCCAAAAATTCCTATTGCAACTGAAAGTAGAAACTCGCCCGATTACAACGGTATGTGTATTTTTTCCCTAGCCCATTCTGGTTAAGCGTTTGGAGCAGCAGAATTGCGAAAAATTTGTTGCCCTCTCAACCATTTCTTAGCTTCAAAGTCCCATGTCTCGCGAACGGATTGACCTAACCCAAAAATTCCTATTGTAACTGAAAGTTGAAACTCGCCCGATTACAACGGTATGTGTATTTTTTCCCTAGCCCATTCTGGTTAAGCGTTTGGAGCAGCAGAATTGCGAAAAATTGTTGCCTTCTCAACCATTTCTTGGCTTCAAACTCCCATATCTCGCGAACGGATTGACCTAACCCAAAAATTCCTGCTGCGTCTGAAATTAGAAACTCGCCCGATTACAACGGTATGCGTATTTTTTCCCTAGGCCAATCTGGTTAAGCGTTTGGAGCAGCAGAATTGCGAAAAATTTTTTGCCTTCTCAACCATTTCTTGGCTTCGAACTCCCATATCTCGCGAACGGATTGACCTAACCCAAAAATTCCTGTTGCATCTGAAAGTAGAAACTCGCCCGATTACAACGGTACGTGCATTTTCCCCTTAGGCCATTCTGGTTAAGCGATTGGCGCAGCAGAAGTGCGAAAAATTTATTGTCTTGCCAACCATTTCTTAGCTTCAAAGTCCCATGTCTCGCGAACGGATTGACCTAACCCAAAAATTCCTATTGTAACTGAAAGTAGAAACTCGCCCGATTACAACGGTATGTGTATTTTTTCCCTAGCCCATTCTGGTTAAGCGTTTGGAGCAGCAGAATTGCGAAAAATTTGTTGCCCTCTCAACCATTTCTTAGATTCAAAGTCCCATATCTCGCGAACGGATTGATCTAACCCAAAGATTCCTGTTGCATCTGAAAGTAGAAACTCGCCCGATTACAACGGTATGTGTATTTTTTCCCTAGGCCATTCTGGTTAAGCGTTTGGAACAGCAGAATTGCGAAAAATTTTTTGCCTTCTCAACCATTTCTTAGCTTCAAAGTCCCATATCTCGCGAACGGATTGACCAAACCCAAAAATTCCTGCTGCGTCTGAAAGTAGATACTCGCCCGATTATAACGGTATGCGTATTTTTTCCCTAGGCCAATCTGGTTAAGCGTTTGGAGCAGCAGAATTGCGAAAAATTTGTTCTCTTCTCAACCATTTCTTAGCTTCAAACTCCCATATCTCGCGAACGGATTGACCTAACCCAAAAATTCCTATTGCATTTGAAAGTAGAAACTCGCCCGATTACAACGGTACGTGTATTTTTCCCTTTGGCCATTCTGGTTAAGCGATTGGAGCAGCAGAAGTGCGAAAAATTTATTGTCTTGTCAACCATTTCTTAGCTTCAAAGTCTCATGTCTCGCGAACGGATTGACCTAACCCAAAAATTCCTATTGTAACTGAAAGTAGAAACTCGCCCGATTACAACGGTATGTGTATGTTTTCCCTAGCCCAATCTGGTTAAGCGTTTGGAGAGGCAGAATTGCGAAAAATTTGTTGCCCTCTCAACCATTTCTTAGCTTCAAAGTCCCATATCTCGCGAACGGATTGACCAAACCCAAAAATTCCTGCTGCGTCTGAAATTAGAAACTCGCCCGATTACAACGGTATGCGTAGTTTTTCCCTAGACCATTCTGGTTAAGCGTTTGGAGCAGCAGAATTGCGAAAAATTTTTTGCCTTCTCAACCGTTTCTTGGCTTCAAACTCCCATATCTCGCGAACGGAATGACCGAACCCAAAAATTCCTGTTGCATCTGAAAGTAGAGACTCGCCCGATTACAACGGTTTGCGTATTTTTTCCCTAGGCCATTCTGGTTAAGCGTTTGGAGCAGCAGAATTGAGGAAAATTTTTTGCCTTCTCAACCATTTCTTGGCTTCAAACTCCCATACCTCGCGAACGGATTGACCTAACCCAAAAATTCCTGTTGGGTCTGAAAGTAGAAACTCGCCCGATTACAACGGTATGTGTATTTTTTCCCTAGGCCACTCTGGATAAGCGTTTGGAGCAACAGAAGTGCGAAAAATTTGTTGTCTTGTCAACCATTTCTTAGCTTCAAAGTCCCATGTCTCGCGAACGGATTGACCTAACCCAAAAATTCCTGTTGCATCTGAAAGTAGAAACTCGCCCGATTATAACGGTATGCGTATCTTATCCCTAGGCCATTCTGGTTAAGCGTTTGGAGCAGCAGAATTGCGAAAAATTTGTTCTCTTCTCAACCATTTCTTAGCTTCAAACTCCCATATCTCGCGAACGGATTGACCTAACCCAAAAATTCCTATTGCATTTGAAAGTAGAAACTCGCCCGATTACAACGGTTCGTGTATTTTTCCCTTAGGCCATTCTGGTTAAGCGATTGGAGCAGCAGAAGTGCGAAAAATTTATTGTCTTGTCAACCATTTCTTAGCTTCAAGGTCCCATGTCTCGCGAACGGATTGACCTAACCCAAAAATTCCTATCGTAACTGAAAGTAGAAACTCGCCCGATTACAACGGTATGTGTATTTTTTCCCTAGGCGATTCTGGTTAAGCGTTAGAAGCAGCAGAATTTCGAAAAATTTTTTGCCTTCTCAACCATTTCTTGGATTCAAACCCCCATATCTCGCGAACGGGTTGACCTGACCAAAAAATTCCTGTTGCATCTGAACGTAGAAACTCGCCCGATTGCAACGGTATGTGTATTTTATCCCTAGGCCACTCTGGTTAAGTGTTCGGAGCAGCACAATTGCGAAAAATTTGTTCTCTTCTCAACCATTTCTTAGCTTCAAACTCCCATATCTCGCGAACGGATTGACCTAACCCAAAAATTCCTATTGCGTCTGAAAGTAGAAACTCGCCCGATTACAACGGTATGTGTATTTTTTCCCTAGGCCATTCTGGTTAAGCGTTTGGAGCAGCAGAATTGCGAAAAATTTGTTCTGTTCTCAACCATTTCTTAGCTTCAAACTCCCATATCTCGCGAACGGATTGACCTAACCCAAAAATTCCTATTGCATCTGAAAGTAGAAACTCGCCCGATTACAGCGGTACGTGTATATTTTCCCTAGGCCATTCTGGTTAAGCGTTTGGAGCAGCAGAATTGCGAAAAATTTTTTGCCTTCTCAACCATTTCTTGGCTTCAAACCCCCATATCTCGCGAACGGATTGACCTAACCCAAAAATTCCTGCTGCGTCTGAAATTAGAATCTCGCCCGATTACAACGGTATGTGTATTTTTTCCCTAGGCCATTCTGGTTAAGCGTTTGGAGCAGCAGAATTACGAAAAACTTGTTCTCTTCTCAACCTTTTCCTAGCTTCAAACTCCCATATCTCGCGAACAGATTGACCTAACCCAAAAATTCCTATTGCATCTGAAAGTAGAAACTCGCCCGATTACAACGGTACGTGCATTTTTCCCTTAGGCCATTCTGGTTAACCGATTGGAGCAGCAGAAGTGCGAAAAATTTATTGTCTTGCCAACCATTTCTTAGCTTCAAAGTCCCATGTCTCGCGAACGGATTGACCTAACCCAAAAATTCCTATTGTAACTGAAAGTAGAAACTCGCCCGATTACAACGGTATGTGTATTTTTTCCCTAGCCCATTCTGGTTAAGCGTTTGGAGCAGCAGAATTGCGAAAAATTTGTTGCCCTCTCAACCATTTCTTAGCTTCAAAGTCCCATGTCTCGCGAACGGATTGACCTAACCCAAAAATTCCTATTGTAACTGAAAGTTGAAACTCGCCCGATTACAACGGTATGTGTATTTTTTCCCTAGCCCATTCTGGTTAAGCGTTTGGAGCAGCAGAATTGCGAAAAATTGTTGCCTTCTCAACCATTTCTTGGCTTCAAACTCCCATATCTCGCGAACGGATTGACCTAACCCAAAAATTCCTGCTGCGTCTGAAATTAGAAGCTCGCCCGATTACAACGGTATGCGTATTTTTTCCCTAGGCCAATCTGGTTAAGCGTTTGGAGCAGCAGAATTGCGAAAAATTTTTTGCCTTCTCAACCATTTCTTGGCTTCGAACTCCCATATCTCGCGAACGGATTGACCTAACCCAAAAATTCCTGTTGCATCTGAAAGTAGAAACTCGCCCGATTACAACGGTACGTGCATTTTCCCCTTAGGCCATTCTGGTTAAGCGATTGGCGCAGCAGAAGTGCGAAAAATTTATGGTCTGGCCAACCATTTCTTAGCTTCAAAGTCCCATGTCTCGCGAACGGATTGACCTAACCCAAAAATTCCTATTGTAACTGAAAGTAGAAACTCGCCCGATTACAACGGTATGTGTATTTTTTCCCTAGCCCATTCTGGTTAAGCGTTTGGAGCAGCAGAATTGCGAAAAATTTGTTGCCCTCTCAACCATTTCTTAGATTCAAAGTCCCATATCTCGCGAACGGATTAATCTAACCCAAAGATTCCTATTGCATTTGAAAGTAGAAACTCGCCCGATTACAACGGTAAGTGTATTTTTCCCTTAGACCATTCTGGTTAAGCGATTGGAGCAGCAGAAGTGCGAAAAATTTGTTGCCCTCTCAACCATTTCTTAGATTCAAAGTCCCATATCTCGCGAACGGATTGACCAAACCCAAAAATTCCTGCTGCGTCGGAAAGTAGAAACTCGCCCGATTATAACGGTATGCGTATTTTTTCCCTAGGCCATTCTGGTTAAGCGTTTGGAGCAGTAGAATTGCAAAAAATTTGTTCTCTTCTCAACCATTTCTTAGCTTCAAACTCCCATATCTCGCGAACGGATTGACCTAACCCAAAAATTCCTATTGCATTTGAAAGTAGAAACTCGCCCGATTGCAACGGTATGTGTATTTTATCCCTAGGACATTCTGGTTAAGCGTTTGGAGCAGCAGAATTGCGAAAAATTTGTTCTCTTCTCAACCATTTCTTAGCTTCAACCTCCCATATCTCGCGAACGGATTGACCTAACCCAAAAATTCCTATTGCGTCTGAAAGTAGAAACTCGCCCGATTACATCGGTATGTGTATTTTTTCCCTAGGCCATTCTGGTTAAGCGTTTGGAGCAGCAGAAGTGCGAAAAATTTGTTGCCTTCACAACCATTTCTTAGCTTCAAAGTCCCATATCTCGCGACCTGATTGACCAAACCCAAAAATTCCTGCTGCGTCTGAAATTAGAAACTCGCCCGAATACAACGGTATGCGTATTTTTTCCCTAGGCCATTCTGGTTAAGCGTTTGGAGCAGCAGAATTGCGAAAAATTTTTTGCCTTCTCAACCATTTCTTGGCTTCAAACTCCCATATCTCGCGAACGGATTGACCTAACCCAAAAATTCCTGTTGCATCTGAAAGTGGAAACCCGCCCGATTACAACGGTACGTGTATTTTTTCCCTAGGCCATCCTGGTTAAGCGTTTGGAACAGCAGAATTGCGAAAAATTTGTTGTCTTCTCAACCATTTCTTAGCTTCAAACTCCCATATCTCGCGAACGGATTGACCTAACACAAAAATTCCTGTTGCATCTGAATGTAGAAACTCGCCCGATTACAACTGTATGTGTATTTTTTCCCCAGGCCATTCTGGTTAAGCGTTTGGGGCAGCAGAATTGCGAACAATTTCTTGCCTTCTCAACCATTTCTTAGCTTCAAAGGCCCATATCTCGCGAACGGATTGACCACACCCAAAAATTCCTGCTGCGTCTGAAAGTAGAAACTCGCCTGATTATAACGGTATGCGTATTTTATCCCTAGGCCATTCTGGTTAAGCGTTTGGAGCAGCAGAGTTGCGAAAAATTTGTTCTCTTCTCAATCATTTCTTAGATTCAAACTCCCATATCTCGCGAACGGATTGACCTAACCCAAAAATTCCTATTGCATCTGAAAGCAGAAACTCACCCGATTACAGCGATACGTGTATTTTTTCCCTAGGCCATTCTGGTTAAGCGTTTGGAGCAGCAGAATTGAGGAAAATTTTTTGCCATCTCAACCATTTCTTGGCTTCAAACTCCCATACCTCGCGAACGGATTGACCTAACCCAAAAATTCCTGTTGGGTCTGAATGTAGAAACTCGCCCGATTACAACGGTATGTGTATTTTTTCCCTAGGCCACTCTGGATAAGCGTTTGGAGCAGCAGAAGTGCGAAAAATTTGTTGTCTTCTGAACCATTTCTTAGCTTCAAACTCCCATATCTCGCGAACGAATTGACCAAACCCAAAAATTCCTGTTGCTTCTGAAAGTAGTAACTCGCCCGATTACAACGGTGTGTGTATTGTTTCCCTAGGCCATTCTGGTTAAGCGTTTGGAGCAGCAGAATTGCGAAAAATTTTTTGCCTTCTCAACCATTTCTTGGCTTCAAACTCCCATATCTCGCGAACGGATTGACCTAACCCTAAAATTCCTATTGCATCTGAAAGTAGAAACTCGCCCGATTACAACGGTATGTGAATTTTTTCCCTAGGCCATTCTGGTTAAGTGTTTGGAGCAGCAGAATTGCGAAAAATTTTTTGCCTTCTCAATCATTTCTTGGTATCAAACTCCCATATCTCGCGAACGGATTGTCCTAACCCTAAAATTCCTATTGCATCTGAAAGTAGCAACTCGCCCGATTATAACGGTATGCGTATTTTTTCCCTAGGCCATTCTGGTTAAGCGTTTGGAGCAGCAGAATTGCGAAAAATTTGTTCTGTTCTCAACCATTTCTTAGCTTCAAACTCCCATATCTCGCGAACGGATTGATCTAACCCAAAGATTCCTGTTGCATCTGAAAGTAGAAACTCGCCCGATTACAACGGTATGTGTATTTTTTCCCTAGGCCATTCTGGTTAAGCGTTTGGAACAGCAGAATTGCGAAAAATTTTTTGCCTTCTCAACCATTTCTTAGCTTCAAAGTCCCATATCTCGCGAACGGATTGACCAAACCCAAAAATTCCTGCTGCGTCTGAAAGTAGATACTCGCCCGATTATAACGGTATGCGTATTTTTTCCCTAGGCCAATCTGGTTAAGCGTTTGGAGCAGCAGAATTGCGAAAAATTTGTTCTCTTCTCAACCATTTCTTAGCTTCAAACTCCCATATCTCGCGAACGGATTGACCTAACCCAAAAATTCCTATTGCATTTGAAAGTAGAAACTCGCCCGATTGCAACGGTATGTGTATTTTATCCCTAGGACATTCTGGTTAAGCGTTTGGAGCAGCAGAATTGCGAAAAATTTGTTCTGTTCTCAACCATTTCTTAGCTTCAACCTCCCATATCTCGCGAACGGATTGACCTAACCCAAAAATTCCTATTGCGTCTGAAAGTAGAAACTCGCCCGATTACATCGGTATGTGTATTTTTTCCCTAGGCCATTCTGGTTAAGCGTTTGGAGCAGCAGAAGTGCGAAAAATTTGTTGTCTTCTGAACCATTTCTTAGCTTCAAACTCCCATATCTCGCGAACGGATTGACCTAACCCAAAAATTCCTATTGCATTTGAAAGCAGAAACTCACCCGATTACAGCGGTACGTGTATTTTTTCCCTAGGCCATTCTGGTTAAGCGTTTGGAGCAGCAGAATTGCGAAAAATTTTTTGCCTTCTCAACCATTTCTTGGCTTCAAACTCCCATATCTCGCGAACGGATTGACCTAACCCAAAAATTCCTATTGCATTTGAAAGCAGAAACTCACCCGATTACAGCGGTACGTGTATTTTTTCCCTAGGCCATTCTGGTTAAGCGTTTGGAGCAGCAGAATGGCGAAAAATTTTTTGCCTTCTCAACCATTTCTTGGCATCAAACTCCCATATCTCGCGAACGGATTGACATAACCCTAAAATTCCTATTGCATCTGAAAGTAGAAACTCGCCCGATTACAACGGTATGTGTATTTTTTCCCTAGGCCATACTGGTTAAGCGTTTGGAGCAGCAGAATTGCGAAAAATTTTTTCCTTCTCAACCATTTCTTGGTTTCAAACTCCCATATCTCGCGAACGGATTGACCGAACCCAAAAATTCCTGTTGCATCTGAAAGTAGAAACTCGCCCGATTACAACGGTATGTGTATTTTTTCCCTAGCCCATTCTGGTTAAGCGTTTGGAGCTGCAGAATTGCGAAAAATTTGTTGCCTTCACAACCATTTCTTAGCTTCAAAGTCCCATATCTCGCGACCTGATTGACCAAACCCAAAAATTCCTGCTGCGTCTGAAATTAGAAACTCGCCCGAATACAACGGTATGCGTATTTTTTCCCTAGGCCATTCTGGTTAAGCGTTTGGAGCAGCAGAATTGCGAAAAATTTTTTGTCTTCTCAACCATTTCTTGGCTTCAAACTCCCATATCTCGCGAACGGATTGACCTATCCCAAAAATTCCTGTTGCATCTGAAAGTGGAAACCCGCCCGATTACAACGGTACGTGTATTTTTTCCCTAGGCCATCCTGGTTAAGCGTTTGGAACAGCAGAAGTGCGAAAAATTTGTTGTCTTCTCAACCATTTCTTAGCTTCAAACTCCCATATCTCGCGAACGGATTGACCTAACACAAAAATTCCTGTTGCATCTGAAAGTAGAAACTCGCCCGATTACAACTGTATGTGTATTTTTTCCCCAGGCCATTCTGGTTAAGCGTTTGGGGCAGCAGAATTGCGAACAATTTTTTGCCTTCTCAACCATTTCTTAGCTTCAAAGGCCCATATCTCGCGAACGGATTGACCACACCCAAAAATTCCTGCTGCGTCTGAAAGTAGAAACTCGCCTGATTATAACGGTATGCGTATTTTATCCCTAGGCCATTCTGGTTAAGCGTTTGGAGCAGCAGAGTTGCGAAAAATTTGTTCTCTTCTCAGTCATTTCTTAGATTCAAACTCCCATATCTCGCGAACGGATTGACCTAACCCAAAAATTCCTATTGCATCTGAAAGCAGAAACTCACCCGATTACAGCGATACGTGTATTTTTTCCCTAGGCCATTCTGGTTAAGCGTTTGGAGCAGCAGAATTGAGGAAAATTTTTTGCCATCTCAACCATTTCTTGGCTTCAAACTCCCATACCTCGCGAACGGATTGACCTAACCCAAAAATTCCTGTTGGGTCTGAAAGTAGAAACTCGCCCGATTACAACGGTATGTGTATTTTCTCCCTAGGCCACTCTGGATAAGCGTTTGGAGCAGCAGAAGTGCGAAAAATTTGTTGTCTTCTGAACCATTTCTTAGCTTCAAACTCCCATATCTCGCGAACGAATTGACCAAACCCAAAAATTCCTGTTGCTTCTGAAAGTAGTAACTCGCCCGATTACAACGGTGTGTGTATTGTTTCCCTAGGCCATTCTGGTTAAGCGTTTGGAGCAGCAGAATTGCGAAAAATTTGTTCTCTTCTCAACCATTTCTTAGCTTCAAACTCCCATATCTCGCGAACGGATTGACCTAACCCAAAAATTCCTATTGCATTTGAAAGTAGAAACTCGCCCGATTACAACGGTACGTGTATTTTTCCCTTAGGCCATTCTGGTTAAGCGATTGGAGCAGCAGAAGTGCGAAAAATTTATTGTCATGTCAACCATTTCTTAGCTTCAAAGTCCCATGTCTCGCGAACGGATTGACCTAAACCAAAAATTCCTGTTGCATCTGAAAGTAGAAACTCGCCCGATTACAACGGTATGTGTATTTTTTCCCTAGCCCATTCTGGTTAAGCGTTTGGAGCAGCAGAATTGCGAAAAATTTGTTGCCTTCACAACCATTTCTTAGCTTCAAAGTCCCATATCTCGCGAACGGATTGACCTAACCCAAAAATTCCTGTTGCATCTGAAAGTGGAAACCCGCCCGATTACAACGGTACGTGTATTTTTTCCCTAGGCCATTCTGGTTAAGCGTTTGGATCAGCAGAATTGCGAAAAATTTGTTCTCTTCTCAACCATTTCTTAGCTTCAAACTCCCATATCTCGCGAACGGATTGACCTAACCCAAAAATTCCTATTGCATTTGAAAGTAGAAACTCGCCCGATTACAACGGCACGTGTATTTTTCCCTAGGCCATACTGGTTAAGCGTTTGGAACAGCAGAAGTGCGAAAAATTTGTTGTCTTCTCAACCATTTCTTAGCTTCAAACTCCCATATCTCGCGAACGGATTGACCACAACCAAAAATTCCTGCTGCGTCTGAAAGTAGAAACTCGCCCGATTATAACGGTATGCGTATTTTATCCCTAGGCCATTCTGGTTAAGCGTTTGGAGTAGCAGAATTGCGAAAAATTTGTTCTCTTCTCAATCATTTCTTAGCTTCAAACTCCCATATCTCGCGAACGGATTGACCTAACCCAAAAATTCCTATTGCATCTGAAAGCAGAAACTCACCCGATTACAGCGGTACGTGTATTTTTTCCCTAGGCCATTCTGGTTAAGCGTTTGGAGCAGCAGAATTGAGGAAAATTTTTTGCCTTCTCAACCATTTCTTGGCTTCAAACTCCCATACCTCGCGAACGGATTGACCTAACCCAAAAATTCCTGTTGGGTCTGAAAGTAGAAACTCGCCCGATTACAACGGTATGTGTATTTTTTCCCTAGGCCACTCTGGATAAGCGTTTGGAGCAGCAAAAGTGCGAAAAATTTGTTGTCCTCTGAACCATTTCTTAGCTTCAAACTCCCATATCTCGCGAACGAATTGACCAAACCCTAAAATTCCTATTGCATCTGAAAGTAGCAACTCGCCCGATTATAACGGTATGCGTATTTTTTCCCTAGGCCATTCTGGTTAAGCGTTTGGATCAGCAGAATTGCGAAAAATTTGTTCTCTTCTCAACCATTTCTTAGCTTCAAACTCCCATATCTCGCGAACGGATTGACCTAACCCAAAAATTCCTATTGCATTTGAAAGTAGAAACTCGCCCGATTACAACGGCACGTGTATTTTTCCCTTAGGCCATTCTGGTTAAGCGATTGGAGCAGCAGAAGTGCGAAAAATTTATTGTCTTGTCAACCATTTCTTAGCTTCAAAGTCACATGTCTCGCGAACGGATTGACCTAACCCAAAAATTCCTATTGTAACTGAAAGTAGAATCTCGCCCGATTACAACGGTATGTGTATTTTTTCCCTAGGCCATTCTGGCTAAGCGTTTGGAGCAGCAGAATTGCGAAAAATTTGTTCTCTTCTCAACCATTTCTTAGCTTCAAACTCCCATATCTCGCGAACGGATTGACCTAACCCAAAAATTCCTATTGCGTCTGAAAGTAGAAACTCGCCCGATTACAACGGTATGTGTATTTTTTCCCTAGGCCATTCTGGTTAAGCGTTTGGAGTAGCAGAATTGCGAAAAATTTGTTCTCTTCTCAATCATTTCTTAGCTTCAAACTCCCATATCTCGCGAACGGATTGACCTAACCCAAAAATTCCTATTGCATCTGAAAGCAGAAACTCACCCGATTACAGCGGTACGTGTATTTTTTCCCTAGGCCATTCTGGTTAAGCGTTTGGAGCAGCAGAATTGAGGAAAATTTTTTGCCTTCTCAACCATTTCTTGGCTTCAAACTCCCATACCTCGCGAACGGATTGACCTAACCCAAAAATTCCTGTTGGGTCTGAAAGTAGAAACTCGCCCGATTACAACGGTATGTGTATTTTTTCCCTAGGCCACTCTGGATAAGCGTTTGGAGCAGCAAAAGTGCGAAAAATTTGTTGCCCTCTGAACCATTTCTTAGCTTCAAACTCCCATATCTCGCGAACGAATTGACCAAACCCTAAAATTCCTATTGCATCTGAAAGTAGCAACTCGCCCGATTATAACGGTATGCGTATTTTTTCCCTAGGCCATTCTGGTTAAGCGTTTGGATCAGCAGAATTGCGAAAAATTTGTTCTCTTCTCAACCATTTCTTAGCTTCAAACTCCCATATCTCGCGAACGGATTGACCTAACCCAAAAATTCCTATTGCATTTGAAAGTAGAAACTCGCCCGATTACAACGGCACGTGTATTTTTCCCTTAGGCCATTCTGGTTGAGCGATTGGAGCAGCAGAAGTGCGAAAAATTTATTGTCTTGTCAACCATTTCTTAGCTTCAAAGTCACATGTCTCGCGAACGGATTGACCTAACCCAAAAATTCCTGTTGCATCTGAAAGTAGAAACTCGCCCGATTACAACGGTACGTGCATTTTTCCCTTAGGCCATTCTGGTTAAGCGATTGGAGCAGCAGAATTGCGAAAGATTTATTGTCTTGCCAACCATTTCTTAGCTTCAAAGTCCCATGTCTCGCGAACGGATTGACCTAACCCAAAAATTCCTATTGTAACTGAAAGTAGAAACTCGCCCGATTACAACGGTATGTGTATTTTTTCCCTAGCCCATTCTGGTTAAGCGTTTGGAGCAGCAGAATTGCGAAAAATTTGTTGCCTTCTCAACCATTTCTTGGCTTCAAACTCCCATATCTCGCGAACGGATTGACCTAACCCAAAAATTCCTATTGCATTTGAAAGTAGAAACTCGCCCGATTACAACGGTAAGTGTATTTTTCCCTTAGGCCATTCTGGTTAAGCGATTGGAGCAGCAGAAGTGCGAAAAATTTGTTGCCCTCTCAAACATTTCTTAGATTCAAAGTCCCATATCTCGCGAACGGATTGACCAAACCCAAAAATTCCTGCTGCGTCGGAAAGTAGAAACTCGCCCGATTATAACGGTATGCGTATTTTTTCCCTAGGCCATTCTGGTTAAGCGTTTGGAGCAGTAGAATTGCGAAAAATTTGTTCTCTTCTCAACCATTTCTTAGCTTCAAACTCCCATATCTCGCGAACGGATTGACCTAACCCAAAAATTCCTATTGCATTTGAAAGTAGAAACTCGCCCGATTGCAACGGTATGTGTATTTTATCCCTAGGACATTCTGGTTAAGCGTTTGGAGCAGCAGAATTGCGAAAAATTTGTTCTGTTCTCAACCATTTCTTAGCTTCAACCTCCCATATCTCGCGAACGGATTGACCTAACCCAAAAATTCCTATTGCGTCTGAAAGTAGAAACTCGCCCGATTACATCGGTATGTGTATTTTTTCCCTAGGCCATTCTGGTTAAGCGTTTGGAGCAGCAGAAGTGCGAAAAATTTGTTGTCTTCTGAACCATTTCTTAGCTTCAAACTCCCATATCTCGCGAACGGATTGACCTAACCCAAAAATTCCTATTGCATTTGAAAGCAGAAACTCACCCGATTACAGCGGTACGTGTATTTTTTCCCTAGGCCATTCTGGTTAAGCGTTTGGAGCAGCAGAATTGCGAAAAATTTTTTGCCTTCTCAACCATTTCTTGGCTTCAAACTCCCATATCTCGCGAACGGATTGACCTAACCCAAAAATTCCTATTGCATTTGAAAGCAGAAACTCACCCGATTACAGCGGTACGTGTATTTTTTCCCTAGGCCATTCTGGTTAAGCGTTTGGAGCAGCAGAATGGCGAAAAATTTTTTGCCTTCTCAACCATTTCTTGGCATCAAACTCCCATATCTCGCGAACGGATTGACATAACCCTAAAATTCCTATTGCATCTGAAAGTAGAAACTCGCCCGATTACAACGGTATGTGTATTTTTTCCCTAGGCCATACTGGTTAAGCGTTTGGAGCAGCAGAATTGCGAAAAATTTTTTGCCTTCTCAACCATTTCTTGGTTTCAAACTCCCATATCTCGCGAACGGATTGACCGAACCCAAAAATTCCTGTTGCATCTGAAAGTAGAAACTCGCCCGATTACAACGGTATGTGTATTTTTTCCCTAGCCCATTCTGGTTAAGCGTTTGGAGCTGCAGAATTGCGAAAAATTTGTTGCCTTCACAACCATTTCTTAGCTTCAAAGTCCCATATCTCGCGACCTGATTGACCAAACCCAAAAATTCCTGCTGCGTCTGAAATTAGAAACTCGCCCGAATACAACGGTATGCGTATTTTTTCCCTAGGCCATTCTGGTTAAGCGTTTGGAGCAGCAGAATTGCGAAAAATTTTTTGTCTTCTCAACCATTTCTTGGCTTCAAACTCCCATATCTCGCGAACGGATTGACCTATCCCAAAAATTCCTGTTGCATCTGAAAGTGGAAACCCGCCCGATTACAACGGTACGTGTATTTTTTCCCTAGGCCAACCTGGTTAAGCGTTTGGAACAGCAGAAGTGCGAAAAATTTGTTGTCTTCTCAACCATTTCTTAGCTTCAAACTCCCATATCTCGCGAACGGATTGACCTAACACAAAAATTCCTGTTGCATCTGAAAGTAGAAACTCGCCCGATTACAACTGTATGTGTATTTTTTCCCCAGGCCATTCTGGTTAAGCGTTTGGGGCAGCAGAATTGCGAACAATTTTTTGCCTTCTCAACCATTTCTTAGCTTCAAAGGCCCATATCTCGCGAACGGATTGACCACACCCAAAAATTCCTGCTGCGTCTGAAAGTAGAAACTCGCCTGATTATAACGGTATGCGTATTTTATCCCTAGGCCATTCTGGTTAAGCGTTTGGAGCAGCAGAGTTGCGAAAAATTTGTTCTCTTCTCAATCATTTCTTAGATTCAAACTCCCATATCTCGCGAACGGATTGACCTAACCCAAAAATTCCTATTGCATCTGAAAGCAGAAACTCACCCGATTACAGCGATACGTGTATTTTTTCCCTAGGCCATTCTGGTTAAGCGTTTGGAGCAGCAGAATTGAGGAAAATTTTTTGCCATTTCAACCATTTCTTGGCTTCAAACTCCCATATCTCGCGAACGAATTGACCAAACCCTAAAATTCCTGTTGCATCTGAAAGTAGAAACTCGCCCGATTACAACTGTATGTGTATTTTTTCCCCAGGCCATTCTGGTTAAGCGTTTGGGGCAGCAGAATTGCGAACAATTTTTTGCCTTCTCAACCATTTCTTAGCTTCAAAGGCCCATATCTCGCGAACGGATTGACCTAACCCAAAAATTCCTGTTGGGTCTGAAAGTAGAAACTCGCCCGATTACAACGGTATGTGTATTTTCTCCCTAGGCCACTCTGGATAAGCGTTTGGAGCAGCAGAAGTGCGAAAAATTTGTTGTCTTCTGAACCATTTCTTAGCTTCAAACTCCCATATCTCGCGAACGAATTGACCAAACCCAAAAATTCCTGTTGCTTCTGAAAGTAGTAACTCGCCCGATTACAACGGTGTGTGTATTGTTTCCCTAGGCCATTCTGGTTAAGCGTTTGGAGCAGCAGAATTGCGAAAAATTTTTTGCCTTCTCAACCATTTCTTGGCTTCAAACTCCCATATCTCGCGAACGGATTGACCTAACCCTAAAATTCCTATTGCATCTGAAAGTAGAAACTCGCCCGATTACAACGGTATGTGTATTTTTTCCCTAGGCCATTCTGGTTAAGTGTTTGGAGCAGCAGAATTGCGAAAAATTTTTTGCCTTCTCAATCATTTCTTGGTATCAAACTCCCATATCTCGCGAACGGATTGTACTAACCCTAAAATTCCTATTGCATCTGAAAGTAGCAACTCGCCCGATTATAACGGTATGCGTATTTTTTCCCTAGGCCATTCTGGTTAAGCGTTTGGAGCAGCAGAATTGCGAAAAATTTGTTCTCTTCTCAACCATTTCTTAGCTTCAAACTCCCATATCTCGCGAACGGATTGACCTAACCCAAAAATTCCTATTGCATTTGAAAGTAGAAACTCGCCCGATTACAACGGTACGTGTATTTTTCCCTTAGGCCATTCTGGTTAAGCGATTGGAGCAGCAGAAGTGCGAAAAATTTATTGTCATGTCAACCATTTCTTAGCTTCAAAGTCCCATGTCTCGCGAACGGATTGACCTAAACCAAAAATTCCTGTTGCATCTGAAAGTAGAAACTCGCCCGATTACAACGGTATGTGTATTTTTTCCCTAGCCCATTCTGGTTAAGCGTTTGGAGCAGCAGAATTGCGAAAAATTTGTTGCCTTCACAACCATTTCTTAGCTTCAAAGTCCCATATCTCGCGAACGGATTGACCTAACCCAAAAATTCCTGTTGCATCTGAAAGTGGAAACCCGCCCGATTACAACGGTACGTGTATTTTTTCCCTAGGCCATTCTGGTTAAGCGTTTGGATCAGCAGAATTGCGAAAAATTTGTTCTCTTCTCAACCATTTCTTAGCTTCAAACTCCCATATCTCGCGAACGGATTGACCTAACCCAAAAATTCCTATTGCATTTGAAAGTAGAAACTCGCCCGATTACAACGGCACGTGTATTTTTCCCTAGGCCATACTGGTTAAGCGTTTGGAACAGCAGAAGTGCGAAAAATTTGTTGTCTTCTCAACCATTTCTTAGCTTCAAACTCCCATATCTCGCGAACGGATTGACCACAACCAAAAATTCCTGCTGCGTCTGAAAGTAGAAACTCGCCCGATTATAACGGTATGCGTATTTTATCCCTAGGCCATTCTGGTTAAGCGTTTGGAGTAGCAGAATTGCGAAAAATTTGTTCTCTTCTCAATCATTTCTTAGCTTCAAACTCCCATATCTCGCGAACGGATTGACCTAACCCAAAAATTCCTATTGCATCTGAAAGCAGAAACTCACCCGATTACAGCGGTACGTGTATTTTTTCCCTAGGCCATTCTGGTTAAGCGTTTGGAGCAGCAGAATTGAGGAAAATTTTTTGCCTTCTCAACCATTTCTTGGCTTCAAACTCCCATACCTCGCGAACGGATTGACCTAACCCAAAAATTCCTGTTGGGTCTGAAAGTAGAAACTCGCCCGATTACAACGGTATGTGTATTTTTTCCCTAGGCCACTCTGGATAAGCGTTTGGAGCAGCAAAAGTGCGAAAAATTTGTTGTCCTCTGAACCATTTCTTAGCTTCAAACTCCCATATCTCGCGAACGAATTGACCAAACCCTAAAATTCCTATTGCATCTGAAAGTAGCAACTCGCCCGATTATAACGGTATGCGTATTTTTTCCCTAGGCCATTCTGGTTAAGCGTTTGGATCAGCAGAATTGCGAAAAATTTGTTCTCTTCTCAACCATTTCTTAGCTTCAAACTCCCATATCTCGCGAACGGATTGACCTAACCCAAAAATTCCTATTGCATTTGAAAGTAGAAACTCGCCCGATTACAACGGCACGTGTATTTTTCCCTTAGGCCATTCTGGTTAAGCGATTGGAGCAGCAGAAGTGCGAAAAATTTATTGTCTTGTCAACCATTTCTTAGCTTCAAAGTCACATGTCTCGCGAACGGATTGACCTAACCCAAAAATTCCTATTGTAACTGAAAGTAGAATCTCGCCCGATTACAACGGTATGTGTATTTTTTCCCTAGGCCATTCTGGCTAAGCGTTTGGAGCAGCAGAATTGCGAAAAATTTGTTCTCTTCTCAACCATTTCTTAGCTTCAAACTCCCATATCTCGCGAACGGATTGACCTAACCCAAAAATTCCTATTGCGTCTGAAAGTAGAAACTCGCCCGATTACAACGGTATGTGTATTTTTTCCCTAGGCCATTCTGGTTAAGCGTTTGGATCAGCAGAATTGCGAAAAATTTGTTCTCTTCTCAACCATTTCTTAGCTTCAAACTCCCATATCTCGCGAACGGATTGACCTAACCCAAAAATTCCTATTGCATTTGAAAGTAGAAACTCGCCCGATTACAACGGCACGTGTATTTTTTCCCTAGGCCATTCTGGCTAAGCGTTTGGAGCAGCAGAATTGCGAAAAATTTGTTCTCTTCTCAACCATTTCTTAGCTTCAAACTCCCATATCTCGCGAACGGATTGACCTAACCCAAAAATTCCTGTTGCATCTGAAAGTAGAAACTCGCCCGATTACAAGTGTATGTGTAGTTTTTCCCCAGGCCATTCTGGTTAAGCGTTTGGCGCAGCAGAATTGCGAACAATTTTTTGCCTTCTCAACCATTTCTTAGCTTCAAAGGCCCATATCTCGCGAACGGATTGACCACACCCAAAAATTCCTGCTGCGTCTGAAAGTAGAAACTCGCCCGATTATAACGGCACGTGTATTTTTCCCTTAGGCCATTCTGGTTAAGCGATTGGAGCAGCAGAAGTGCGAAAAATTTATTGTCTTGTCAACCATTTCTTAGCTTCAAAGTCACATGTCTCGCGAACGGATTGACCTAAACCAAAAATTCCTGTTGCATCTGAAAGTAGAAACTCGCCCGATTACAACGGTATGTGTATTTTTTCCCTAGCCCATTCTGGTTAAGCGTTTGGAGCAGCAGAATTGCGAAAAATTTGTTGCCTTCACAACCATTTCTTAGCTTCAAAGTCCCATATCTCGCGAACGGATTGACCTAACCCAAAAATTCCTGTTGCATCTGAAAGTGGAAACCCGCCCGATTACAACGGTACGTGTATTTTTTCCCTAGGCCATTCTGGTTAAGCGTTTGGATCAGCAGAATTGCGAAAAATTTGTTCTCTTCTCAACCGTTTCTTAGCTTCAAACTCCCATATCTCGCGAACGGATTGACCTAACCCAAAAATTCCTATTGCATTTGAAAGTAGAAACTCGCCCGATTACAACGGCACGTGTATTTTTCCCTAGGCCATACTGGTTAAGCGTTTGGAACAGCAGAAGTGCGAAAAATTTGTTCTCTTCTCAATCATTTCTTAGCTTCAAACTCCCATATCTCGCGAACGGATTGACCTAACCCAAAAATTCCTATTGCATCTGAAAGCAGAAACTCACCCGATTACAGCGGTACGTGTATTTTTTCCCTAGGCCATTCTGGTTAAGCGTTTGGAGCAGCAGAATTGAGGAAAATTTTTTGCCTTCTCAACCATTTCTTGGCTTCAAACTCCCATACCTCGCGAACGGATTGACCTAACCCAAAAATTCCTGTTGGGTCTGAAAGTAGAAACTCGCCCGATTACAACGGTATGTGTATTTTTTCCCTAGGCCACTCTGGATAAGCGTTTGGAGCAGCAAAAGTGCGAAAAATTTGTTGTCCTCTGAACCATTTCTTAGCTTCAAACTCCCATATCTCGCGAACGAATTGACCAAACCCTAAAATTCCTATTGCATCTGAAAGTAGCAACTCGCCCGATTATAACGGTATGCGTATTTTTTCCCTAGGCCATTCTGGTTAAGCGTTTGGATCAGCAGAATTGCGAAAAATTTGTTCTCTTCTCAACCATTTCTTAGCTTCAAACTCCCATATCTCGCGAACGGATTGACCTAACCCAAAAATTCCTATTGCATTTGAAAGTAGAAACTCGCCCGATTACAACGGCACGTGTATTTTTCCCTTAGGCCATTCTGGTTAAGCGATTGGAGCAGCAGAAGTGCGAAAAATTTATTGTCTTGTCAACCATTTCTTAGCTTCAAAGTCACATGTCTCGCGAACGGATTGACCTAACCCAAAAATTCCTATTGTAACTGAAAGTAGAATCTCGCCCGATTACAACGGTATGTGTATTTTTTCCCTAGGCCATTCTGGCTAAGCGTTTGGAGCAGCAGAATTGCGAAAAATTTGTTCTCTTCTCAACCATTTCTTAGCTTCAAACTCCCATATCTCGCGAACGGATTGACCTAACCCAAAAATTCCTATTGCGTCTGAAAGTAGAAACTCGCCCGATTACAACGGTATGTGTATTTTTTCCCTAGGCCATTCTGGTTAAGCGTTTGGATCAGCAGAATTGCGAAAAATTTGTTCTCTTCTCAACCATTTCTTAGCTTCAAACTCCCATATCTCGCGAACGGATTGACCTAACCCAAAAATTCCTATTGCATTTGAAAGTAGAAACTCGCCCGATTACAACGGCACGTGTATTTTTTCCCTAGGCCATTCTGGCTAAGCGTTTGGAGCAGCAGAATTGCGAAAAATTTGTTCTCTTCTCAACCATTTCTTAGCTTCAAACTCCCATATCTCGCGAACGGATTGACCTAACCCAAAAATTCCTGTTGCATCTGAAAGTAGAAACTCGCCCGATTACAAGTGTATGTGTAGTTTTTCCCCAGGCCATTCTGGTTAAGCGTTTGGCGCAGCAGAATTGCGAACAATTTTTTGCCTTCTCAACCATTTCTTAGCTTCAAAGGCCCATATCTCGCGAACGGATTGACCACACCCAAAAATTCCTGCTGCGTCTGAAAGTAGAAACTCGCCCGATTATAACGGTATGCGTATTTTATCCCTAGGCCATTCTGGTTAAGCGTTTGGAGTAGCAGAATTGCGAAAAATTTGTTCTCTTCTCAATCATTTCTTAGCTTCAAACTCCCATATCTCGCGAACGGATTGACCTAACCCAAAAATTCCTATTGCATCTGAAAGCAGAAACTCACCCGATTACAGCGGTACGTGTATTTTTTCCCTAGGCCATTCTGGTTAAGCGTTTGGAGCAGCAGAATTGAGGAAAATTTTTTGCCTTCTCAACCATTTCTTGGCTTCAAACTCCCATACCTCGCGAACGGATTGACCTAACCCAAAAATTCCTGTTGGGTCTGAAAGTAGAAACTCGCCCGATTACAACGGTATGTGTATTTTTTCCCTAGGCCACTCTGGATAAGCGTTTGGAGCAGCAAAAGTGCGAAAAATTTGTTGTCCTCTGAACCATTTCTTAGCTTCAAACTCCCATATCTCGCGAACGAATTGACCAAACCCTAAAATTCCTATTGCATCTGAAAGTAGCAACTCGCCCGATTATAACGGTATGCGTATTTTTTCCCTAGGCCATTCTGGTTAAGCGTTTGGATCAGCAGAATTGCGAAAAATTTGTTCTCTTCTCAACCATTTCTTAGCTTCAAACTCCCATATCTCGCGAACGGATTGACCTAACCCAAAAATTCCTATTGCATTTGAAAGTAGAAACTCGCCCGATTACAACGGCACGTGTATTTTTCCCTTAGGCCATTCTGGTTAAGCGATTGGAGCAGCAGAAGTGCGAAAAATTTATTGTCTTGTCAACCATTTCTTAGCTTCAAAGTCACATGTCTCGCGAACGGATTGACCTAACCCAAAAATTCCTATTGTAACTGAAAGTAGAATCTCGCCCGATTACAACGGTATGTGTATTTTTTCCCTAGGCCATTCTGGCTAAGCGTTTGGAGCAGCAGAATTGCGAAAAATTTGTTCTCTTCTCAGCCATTTCTTAGCTTCAAACTCCCATATCTCGCGAACGGATTGACCTAACCCAAAAATTCCTATTGCGTCTGAAAGTAGAAACTCGCCCGATTACAACGGTATGTGTATTTTTTCCCTAGGCCATTCTGGTTAAGCGTTTGGAGAAGCAGAATTGCGAAAAATTTGTTCTGTTCTCAACCATTTCTTAGCTTCAAACTCCCATATCTCGCGAACGGATTGACCTAACCCAAAAATTCCTATTGCATCTGAAAGTGGAAACCCGCCCGATTACAGCGGTTTGTGTATTTTTTCCATAGGGCATTCTGGTTAAGCGTTTGGAGCAGCAGAATTGCGAAAAATTTTTTGCCTTCTCAACCATTTCTTGGCTTCAAACTCCCATATCTCGCGAACGGATTGACCTAACCCAAAAATTCCTGTTGCATCTGAAATTAGAAACTCGCCCGATTACAACGGTATGTGTATTTTTTCCCTAGCCCATTCTGGTTAAGCGTTTGGAGCAGCAGAATTGCGAAAAATTTGTTGCCTTCTCAACCATTTCTTAGCTTCAAAGTCCCATATCTCGCGGACGGATTGACCAAACCCAAAAATTCCTGCTGCGTCTGAAATTAGAAACTCGCCCGATTACAACGGTATGCGTATTTTTTCCCTAGGCCATTCTGGTTAAGCGTTTGGAGCAGCAGAATTGCGAAAAATTTTTTGCCTTCTCAACCATTTCTTGGCTTCAAACTCCCATATCTCGCGAACGGATTGACCTAACCCAAAAATTCCTATTGCATTTGAAAGCAGAAACTCACCCGATTACAGCGGTACGTGTATTTTTTCCCTAGGCCATTCTGGTTAAGCGTTTGGAGCAGCAGAATTGCGAAAAATTTTTTGGCTTCTCAACCATTTCTTGGCTTCAAACTCCCATATCTCGCGAACGGATTGACCTAACCCAAAAATTCCTATTGCATTTGAAAGCAGAAACTCACCCGATTACAGCGGTACGTGTATTTTTTCCCTAGGCCATTCTGGTTAAGCGTTTGGAGCAGCAGAATGGCGAAAAATTTTTTGCCTTCTCAACCATTTCTTGGCATCAAACTCCCATATCTCGCGAACGGATTGACATAACCCTAAAATTCCTATTGCATCTGAAAGTAGAAACTCGCCCGATTACAACGGTATGTGTATTTTTTCCCTAGGCCATACTGGTTAAGCGTTTGGAGCAGCAGAATTGCGAAAAATTTTTTGCCTTCTCAACCATTTCTTGGTTTCAAACTCCCATATCTCGCGAACGGATTGACCGAACCCAAAAATTCTTGTTGCATCTGAAAGTAGAAACTCGCCCGATTACAACGGTATGTGTATTTTTTCCCTAGCCCATTCTGGTTAAGCGTTTGGAGCTGCAGAATTGCGAAAAATTTGTTGCCTTCACAACCATTTCTTAGCTTCAAAGTCCCATATCTCGCGGACGGATTGACCAAACCCAAAAATTCCTGCTGCGTCTGAAATTAGAAACTCGCCCGAATACAACGGTATGCGTATTTTTTCCCTAGGCCATTCTGGTTAAGCGTTTGGAGCAGCAGAATTGCGAAAAATTTTTTGTCTTCTCAACCATTTCTTGGCTTCAAACTCCCATATCTCGCGAACGGATTGACCTATCCCAAAAATTCCTGTTGCATCTGAAAGTGGAAACCCGCCCGATTACAACGGTACGTGTATTTTTTCCCTAGGCCATCCTGGTTAAGCGTTTGGAACAGCAGAAGTGCGAAAAATTTGTTGTCTTCTCAACCATTTCTTAGCTTCAAACTCCCATATCTCGCGAACGGATTGACCTAACACAAAAATTCCTGTTGCATCTGAAAGTAGAAACTCGCCCGATTACAACTGTATGTGTATTTTTTCCCCAGGCCATTCTGGTTAAGCGTTTGGGGCAGCAGAATTGCGAACAATTTTTTGCCTTCTCAACCATTTCTTAGCTTCAAAGGCCCATATCTCGCGAACGGATTGACCACACCCAAAAATTCCTGCTGCGTCTGAAAGTAGAAACTCGCCTGATTATAACGGTATGCGTATTTTATCCCTAGGCCATTCTGGTTAAGCGTTTGGAGCAGCAGAGTTGCGAAAAATTTGTTCTCTTCTCAATCATTTCTTAGATTCAAACTCCCATATCTCGCGAACGGATTGACCTAACCCAAAAATTCCTATTGCATCTGAAAGCAGAAACTCACCCGATTACAGCGATACGTGTATTTTTTCCCTAGGCCATTCTGGTTAAGCGTTTGGAGCAGCAGAATTGAGGAAAATTTTTTGCCATCTCAACCATTTCTTGGCTTCAAACTCCCATACCTCGCGAACGGATAGACCTAACCCAAAAATTCCTGTTGGGTCTGAAAGTAGAAACTCGCCCGATTACAACGGTATGTGTATTTTTTCCCTAGGCCACTCTGGATAAGCGTTTGGAGCAGCAGAAGTGCGAAAAATTTGTTGTCTTCTGAACCATTTCTTAGCTTCAAACTCCCATATCTCGCGAACGAATTGACCAAACCCAAAAATTCCTGTTGCTTCTGAAAGTAGTAACTCGCCCGATTACAACGGTGTGTGTATTGTTTGCCTAGGCCATTCTGGTTAAGCGTTTGGAGCAGCAGAATTGCGAAAAATTTTTTGCCTTCTCAACCATTTCTTGGCTTCAAACTCCCATATCTCGCGAACGGATTGACCTAACCCTAAAATTCCTATTGCATCTGAAAGTAGAAACTCGCCCGATTACAACGGTATGTGTATTTTTTCCCTAGGCCATTCTGGTTAAGTGTTTGGAGCAGCAGAATTGCGAAAAATTTTTTGCCTTCTCAATCATTTCTTGGTATCAAACTCCCATATCTCGCGAACGGATTGTACTAACCCTAAAATTCCTATTGCATCTGAAAGTAGCAACTCGCCCGATTATAACGGTATGCGTATTTTTTCCCTAGGCCATTCTGGTTAAGCGTTTGGAGCAGCAGAATTGCGAAAAATTTGTTCTCTTCTCAACCATTTCTTAGCTTCAAACTCCCATATCTCGCGAACGGATTGACCTAACCCAAAAATTCCTATTGCATTTGAAAGTAGAAACTCGCCCGATTACAACGGTACGTGTATTTTTCCCTTAGGCCATTCTGGTTAAGCGATTGGAGCAGCAGAAGTGCGAAAAATTTATTGTCATGTCAACCATTTCTTAGCTTCAAAGTCCCATGTCTCGCGAACGGATTGACCTAAACCAAAAATTCCTGTTGCATCTGAAAGTAGAAACTCGCCCGATTACAACGGTATGTGTATTTTTTCCCTAGCCCATTCTGGTTAAGCGTTTGGAGCAGCAGAATTGCGAAAAATTTGTTGCCTTCACAACCATTTCTTAGCTTCAAAGTCCCATATCTCGCGAACGGATTGACCTAACCCAAAAATTCCTGTTGCATCTGAAAGTGGAAACCCGCCCGATTACAACGGTACGTGTATTTTTTCCCTAGGCCATTCTGGTTAAGCGTTTGGATCAGCAGAATTGCGAAAAATTTGTTCTCTTCTCAACCATTTCTTAGCTTCAAACTCCCATATCTCGCGAACGGATTGACCTAACCCAAAAATTCCTATTGCATTTGAAAGTAGAAAGTCGCCCGATTACAACGGCACGTGTATTTTTCCCTAGGCCATACTGGTTAAGCGTTTGGAACAGCAGAAGTGCGAAAAATTTGTTGTCTTCTCAACCATTTCTTAGCTTCAAACTCCCATATCTCGTGAACGGATTGACCTAACCCAAAAATTCCTGTTGCATCTGAAAGTAGAAACTCGCCCGATTACAAGTGTATGTGTAGTTTTTCCCCAGGCCATTCTGGTTAAGCGTTTGGCGCAGCAGAATTGCGAACAATTTTTTGCCTTCTCAACCATTTCTTAGCTTCAAAGGCCCATATCTCGCGAACGGATTGACCACACCCAAAAATTCCTGCTGCGTCTGAAAGTAGAAACTCGCCCGATTATAACGGTATGCGTATTTTATCCCTAGGCCATTCTGGTTAAGCGTTTGGAGTAGCAGAATTGCGAAAAATTTGTTCTCTTCTCAATCATTTCTTAGCTTCAAACTCCCATATCTCGCGAACGGATTGACCTAACCCAAAAATTCCTATTGCATCTGAAAGCAGAAACTCACCCGATTACAGCGGTACGTGTATTTTTTCCCTAGGCCATTCTGGTTAAGCGTTTGGAGCAGCAGAATTGAGGAAAATTTTTTGCCTTCTCAACCATTTCTTGGCTTCAAACTCCCATACCTCGCGAACGGATTGACCTAACCCAAAAATTCCTGTTGGGTCTGAAAGTAGAAACTCGCCCGATTACAACGGTATGTGTATTTTTTCCCTAGGCCACTCTGGATAAGCGTTTGGAGCAGCAAAAGTGCGAAAAATTTGTTGTCCTCTGAACCATTTCTTAGCTTCAAACTCCCATATCTCGCGAACGAATTGACCAAACCCTAAAATTCCTATTGCATCTGAAAGTAGCAACTCGCCCGATTATAACGGTATGCGTATTTTTTCCCTAGGCCATTCTGGTTAAGCGTTTGGATCAGCAGAATTGCGAAAAATTTGTTCTCTTCTCAACCATTTCTTAACTTCAAACTCCCATATCTCGCGAACGGATTGACCTAACCCAAAAATTCCTATTGCATTTGAAAGTAGAAACTCGCCCGATTACAACGGCACGTGTATTTTTCCCTTAGGCCATTCTGGTTAAGCGATTGGAGCAGCAGAAGTGCGAAAAATTTATTGTCTTGTCAACCATTTCTTAGCTTCAAAGTCACATGTCTCGCGAACGGATTGACCTAACCCAAAAATTCCTATTGTAACTGAAAGTAGAATCTCGCCCGATTACAACGGTATGTGTATTTTTTCCCTAGGCCATTCTGGCTAAGCGTTTGGAGCAGCAGAATTGCGAAAAATTTGTTCTCTTCTCAACCATTTCTTAGCTTCAAACTCCCATATCTCGCGAACGGATTGACCTAACCCAAAAATTCCTATTGCGTCTGAAAGTAGAAACTCGCCCGATTACAACGGTATGTGTATTTTTTCCCTAGGCCATTCTGGTTAAGCGTTTGGAGCAGCAGAATTGCGAAAAATTTTTTTCCTTCTCAACCATTTCTTGGCTTCAAACTCCCATATCTCGCGAACGGATTGACCTAACCCAAAAATTCCTGCTGCGTCTGAAATTAGAATCTCGCCCGATTACAACTGTATACGTATTTTTTCCCTAGGCCATTCTGGTTAAGCGTTTGGAGCAGCAGAATTGCGAAAAATGTTTTGCCTTCTCAACCATTTCTTGGTTTCAAACTCCCATATCTCGCGAACGGATTGACCTAACCCAAAAATTCCTGTTGCGTCTGAAAGTAGAAACTCGCCCGATTACAAAGGTATGTGTATTTTTTCCCTAGGCCATTCTGGTTAAGCGTTTGGAGCAGCAGAATTACGAAAAACTTGTTCTCTTCTCAACCATTTCCTAGCTTCAAACTCCCATATCTCGCGAACGGATTGACCTAACCCAAAAATTCCTATTGCATCTGAAAGTAGAAACTCACCCGATTACAACGGTATGTGTATTTTTTCCCTAGGCCATTCTGGTCAAGCGTTTGGAGCAGCAGAATTGCGAAAATTTTTTGCCTTCTCAACCGTTTCTTGGCTTCAAACTCCCATATCTCGCGAACGGATTGACCTAACCCAAAGATTCCTGTTGCATCTGAAAGTAGAAACTCACCCGATTACAACGGTATGTGTATTTTTCCCCTAGGCCCTCCTGGTTAAGCGTTTGGAGCAGCAGAATTACGAAAAACTTGTTCTCTTCTCAACCATTTCTTGGCTTCAAACTCCCATATCTCGCGAACGGATTGACCTAACCCAAAAATTCCTGTTGCGTCTGAAAGTAGAAACTCGCCCGATTACAACGGTATGTGTATTTTTTCCCTAGCCCATTCTGGTTAAGCGTTTGGAGCAGCAGAATTGCGAAAAATTTTTTGTCTTCCCAACCATTTCTTAGCTTCAAAGTCCCATATCTCGCGAACGGATTGACCAAACCCAAAAATTGCTGCTGCGTCTGAAATTAGAAACTCGCCCGATTAGAACGGTATGCGTATTTTTTCCCTAAGCCATTCTGGTTAAGCGTTTGGAGCAGCAGAATTGCGAAAATTTTTTGCCTTCTCAACCGTTTCTTGGCTTCAAAGTCCCATATCTCGCGAACGGATTGACCTAACCCAAAAATTCCTATTGCATTTGAAAGTAGAATCTCGCCCGATTACAACGGTACGTTTTTTTTCCCTTAGGCCATTCTGGTTAAGCGATTGGAGCAGCAGAAGTGCGAAAAATTTATTGTCTTGTCAACCATTTCTTAGCTTCAAAGTCCCATGTCTCGCGAACGGATTGACCTAACCCAAAAATTCCTGCTGCGTCTGAAATTAGAAACTCGCCCGATTACAACGGTATGCGTATTTTTTCCCTAGGCCAATCTGGTTAAGCGTTTGGAGCAGCAGAATTGCGAAAAATTTGTTCTCTTCTCAACCATTTCTTAGCTTCAAACTCCCATATCTCGCGAACGGATTGACCTAACCCAAAAATTCCTATTGCATTTGAAAGTAGAAACTCGCCGGATTACAACGGTACGTGTATTTTTCCCTTAGGCCATTCTGGTTAAGCGATTGGAGCAGCAGAAGTGCGAAAAATTTATTGTCTTGTCAACCATTTCTTAGCTTCAAAGTCCCATGTCTCGCGAACGGATTGACCTAACCCAAAAATTCCTGCTGCGTCTGAAAGTAGAAACTCGCCCGATTACAACGGTGTGCGCATTTTTTCCCTAGGCCATTCTGGTTAAGCGTTTGGAGCAGCAGAATTGCGAAAAATTTTTTGCCTTCTCAACCATTTCTTGGCTTCAAACTCCCATATCTCGCGAACGGATTGACCTAACCCAAAAATTCCTGTTGCATCTGAAAGTAGAAACTCGCCCGATTACAACGGTATGTGTATTTTTTCCCTAGCCCATTCTGGTTAAGCGATTGGAGCAGCAGAAGTGCGAAAAATTTATTGTCTTGTCAACCATTTCTTAGCTTCAAAGTCCCATGTCTCGCGAACGGATTGACCTAACCCAAAAATTCCTGCTGCGTCTTAAATTAGAAACTCGCCCGATTACAACGGTATGCGTATTTTTTCCCTAGGCCAATCTGGTTAAGCGTTTGGAGCAGCAGAATTGCGAAAAATTTTTTGCCTTCTCAACCATTTCTTGGCTTCAAACTCCCATATCTCGCGAACGGATTGACCTAACCCAAAAATTCCTGTTGCATCTGAAAGTAGAAACTCGCCCGATTACAACGGTATGTGTATTTTTTCCCTAGGCGATTCTGGTTAAGCGTTAGAAGCAGCAGAATTTCGAAAAATTTTTTGCCTTCTCAACCATTTCTTGGATTCAAACCCCCATATCTCGCGAACGGGTTGACCTGACCAAAAAATTCCTGTTGCATCTGAACGTAGAAACTCGCCCGATTGCAACGGTATTTGTATTTTATCCCTAGGCCATTCTGGTTAAGCGTTCGGAGCAGCAGAATTGCGAAAAATTTGTTCTCTTCTCAACCATTTCTTAGTTTCAAACTCCCATATCTCGCGAACGGATTGACCTAACCCAAAAATTCCTATTGCGTCTGAAAGTAGAAACTCGCTCGATTACAACGGTATGTGTATTTTTTCCCTAGGCCATTCTGGTTAAGCGTTTGGAGCAGCAGAATTGCGAAAAATTTGTTCTGTTCTCAACCATTTCTTAGCTTCAAACTCCCATATCTCGCGAACGGATTGACCTAACCCAAAAATTCCTATTGCATCTGAAAGTAGAAACTCACCCGATTACAACGGTATGTGTATTTTTTCCCTAGGCCATTCTGGTTAAGCGTTTGGAGCAGCAGAATTGCGAAAAATTTTTGCCTTCTCAACCGTTTCTTGGTTTCAAACTCCCATATCTCGCGAACGGATTGACCTACCCCAAAAATTCCTGTTGCGTCTGAAAGTAGAAACTCGCCCGATTACAACGGTACGTGTATTTTACCCTTAGGCCATTCTGGTTAAGCGATTGGAGCAGCAGAAGTGCGAAAAATTTATTGTCTTGTCAACCATTTCTTAGCTTCAAAGTCCCATGTCTCGCGAACGGATTGACCTAACCCAAAAATTCCTGCTGCGTCTGAAATTAGAAACTCGCCCGATTACAACGGTATGCGTATTTTTTCCCTAGGCCAATCTGGTTAAGCGTTTGGAGCAGCAGAATTGCGGAAAATTTTCTGCCTTCTCAACCGTTTCTTGGCTTCAAACTCCCATATCTCGCGAACGGATTGACCTAACCCAAAGATAACTGTTGCATCTGAAAGTAGAAACTCGCCCGATTACAACGGTATGTGTATTTTTTCCCTAGCCCATTCTGGTTAAGCGTTTGGAGCAGCAGAATTGCGAAAAATTTTTTGCCTTCTCAACCATTTCTTAGCTTCAAAGTCCCATATCTCGCGAACGGATTGACCAAACCCAAAAATTCCTGCTGCGTCTGAAAGTAGAAACTCGCCCGATTATAACGGTATGCGTATTTTTTCCCTAGGCCAATCTGGTTAAGCGTTTGGAGCAGCAGAATTGCGAAAAATTTGTTCTCTTCTCAACCATTTCTTAGCTTCAAACTCCCATATCTCGCGAACGGATTGACCTAACCCAAAAATTCCTATTGTATTTGAAAGTAGAAACTCGCCCGATTACAACGGTACGTGTATTTTTCCCTTAGGCCATTCTGGTTAAGCGATTGGAGCAGCAGAAGTGCGAAAAATTTATTGTCTTGTCAACCATTTCTGAGCTGCAAAGTCCCATGTCTCGCGAACGGATTGACCTAACCCAAAAATTCCTGCTGCGTCTGAAATTAGAAACTCGCCCGATTACAACGGTGTGCGTATTTTTTCCCTAGGCCAATCTGGTTAAGCGTTTGGAGCAGCAGAATTGCGAAAAATTTTTTGCCTTCTCAACCATTTCTTGGCTTCAAACTCCCATATCTCGCGAACGGATTGACCTAACCCAAAAATTCCTGTTGCATCTGAAAGTAGAAACTCGCCCGATTACAACGGTACGTGTATTTTTCCCTTAGGCCATTCTGGTTAAGCGATTGGAGCAGCAGAATTGCGAAAAATTTATTGTCTTGCCAACCATTTCTTAGCTTCAAAGTCCCATGTCTCGCGAACGGATTGACCTAACCCAAAAATTCCTATTGTAACTGAAAGTAGAAACTCGCCCGATTACAACGGTATGTGTATTTTTTCCCTAGCCCATTCTGGTTAAGCGTTTGGAGCAGCAGAATTGCGAAAAATTTGTTCTCTTCACAACCATTTCTTAGCTTCAAACTCCCATATCTCGCGAACGGATTGACCAAACCCAAAAATTCCTGCTGCGTCTGAAAGTAGAAACTCGCCCGATTGCAACGGTATGTGTATTTTATCCCTAGGCCATTCTGGTTAAGCGTTTGGAGCAGCAGAATTGCGAAAAATTTGTTCTCTTCTCAACCATTTCTTAGCTTCAAACTCCCATATCTCGCGAACGGATTGACCTAACCCAAAAATTCCTATTGTATTTGAAAGTAGAAACTCGCCCGATTACAACGGTACGTGTATTTTTCCCTTAGGCCATTCTGGTTAAGCGATTGGAGCAGCAGAAGTGCGAAAAATTTATTGTCTTGTCAACCATTTCTGAGCTTCAAAGTCCCATGTCTCGCGAACGGATTGACCTAACCCAAAAATTCCTGCTGCGTCTGAAATTAGAAACTCGCCCGATTACAACGGTATGCGTATTTTTTCCCTAGGCCAATCTGGTTAAGCGTTTGGAGCAGCAGAATTGCGAAAAATTTTTTGCCTTCTCAACCATTTCTTGGCTTCAAACTCCCATATCTCGCGAACGGATTGACCTAACCCAAAAATTCCTGTTGCATCTGAAAGTAGAAACTCGCCCGATTACAACGGTACGTGTATTTTTCCCTTAGGCCATTCTGGTTAAGCGATTGGAGCAGCAGAATTGCGAAAAATTTATTGTCTTGCCAACCATTTCTTAGCTTCAAAGTCCCATGTCTCGCGAACGGATTGACCTAACCCAAAAATTCCTATTGTAACTGAAAGTAGAAACTCGCCCGATTACAACGGTATGTGTATTTTTTCCCTAGCCCATTCTGGTTAAGCGTTTGGAGCAGCAGAATTGCGAAAAATTTGTTCTCTTCTCAACCATTTCTTAGCTTCAAACTCCCATATCTCGCGAACGGATTGACCAAACCCAAAAATTCCTGCTGCGTCTGAAAGTAGAAACTCGCCCGATTGCAACGGTATGTGTATTTTATCCCTAGGCCATTCTGGTTAAGCGTTTGGAGCAGCAGAATTGCGAAAAATTTGTTCTCTTCTCAACCATTTCTTAGCTTCAAACTCCCATATCTCGCGAACGGATTGACCTAACCCAAAAATTCCTGTTGCATCTGAAAGTAGAAACTCGCCCGATTACAACGGTATGTGCATTTTTTCCCTAGGCCATTCTGGTTAAGCGTATGGAGCAGCAGAATTGCGAAAAATTTTTTGCCTTCTCAACCATTTCTTGGCTTCAAACTCCCATATCTCGCGAACGGATTGACCTAACCCAAAAATTCCTGTTGCATCTGAAAGTAGAAACTCGCACGATTACAACGGTATGTGTATTTCTTCCCTAGCCCATTCTGGTTAAGCGTTTGGAGCCGCAGAATTGCGAAAAATTTGTTGCCTTCTCAACCGTTTCTTGGCTTCGAACTCCCATATCTCGCGAACGGATTGACCTAACCCAAAAATTCCTGTTGCATCTGAAAGTAGAAACTCGCCCGATTACAACGGTATGTGTATTTCATCCCTAGGCCATTCTGGTTAAGCGTTTGGAGCAGCAGAATTGCGAAAAATTTGTTCTCTTCTCAACCATTTCTTAGCTTCAAACTCCCATATCTCGCGAACGGATTGACCTAACCCAAAAATTCCTATTGCATTTGAAAGTAGAAACTCGCCCGATTACAACGGTACGTGTATTTTTCCCTTAGGCCATTCTGGTTAAGCGATTGGAGCAGCAGAAGTGCGAAAAATTTATTGTCTTGTCAACCATTTCTGAGCTTCAAAGTCCCATGTCTCGCGAACGGATTGACCTAACCCAAAAATTCCTGCTGCGTCTGAAATTAGAAACTCGCCCGTTTACAACGGTATGCGTATTTTTTCCCTAGGCCAATCTGGTTAAGCGTTTGGAGCAGCAGAATTGCGAAAAATTTTTTGCCTTCTCAACCATTTCTTGGCTTCAAACTCCCATATCTCGCGAACGGATTGACCTAACCCAAAAATTCCTGTTGCATCTGAAAGTAGAAACTCGCCCGATTACAACGGTACATGTATTTTTCCCTTAGGCCATTCTGGTTAAGCGATTGGAGCAGCAGAATTGCGAAAAATTTATTGTCTTGCCAACCATTTCTTAGCTTCAAAGTCCCATGTCTCGCGAACGGATTGACCTAACCCAAAAATTCCTATTGTAACTGAAAGTAGAAACTCGCCCGATTACAACGGTATGTGTATTTTTTCCCTAGCCCATTCTGGTTAAGCGTTTGGAGCAGCAGAATTGCGAAAAATTTGTTCTCTTCTCAACCATTTCTTAGCTTCAAACTCCCATATCTCGCGAACGGATTGACCAAACCCAAAAATTCCTGCTGCGTCTGAAAGTAGAAACTCGCCCGATTGCAACGGTATGTGTATTTTATCCCTAGGCCATTCTGGTTAAGCGTTTGGAGCAGCAGAATTGCGAAAAATTTGTTCTCTTCTCAACCATTTCTTAGCTTCAAACTCCCATATCTCGCGAACGGATTGACCTAACCCAAAAATTCCTGTTGCATCTGAAAGTAGAAACTCGCCCGATTACAACGGTATGTGCATTTTTTCCCTAGGCCATTCTGGTTAAGCGTTTGGAGCAGCAGAATTGCGAAAAATTTTTTGCCTTCTCAACCATTTCTTGGCTTCAAACTCCCATATCTCGCGAACGGATTGACCTAACCCAAAAATTCCTGTTGCTTCTGAAAGTAGAAACTCGCACGATTACAACGGTATGTGTATTTTTTCCCTAGCCCATTCTGGTTAAGCGTTTGGAGCAGCAGAATTGCGAAAAATTTGTTGCCTTCTCAACCATTTCTTAGCTTCAAAGTCCCATATCTCGCGAACGGATTGACCAAACCCAAAAATTCCTGCTGCGTCTGAAATTAGAAACTCGCCCGATTACAACGGTATGCGTATTTTTTCCCTAGACCATTCTGGATAAGCGTTTGGAGCAGCAGAATTGCGAAAAATTTTTTGCCTTCTCAACCGTTTCTTGGCTTCAAACTCCCATATCTCGCGAACGGATTGACCTAACCCAAAAATTCCTGTTGCATCTGAAAGTAGAAACTCGCCCGATTACAACGGTATGTGTACTTTATCCCTAGGCCATTCTGGTTAAGCGTTTGGAGCAGCAGAATTGCGAAAAATTTGTTCTCTTCTCAACCATTTCTTAGCTTCAAACTCCCATATCTCGCGAACGGATTGACCTGACCCAAAAATTCCTGATGCATCTGAACGTAGAAACTCGCCCGATTGCAACGGTATGTGTATTTTATCCCTAGGCCATTCAGGTTAAGCGTTTGGAGCAGCAGAGTTGCGAAAAATTTGTTCTCTTCTCAACCATTTCTTAGCTTCAAACTCCCATATCTCGCGAACGGATTGACCTAACCCAAAAATTACTGTTGCATCTGAAAGTAGAAACTCGCCCGATTACAACGGTATGTGTATTTTTTCCCTAGGCCAATCTGGTTAAGCGTTTGGAGCAGCAGAATTGCGAAAAATTTGTTCTCTTCTCAACCATTTCTTAGCTTCAAACTCCCATATCTCGCGAACGGATTGACCTAACCCAAAAATTCCTATTGTATTTGAAAGTAGAAACTCGCCCGATTACAACGGTACGTGTATTTTTCCCTTAGGCCATTCTGGTTAAGCGATTGGAGCAGCAGAAGTGCGAAAAATTTATTGTCTTGTCAACCATTTCTGAGCTTCAAAGTCCCATGTCTCGCGAACGGATTGACCTAACCCAAAAATTCCTGCTGCGTCTGAAATTAGAAACTCGCCCGATTACAACGGTATGCGTATTTTTTCCCTAGGCCAATCTGGTTAAGCGTTTGGAGCAGCAGAATTGCGAAAAATTTTTTGCCTTCTCAACCATTTCTTGGCTTCAAACTCCCATATCTCGCGAACGGATTGACCTAACCCAAAAATTCCTGTTGCATCTGAAAGTAGAAACTCGCCCGATTACAACGGTACGTGTATTTTTCCCTTAGGCCATTCTGGTTAAGCGATTGGAGCAGCAGAATTGCGAAAAATTTATTGTCTTGCCAACCATTTCTTAGCTTCAAAGTCCCATGTCTCGCGAACGGATTGACCTAACCCAAAAATTCCTATTGTAACTGAAAGTAGAAACTCGCCCGATTACAACGGTATGTGTATTTTTTCCCTAGCCCATTCTGGTTAAGCGTTTGGAGCAGCAGAATTGCGAAAAATTTGTTCTCTTCTCAACCATTTCTTAGCTTCAAACTCCCATATCTCGCGAACGGATTGACCAAACCCAAAAATTCCTGCTGCGTCTGAAAGTAGAAACTCGCCCGATTACAACGGTATGTGCATTTTTTCCCTAGGCCATTCTGGTTAAGCGTATGGAGCAGCAGAATTGCGAAAAATTTTTTGCCTTCTCAACCATTTCTTGGCTTCAAACTCCCATATCTCGCGAACGGATTGACCTAACCCAAAAATTCCTGTTGCATCTGAAAGTAGAAACTCGCACGATTACAACGGTATGTGTATTTCTTCCCTAGCCCATTCTGGTTAAGCGTTTGGAGCCGCAGAATTGCGAAAAATTTGTTGCCTTCTCAACCGTTTCTTGGCTTCGAACTCCCATATCTCGCGAACGGATTGACCTAACCCAAAAATTCCTGTTGCATCTGAAAGTAGAAACTCGCCCGATTACAACGGTATGTGTATTTTATCCCTAGGCCATTCTGGTTAAGCGTTTGGAGCAGCAGAACTGCGAAAAATTTGTTCTCTTCTCAACCATTTCTTAGCTTCAAACTCCCATATCTCGCGAACGGATTGACCTAACCCAAAAATTCCTATTGCATTTGAAAGTAGAAACTCGCCCGATTACAACGGTACGTGTATTTTTCCCTTAGGCCATTCTGGTTAAGCGATTGGAGCAGCAGAAGTGCGAAAAATTTATTGTCTTGTCAACCATTTCTGAGCTTCAAAGTCCCATGTCTCGCGAACGGATTGACCTAACCCAAAAATTCCTGCTGCGTCTGAAATTAGAAACTCGCCCGTTTACAACGGTATGCGTATTTTTTCCCTAGGCCAATCTGGTTAAGCGTTTGGAGCAGCAGAATTGCGAAAAATTTTTTGCCTTCTCAACCATTTCTTGGCTTCAAACTCCCATATCTCGCGAACGGATTGACCTAACCCAAAAATTCCTGTTGCATCTGAAAGTAGAAACTCGCCCGATTACAACGGTACGTGTATTTTTCCCTTAGGCCATTCTGGTTAAGCGATTGGAGCAGCAGAATTGCGAAAAATTTATTGTCTTGCCAACCATTTCTTAGCTTCAAAGTCCCATGTCTCGCGAACGGATTGACCTAACCCAAAAATTCCTATTGTAACTGAAAGTAGAAACTCGCCCGATTACAACGGTATGTGTATTTTTTCCCTAGCCCATTCTGGTTAAGCGTTTGGAGCAGCAGAATTGCGAAAAATTTGTTCTCTTCTCAACCATTTCTTAGCTTCAAACTCCCCTATCTCGCGAACGGATTGACCTAACCCAAAAATTCCTATTGTAACTGAAAGTAGAAACTCGCCCGATTACAACGGTATGTGTATTTTTTCCCTAGGCCATTCTGGTTAAGCGTTTGAAGCAGCAGAATTGCGAAAAATTTTTTGCCTTCTCAACCATTTCTTGGCTTCAAACTCCCATATCTCGCGAATGGATTGACCTAACCCAAAAATTCCTATTGCGTCTGAAAGTAGAAACTCGCCCGATTACAACGGTATCTGTATTTTTTCCCTAGGCCATTCTGGTTAAGCGTTTGGAGCAGCAGAACTGCGAAAAATTTGTTGTCTTCTGAACCATTTCTTAGCTTCAATCTCCCCTATCTCGCGAACGGATTGACCTAACCCAAAAATTCCTGTTGCATCTGAAAGTAGAAACTCGCCCGATTACAACGGTATGTGTATTTTTTCCCTAGGCCTTTCTGGTTAAGCGTTTGGAGCAGCAGAATTGCGAAAAATTTTTTGCCTTCTCAACCATTTCTTGGCTTCAAACTCCCATATCTCGCGAACGGATTGACCTAACCCAAAAATTCCTGTTGCACCTGAAAGTAGAAACTCTCCCGATTACAACGGTATGTGTATTTTATCCCTAGGCCATTCTGGTTAAGCGTTTGGAGCAGCAGAATTGCGAAAAATTTTTTGCCTTCTCAACCATTTCTTGGCATCAAACTCCCATATCTCGCGAACGGATTGACCTAACCCTAAAATTCCTGTTGCGTCTGAAAGTAGAAACTCGCCCGATTACAACGGTATGTGTATTTTTTCCCTAGGCCATTCTGGTTAAGCGTTTGGAGCAGCAGAATTGCGAAAAATTTGTTCTCTTCTCAACCATTTGTTAGCTTCAAACTCCCATATCTCGCGAACGGATTGACCCAACCCAAAAATTCCTATTGCATTTGAAAGTAGAAACTCGCCCGATTGCAACGGTACGTGTATTTTTCCCTTAGGCCATTCTGGTTAAGCGATTGGAGCAGCAGAAGTGCGAAAAATTTATTGTCTTGTCAACCATTTCTTAGCTTCAAAGTCCCATATCTCGCGAACGGATTGACTTAACCAAAAAATTCCTATTCTAACTGAAAGTAGAAACTCGCCCGATTACAACGGTATGTGTATTTTTTCCCTAGGCCATTCTGGTTAAGCGTGTGAAGCAGCAGAATTGCGAAAAATTTATTGTCTTGTCAACCGTTTCTTAGCTTCAAAGTCCCATATCTCGCGAACGGATTGACCTAACCTAAAAAATCCTATTGTAACTGAAAGTAGAAACTCGCCCGATTACAACGGTATGTGTATTTTTTCCCTAGGCCATTCTGGTTAAGCGTTTGAAGCAGCAGAATTGCGAAAAATTTTTTGCCTTCTCAACAATTTCTTGGCTTCAAACTCCCATATCTCGCGCACGGATTGACCTAACCCAAAAATTCCTATTGCATCTGAAAGTAGAAACTCGCCCGATTACAACGGTATGTGTATTTTTTCCCTAGGCCATTCTGGTTAAGCATTTGAAGCAGCAGAATTGCGAAAAATTTTTTGCCTTCTCTACCATTTCTTGGCTTCAAACTCCCATAACTCGCGAACGGATTGACCTGACCCAAAAATTCCTATTGCGTCTGAAAGTAGAAACTCTCCCGATTACAACGGTATGTGTATTTTATCCCTAGGCCATTCTGGTTAAGCGTTTGGAGCAGCAGAATTGCGAAAAATTTGTTCTCTTCTCAACCATTTCTTAGCTTCAAACTCCCATATCTCGCGAATGGATTGACCTAACCCAAAAATTCCTATTGCGTCTGAAAGTAGAAACTCTCCCGATTACAACGGTATCTGCATTTTTTCCCTAGGCCATTCTGGTTAAGCGTTTGGAGCAGCAGAAGTGCGAAAAATTTGTTGTCTTCTGAACCATTTCTTAGCTTCAAACTCCCTTATCTCGCGAACGGATTGAACTAACCCAAAAATTCCTGTTGCATCTGAAAGTAGAAACTCGCCCGATTACAACGGTATGTGTATTTTTTCCCTAGGCCATTCTGGTTAAGCGTTTGGAGCAGCAGAATTGCGAAAAATTTTTTGCCTTCTCAACCATTTCTTGGCATCAAACTCCCATATCTCGCGAACGGATTGACCTAACCCTAAAATTCCTATTGCATCTGAAAGTAGAAACTCGCCCGATTACAACGGTATGTGTATTTTTTCCCTAGGCCATCCTGGTTAAGCGTTTGGAGCAGCAGAATTGCGAAAAATTTTTTGCCTCCTCAACAATTTCTTGGCTTCAAACTCCCATATTTCGCGAACGGATTGACCTAACCCAAAAATTCCTGTTGCGTCTGAAAGTAGAAACTCGCCCGATTACAACGGTATGTGTATTTCTTCCCTAGGCCATTCTGGTTAAGCGTTTGGAGCAGCAGAATTGCGAAAAATTTTTTGCCTTCTCAACCATTTCTTGGCTTCAAACTCCCATATCTCGCGAACGGATTGACCTAACCCAAAAATTCCTGTTGCATCTGAAAGTAGAAACTCGCCCGATTACAACGGTATGTGTATTTTTCCCTTAGGCCATTCTGGTTAAGCGATTGGAGCAGCAGAAGTGCGAAAAATTTATTGTCTTGTCAACCATTTCTTAGCTTCAAAGTCCCATATCTCGCGAACGGATTGACTTAACCAAAAAATTCCTATTCTAACTGAAAGTAGAAACTCGCCCGATTACAACGGTATGTGTATTTTTTCCCTAGGCCGTTCTGGTTAAGCGTGTGAAGCAGCAGAATTGCGAAAAATTTATTGTCTTGTCAACCATTTCTTAGCTTCAAAGTCCCATATCTCGCGAACGGATTGACCTAACCCAAAAAATCCTATTGTAACTGAAAGTAGAAACTCGCCCGATTACAACGGTATGTGTATTTTTTCCCTTAGGCCATTCTGGTTAAGCGTTTGGAGTAGCAGAATTGCGAAAAATTTGTTCTCTTCTCAACCATTTGTTAGCTTCAAACTCCCATATCTCGCGAACGGATTGACCCAACCCAAAAATTCCTATTGCATTTGAAAGTAGAAACTCGCCCGATTGCAACGGTACGTGTATTTTTCCCTTAGGCCATTCTGGTTAAGCGATTGGAGCAGCAGAATTGCGAAAAATTTATTGTCTTGTCAACCATTTCTTAGCTTCAAAGTCCCATATCTCGCGAACGGATTGACCTAACCCAAAAATTCCTGTTGCGTCTGAAAGTAGAAACTCTCCCGATTACAACGGTATGTGTATTTTATCCCTAGGCCATTCTGGTTAAGCGTTTGGAGCAGCAGAATTGCGAAAAATTTGTTCTCTTCTCAACCATTTCTTTGCTTCAAACTCCCATATCTCGCGAACGGATTGACCTAACCCAAAAATTCCTATTGCGTCTGAAAGTAGAAACTCGCCCGATTACAAAGGTATGTGTATTTTTTCCCTAGGCCATTCTGGTAAAGCGCTTGGAGCAGCAGAAGTGCGAAAAATTTGTTGTCTTCTGAACTATTTCTTAGCTTCAAACTCCCATATCTCGCGAACGGATTGACCTAACCCAAAAATTCCTGTTGCATCTGAAAGTAGAAACTCGCCCGATTACAACGGTATGTGTATTTTTTCCCTAGGCCATTCTGGTTAAGCGTTTGGAGCAGCAGAATTGCGAAAAATTTTTTGCCTTCTCAACCCTTTCTTGGCTTCAAACTCCCATATCTCGCGAACGGATTGACCTAACCCAAAAATTCCTGTTGCATCTGAAAGTAGAAACTCGCCCGATTACAACGGTATGTGTGTTTTTCCCTTAGGCCATTCTGGTTAAGCGATTGGAGCAGCAGAAGTGCGAAAAATTTATTGTCTTGTCAACCATTTCTTAGCTTCAAAGTCCCATATCTCGCGAACGGATTGACTTAACCAAAAAATTCCTATTCTAACTGAAAGTAGAAACTCGCCCGATTACAACGGTATGTGTATTTTTTCCCTAGGCCATTCTGGTTAAGCGTGTGAAAAAGCAGAATTGCGAAAAATTTGTTGTCTTCTGAACCATTTCTTAGCTTCAAACTCCCCTATCTCGCGAACGGATTGACCTAACCCAAAAATTCCTATTGTAACTGAAAGTAGAAACTCGCCCGATTACAACGGTATGTGTATTTTTTCCCTAGGCCATTCTGGTTAAGCGTTTGGAGCAGCAGAATTGCGAAAAATTTGTTCTCTTCTCAACCATTTCTTTGCTTCAATCTCCCCTATCTCGCGAACGGATTGACCTAACCCAAAAATTCCTATTGCATCTGAAAGTAGAAACTCGCCCGATTACAGCGATGCGTGTATTTTTTCCCCAGGCCATTCTGGTTAAGCGTTTGGAGCAGCAGAAGTGCGAAAGATTTGTTGTCTTCTCAACCATTTCTTAGCTTCAAACTCCCATATCTCGCGAACGGATTGACCTAACCCAAAAATTCCTGTTGCATCTGAAAGTAGAAACTCGCCCGATTACAACGGTATGTGTATTTTTTCCCTAGGCCATTCTGGTTAAGCGTTTGGAGCAGCAGAATTGCGAAAAATTTTTTGCCTTCTCAACCATTTCTTGGATTCATACTCCCATATCTCGCGAACGGATTAACCTAACCCAAAAATTCCTGTTGCGACTGAAAGTAGAAACTCACCCGATTACAGCGGTATTTGTATTTTTTCCCTAGGCCATTCTGGTTAAGCGTTTGGAGCAGCAGAATTGCGAAAAATTTGTTCTCTTCTCAACCATTTGTTAGCTTCAAACTCCCATATCTCGCGAACGGATTGACCCAACCCAAAAATTCCTATTGCATTTGAAAGTAGAAACTCGCCCGATTGCAACGGTACGTGTATTTTTCCCTTAGGCCATTCTGGTTAAGCGATTGGAGCAGCAGAAGTGCGAAAAATTTATTGTCTTGTCAACCATTTCTTAGCTTCAAAGTCCCATATCTCGCGAACGGATTGACCTAACCCAAAAATTCCTGTTGCGTCTGAAAGTAGAAACTCTCCCGATTACAACGGTATGTGTATTTTATCCCTAGGCCATTCTGGTTAAGCGTTTGGAGCAGCAGAATTGCGAAAAATTTGTTCTCTTCTCAACCATTTCTTAGCTTCAAACTCCCATATCTCGCGAATGGATTGACCTAACCCAAAAAATCCTATTGTAACTGAAAGTAGAAACTCGCCCGATTACAACGGTATGTGTATTTTTTCCCTAGGCCATTCTGGTTAAGCGTTTGAAGCAGCAGAATTGCGAAAAATTTTTTGCCTTCTCAACAATTTCTTGGCTTCAAACTCCCATATCTCGCGCACGGATTGACCTAACCCAAAAATTCCTATTGCATCTGAAAGTAGAAACTCGCCCGATTACAACGGTATGTGTATTTTTTCCCTAGGCCATTCTGGTTAAGCATTTGAAGCAGCAGAATTGCGAAAAATTTTTTGCCTTCTCAACAATTTCTTGGCTTCAAACTCCCATATCTCGCGCACGGATTGACCTAACCCAAAAATTCCTATTGCATCTGAAAGTAGAAACTCGCCCGATTACAACGGTATGTGTATTTTTTCCCTAGGCCATTCTGGTTAAGCATTTGAAGCAGCAGAATTGCGAAAAATTTTTTGCCTTCTCTACCATTTCTTGGCTTCAAACTCCGATAACTCGCGAACGGATTGACCTGACCCAAAAATTCCTATTGCGTCTGAAAGTAGAAACTCTCCCGATTACAACGGTATGTGTATTTTATCCCTAGGCCATTCTGGTTAAGCGTTTGGAGCAGCAGAATTGCGAAAAATTTGTTCTCTTCTCAACCATTTCTTAGCTTCAAACTCCCATATCTCGCGAATGGATTGACCTAACCCAAAAATTCCTATTGCGTCTGAAAGTAGAAACTCTCCCGATTACAACGGTATCCGTATTTTTTCCCTAGGCCATTCTGGTTAAGCGTTTGGAGCAGCAGAAGTGCGAAAAATTTGTTGTCTTCTGAACCATTTCTTAGCTTCAAACTCCCTTATCTCGCGAACGGATTGAACTAACCCAAAAATTCCTGTTGCATCTGAAAGTAGAAACTCGCCCGATTACAACGGTATGTGTATTTTATCCCTAGGCCATTCTGGTTAAGCGTTTGGAGCAGCAGAACTGCGAAAAATTTGTTCTCTTCTCAACCATTTCTTAGCTTCAAACTCCCATATCTCGCGAACGGATTGACCTAACCCAAAAATTCCTATTGCATTTGAAAGTAGAAACTCGCCCGATTACAACGGTACGTGTATTTTTCCCTTAGGCCATTCTGGTTAAGCGATTGGAGCAGCAGAAGTGCGAAAAATTTATTGTCTTGTCAACCATTTCTGAGCTTCAAAGTCCCATGTCTCGCGAACGGATTGACCTAACCCAAAAATTCCTGCTGCGTCTGAAATTAGAAACTCGCCCGTTTACAACGGTATGCGTATTTTTTCCCTAGGCCAATCTGGTTAAGCGTTTGGAGCAGCAGAATTGCGAAAAATTTTTTGCCTTCTCAACCATTTCTTGGCTTCAAACTCCCATATCTCGCGAACGGATTGACCTAACCCAAAAATTCCTGTTGCATCTGAAAGTAGAAACTCGCCCGATTACAACGGTACGTGTATTTTTCCCTTAGGCCATTCTGGTTAAGCGATTGGAGCAGCAGAATTGCGAAAAATTTATTGTCTTGCCAACCATTTCTTAGCTTCAAAGTCCCATGTCTCGCGAACGGATTGACCTAACCCAAAAATTCCTATTGTAACTGAAAGTAGAAACTCGCCCGATTACAACGGTATGTGTATTTTTTCCCTAGCCCATTCTGGTTAAGCGTTTGGAGCAGCAGAATTGCGAAAAATTTGTTCTCTTCTCAACCATTTCTTAGCTTCAAACTCCCCTATCTCGCGAACGGATTGACCTAACCCAAAAATTCCTATTGTAACTGAAAGTAGAAACTCGCCCGATTACAACGGTATGTGTATTTTTTCCCTAGGCCATTCTGGTTAAGCGTTTGAAGCAGCAGAATTGCGAAAAATTTTTTGCCTTCTCAACCATTTCTTGGCTTCAAAAACCCATATCTCGCGAATGGATTGACCTAACCCAAAAATTCCTATTGCGTCTGAAAGTAGAAACTCGCCCGATTACAACGGTATCTGTATTTTTTCCCTAGGCCATTCTGGTTAAGCGTTTGGAGCAGCAGAACTGCGAAAAATTTGTTGTCTTCTGAACCATTTCTTAGCTTCAATCTCCCCTATCTCGCGAACGGATTGACCTAACCCAAAAATTCCTGTTGCATCTGAAAGTAGAAACTCGCCCGATTACAACGGTATGTGTATTTTTTCCCTAGGCCTTTCTGGTTAAGCGTTTGGAGCAGCAGAATTGCGAAAAATTTTTTGCCTTCTCAACCATTTCTTGGCTTCAAACTCCCATATCTCGCGAACGGATTGACCTAACCCAAAAATTCCTGTTGCACCTGAAAGTAGAAACTCTCCCGATTACAACGGTATGTGTATTTTATCCCTAGGCCATTCTGGTTAAGCGTTTGGAGCAGCAGAATTGCGAAAAATTTTTTGCCTTCTCAACCATTTCTTGGCATCAAACTCCCATATCTCGCGAACGGATTGACCTAACCCTAAAATTCCTGTTGCGTCTGAAAGTAGAAACTTGCCCGATTACAACGGTATGTGTATTTTTTCCCTAGGCCATTCTGGTTAAGCGTTTGGAGCAGCAGAATTGCGAAAAATTTGTTCTCTTCTCAACCATTTGTTAGCTTCAAACTCCCATATCTCGCGAACGGATTGACCCAACCCAAAAATTCCTATTGCATTTGAAAGTAGAAACTCGCCCGATTGCAACGGTACGTGTATTTTTCCCTTAGGCCATTCTGGTTAAGCGATTGGAGCAGCAGAAGTGCGAAAAATTTATTGTCTTGTCAACCATTTCTTAGCTTCAAAGTCCCATATCTCGCGAACGGATTGACTTAACCAAAAAATTCCTATTCTAACTGAAAGTAGAAACTCGCCCGATTACAACGGTATGTGTATTTTTTCCCTAGGCCATTCTGGTTTAGCGTGTGAAGCAGCAGAATTGCGAAAAATTTATTGTCTTGTCAACCGTTTCTTAGCTTCAAAGTCCCATATCTCGCGAACGGATTGACCTAACCTAAAAAATCCTATTGTAACTGAAAGTAGAAACTCGCCCGATTACAACGGTATGTGTATTTTTTCCCTAGGCCATTCTGGTTAAGCGTTTGAAGCAGCAGAATTGCGAAAAATTTTTTGCCTTCTCAACAATTTCTTGGCTTCAAACTCCCATATCTCGCGCACGGATTGACCTAACCCAAAAATTCCTATTGCATCTGAAAGTAGAAACTCGCCCGATTACAACGGTATGTGTATTTTTTCCCTAGGCCATTCTGGTTAAGCATTTGAAGCAGCAGAATTGCGAAAAATTTTTTGCCTTCTCTACCATTTCTTGGCTTCAAACTCCCATAACTCGCGAACGGATTGACCTGACCCAAAAATTCCTATTGCGTCTGAAAGTAGAAACTCTCCCGATTACAACGGTATGTGTATTTTATCCCTAGGCCATTCTGGTTAAGCGTTTGGAGCAGCAGAATTGCGAAAAATTTGTTCTCTTCTCAACCATTTCTTAGCTTCAAACTCCCATATCTCGCGAATGGATTGACCTAACCCAAAAATTCCTATTGCGTCTGAAAGTAGAAACTCTCCCGATTACAACGGTATCTGCATTTTTTCCCTAGGCCATTCTGGTTAAGCGTTTGGAGCAGCAGAAGTGCGAAAAATTTGTTGTCTTCTGAACCATTTCTTAGCTTCAAACTCCCTTATCTCGCGAACGGATTGAACTAACCCAAAAATTCCTGTTGCATCTGAAAGTAGAAACTCGCCCGATTACAACGGTATGTGTATTTTTTCCCTAGGCCATTCTGGTTAAGCGTTTGGAGCAGCAGAATTGCGAAAAATTTTTTGCCTTCTCAACCATTTCTTGGCATCAAACTCCCATATCTCGCGAACGGATTGACCTAACCCTAAAATTCCTATTGCATCTGAAAGTAGAAACTCGCCCGATTACAACGGTATGTGTATTTTTTCCCTAGGCCATCCTGGTTAAGCGTTTGGAGCAGCAGAATTGCGAAAAATTTTTTGCCTCCTCAACAATTTCTTGGCTTCAAACTCCCATATTTCGCGAACGGATTGACCTAACCCAAAAATTCCTGTTGCGTCTGAAAGTAGAAACTCGCCCGATTACAACGGTATGTGTATTTCTTCCCTAGGCCATTCTGGTTAAGCGTTTGGAGCAGCAGAATTGCGAAAAATTTTTTGCCTTCTCAACCATTTCTTGGCTTCAAACTCCCATATCTCGCGAACGGATTGACCTAACCCAAAAATTCCTGTTGCATCTGAAAGTAGAAACTCGCCCGATTACAACGGTATGTGTATTTTTCCCTTAGGCCATTCTGGTTAAGCGATTGGAGCAGCAGAATTGCGAAAAATTTGTTCTCTTCTCAACCATTTGTTAGCTTCAAACTCCCATATCTCGCGAACGGATTGACCCAACCCAAAAATTCCTATTGCATTTGAAAGTAGAAACTCGCCCGATTGCAACGGTACGTGTATTTTTCCCTTAGGCCATTCTGGTTAAGCGATTGGAGCAGCAGAATTGCGAAAAATTTATTGTCTTGTCAACCATTTCTTAGCTTCAAAGTCCCATATCTCGCGAACGGATTGACCTAACCCAAAAATTCCTGTTGCGTCTGAAAGTAGAAACTCTCCCGATTACAACGGTATGTGTATTTTATCCCTAGGCCATTCTGGTTAAGCGTTTGGAGCAGCAGAATTGCGAAAAATTTGTTCTCTTCTCAACCATTTCTTTGCTTCAAACTCCCATATCTCGCGAACGGATTGACCTAACCCAAAAATTCCTATTGCGTCTGAAAGTAGAAACTCGCCCGATTACAAAGGTATGTGTATTTTTTCCCTAGGCCATTCTGGTAAAGCGCTTGGAGCAGCAGAAGTGCGAAAAATTTGTTGTCTTCTGAACTATTTCTTAGCTTCAAACTCCCATATCTCGCGAACGGATTGACCTAACCCAAAAATTCCTGTTGCATCTGAAAGTAGAAACTCGCCCGATTACAACGGTATGTGTATTTTTTCCCTAGGCCATTCTGGTTAAGCGTTTGGAGCAGCAGAATTGCGAAAAATTTTTTGCCTTCTCAACCCTTTCTTGGCTTCAAACTCCCATATCTCGCGAACGGATTGACCTAACCCAAAAATTCCTGTTGCATCTGAAAGTAGAAACTCGCCCGATTACAACGGTATGTGTGTTTTTCCCTTAGGCCATTCTGGTTAAGCGATTGGAGCAGCAGAAGTGCGAAAAATTTATTGTCTTGTCAACCATTTCTTAGCTTCAAAGTCCCATATCTCGCGAACGGATTGACTTAACCAAAAAATTCCTATTCTAACTGAAAGTAGAAACTCGCCCGATTACAACGGTATGTGTATTTTTTCCCTAGGCCATTCTGGTTAAGCGTGTGAAAAAGCAGAATTGCGAAAAATTTGTTGTCTTCTGAACCATTTCTTAGCTTCAAACTCCCCTATCTCGCGAACGGATTGACCTAACCCAAAAATTCCTATTGTAACTGAAAGTAGAAACTCGCCCGATTACAACGGTATGTGTATTTTTTCCCTAGGCCATTCTGGTTAAGCGTTTGGAGCAGCAGAATTGCGAAAAATTTGTTCTCTTCTCAACCATTTCTTTGCTTCAATCTCCCCTATCTCGCGAACGGATTGACCTAACCCAAAAATTCCTATTGCATCTGAAAGTAGAAACTCGCCCGATTACAGCGATGCGTGTATTTTTTCCCCAGGCCATTCTGGTTAAGCGTTTGGAGCAGCAGAAGTGCGAAAGATTTGTTGTCTTCTCAACCATTTCTTAGCTTCAAACTCCCATATCTCGCGAACGGATTGACCTAACCCAAAAATTCCTGTTGCATCTGAAAGTAGAAACTCGCCCGATTACAACGGTATGTGTATTTTTTCCCTAGGCCATTCTGGTTAAGCGTTTGGAGCAGCAGAATTGCGAAAAATTTTTTGCCTTCTCAACCATTTCTTGGATTCATACTCCCATATCTCGCGAACGGATTAACCTAACCCAAAAATTCCTGTTGCGACTGAAAGTAGAAACTCACCCGATTACAGCGGTATTTGTATTTTTTCCCTAGGCCATTCTGGTTAAGCGTTTGGAGCAGCAGAATTGCGAAAAATTTGTTCTCTTCTCAACCATTTGTTAGCTTCAAACTCCCATATCTCGCGAACGGATTGACCCAACCCAAAAATTCCTATTGCATTTGAAAGTAGAAACTCGCCCGATTGCAACGGTACGTGTATTTTTCCCTTAGGCCATTCTGGTTAAGCGATTGGAGCAGCAGAAGTGCGAAAAATTTATTGTCTTGTCAACCATTTCTTAGCTTCAAAGTCCCATATCTCGCGAACGGATTGACCTAACCCAAAAATTCCTGTTGCGTCTGAAAGTAGAAACTCTCCCGATTACAACGGTATGTGTATTTTATCCCTAGGCCATTCTGGTTAAGCGTTTGGAGCAGCAGAATTGCGAAAAATTTGTTCTCTTCTCAACCATTTCTTAGCTTCAAACTCCCATATCTCGCGAATGGATTGACCTAACCCAAAAAATCCTATTGTAACTGAAAGTAGAAACTCGCCCGATTACAACGGTATGTGTATTTTTTCCCTAGGCCATTCTGGTTAAGCGTTTGAAGCAGCAGAATTGCGAAAAATTTTTTGCCTTCTCAACAATTTCTTGGCTTCAAACTCCCATATCTCGCGCACGGATTGACCTAACCCAAAAATTCCTATTGCATCTGAAAGTAGAAACTCGCCCGATTACAACGGTATGTGTATTTTTTCCCTAGGCCATTCTGGTTAAGCATTTGAAGCAGCAGAATTGCGAAAAATTTTTTGCCTTCTCTACCATTTCTTGGCTTCAAACTCCGATAACTCGCGAACGGATTGACCTGACCCAAAAATTCCTATTGCGTCTGAAAGTAGAAACTCTCCCGATTACAACGGTATGTGTATTTTATCCCTAGGCCATTCTGGTTAAGCGTTTGGAGCAGCAGAATTGCGAAAAATTTGTTCTCTTCTCAACCATTTCTTAGCTTCAAACTCCCATATCTCGCGAATGGATTGACCTAACCCAAAAATTCCTATTGCGTCTGAAAGTAGAAACTCTCCCGATTACAACGGTATCCGTATTTTTTCCCTAGGCCATTCTGGTTAAGCGTTTGGAGCAGCAGAAGTGCGAAAAATTTGTTGTCTTCTGAACCATTTCTTAGCTTCAAACTCCCTTATCTCGCGAACGGATTGAACTAACCCAAAAATTCCTGTTGCATCTGAAAGTAGAAACTCGCCCGATTACAACGGTATGTGTATTTTTTCCCTAGGCCATTCTGGTTAAGCGTTTGGAGCAGCAGAATTGCGAAAAATTTTTTGCCTTCTCAACCATTTCTTGGCATCAAACTCCCATATCTCGCGAACGGATTGACCTAACCCTAAAATTCCTATTGCATCTGAAAGTAGAAACTCGCCCGATTACAACGGTATGTGTATTTTTTCCCTAGGCCATCCTGGTTAAGCGTTTGGAGCAGCAGAATTGCGAAAAATTTTTTGCCTCCTCAACAATTTCTTGGCTTCAAACTCCCATATTTCGCGAACGGATTGACCTAACCCAAAAATTCCTGTTGCGTCTGAAAGTAGAAACTCGCCCGATTACAACGGTATGTGTATTTTTTCCCTAGGCCATTCTGGTTAAGCGTGTGAAGCAGCAGAATTGCGAAAAATTTATTGTCTTGTCAACCATTTCTTAGCTTCAAAGTCCCATATCTCGCGAACGGATTGACCTAACCCAAAAATTCCTGTTGCGTCTGAAAGTAGATACTCTCCCGATTACAACGGTATGTGTATTTTATCCCTAGGCCATTCTGGTTAAGCGTTTGGAGCAGCAGAATTGCGAAAAATTTGTTCTCTTCTCAACCATTTCTTTGCTTCAAACTCCCATATCTCGCGAACGGATTGACCTAACCCAAAAATTCCTATTGCGTCTGAAAGTAGAAACTCGCCCGATTACAAAGGTATGTGTATTTTTTCCCTAGGCCATTCTGGTAAAGCGCTTGGAGCAGCAGAAGTGCGAAAAATTTGTTGTCTTCTGAACTATTTCTTAGCTTCAAACTCCCATATCTCGCGAACGGATTGACCTAACCCAAAAATTCCTGTTGCATCTGAAAGTAGAAACTCGCCCGATTACAAGGGTATGTGTATTTTTTCCCTAGGCCATTCTGGTTAAGCGTTTGGAGCAGCAGAATTGCGAAAAATTTTTTGCCTTCTCAACCCTTTCTTGGCTTCAAACTCCCATATCTCGCGAACGGATTGACCTAACCCAAAAATTCCTGTTGCATCTGAAAGTAGAAACTCGCCCGATTACAACGGTATGTGTGTTTTTCCCTTAGGCCATTCTGGTTAAGCGATTGGAGCAGCAGAAGTGCGAAAAATTTATTGTCTTGTCAACCATTTCTTAGCTTCAAAGTCCCATATCTCGCGAACGGATTGACTTAACCAAAAAATTCCTATTCTAACTGAAAGTAGAAACTCGCCCGATTACAACGGTATGTGTATTTTTTCCCTAGGCCATTCTGGTTAAGCGTGTGAAAAAGCAGAATTGCGAAAAATTTGTTGTCTTCTGAACCATTTCTTAGCTTCAAACTCCCCTATCTCGCGAACGGATTGACCTAACCCAAAAATTCCTATTGTAACTGAAAATAGAAACTCGCCCGATTACAACGGTATGTGTATTTTTTCCCTAGGCCATTCTGGTTAAGCGTTTGGAGCAGCAGAATTGCGAAAAATTTGTTCTCTTCTCAACCATTTCTTTGCTTCAATCTCCCCTATCTCGCGAACGGATTGACCTAACCCAAAAATTCCTATTGCATCTGAAAGTAGAAACTCGCCCGATTACAGCGATGCGTGTATTTTTTCCCCAGGCCATTCTGGTTAAGCGTTTGGAGCAGCAGAAGTGCGAAAGATTTGTTGTCTTCTCAACCATTTCTTAGCTTCAAACTCCCATATCTCGCGAACGGATTGACCTAACCCAAAAATTCCTGTTGCATCTGAAAGTAGAAACTCGCCCGATTACAACGGTATGTGTATTTTTTCCCTAGGCCATTCTGGTTAAGCGTTTGGAGCAGCAGAATTGCGAAAAATTTTTTGCCTTCTCAACCATTTCTTGGATTCATACTCCCATATCTCGCGAACGGATTAACCTAACCCAAAAATTCCTGTTGCGACTGAAAGTAGAAACTCACCCGATTACAGCGGTATTTGTATTTTTTCCCTAGGCCATTCTGGTTAAGCGTTTGGAGCAGCAGAATTGCGAAAAATTTGTTCTCTTCTCAACCATTTGTTAGCTTCAAACTCCCATATCTCGCGAACGGATTGACCCAACCCAAAAATTCCTATTGCATTTGAAAGTAGAAACTCGCCCGATTGCAACGGTACGTGTATTTTTCCCTTAGGCCATTCTGGTTAAGCGATTGGAGCAGCAGAAGTGCGAAAAATTTATTGTCTTGTCAACCATTTCTTAGCTTCAAAGTCCCATATCTCGCGAACGGATTGACCTAACCCAAAAATTCCTGTTGCGTCTGAAAGTAGAAACTCTCCCGATTACAACGGTATGTGTATTTTATCCCTAGGCCATTCTGGTTAAGCGTTTGGAGCAGCAGAATTGCGAAAAATTTGTTCTCTTCTCAACCATTTCTTAGCTTCAAACTCCCATATCTCGCGAATGGATTGACCTAACCCAAAAAATCCTATTGTAACTGAAAGTAGAAACTCGCCCGATTACAACGGTATGTGTATTTTTTCCCTAGGCCATTCTGGTTAAGCGTTTGAAGCAAGAGAATTGCGAAAAATTGTTTGCCTTCTCAACAATTTCTTGGCTTCAAACTCCCATATCTCGCGCACGGATTGACCTAACCCAAAAATTCCTATTGCATCTGAAAGTAGAAACTCGCCCGATTACAACGGTATGTGTATTTTTTCCCTAGGCCATTCTGGTTAAGCATTTGAAGCAGCAGAATTGCGAAAAATTTTTTGCCTTCTCTACCATTTCTTGGCTTCAAACTCCGATAACTCGCGAACGGATTGACCTGACCCAAAAATTCCTATTGCGTCTGAAAGTAGAAACTCTCCCGATTACAACGGTATGTGTATTTTATCCCTAGGCCATTCTGGTTAAGCGTTTGGAGCAGCAGAATTGCGAAAAATTTGTTCTCTTCTCAACCATTTCTTAGCTTCAAACTCCCATATCTCGCGAATGGATTGACCTAACCCAAAAATTCCTATTGCGTCTGAAAGTAGAAACTCTCCCGATTACAACGGTATCCGTATTTTTTCCCTAGGCCATTCTGGTTAAGCGTTTGGAGCAGCAGAAGTGCGAAAAATTTGTTGTCTTCTGAACCATTTCTTAGCTTCAAACTCCCTTATCTCGCGAACGGATTGAACTAACCCAAAAATTCCTGTTGCATCTGAAAGTAGAAACTCGCCCGATTACAACGGTATGTGTATTTTTTCCCTAGGCCATTCTGGTTAAGCGTTTGGAGCAGCAGAATTGCGAAAAATTTTTTGCCTTCTCAACCATTTCTTGGCATCAAACTCCCATATCTCGCGAACGGATTGACCTAACCCTAAAATTCCTATTGCATCTGAAAGTAGAAACTCGCCCGATTACAACGGTATGTGTATTTTTTCCCTAGGCCATCCTGGTTAAGCGTTTGGAGCAGCAGAATTGCGAAAAATTTTTTGCCTCCTCAACAATTTCTTGGCTTCAAACTCCCATATTTCGCGAACGGATTGACCTAACCCAAAAATTCCTGTTGCGTCTGAAAGTAGAAACTCGCCCGATTACAACGGTATGTGTATTTCTTCCCTAGGCCATTCTGGTTAAGCGTTTGGAGCAGCAGAATTGCGAAAAATTTTTTGCCTTCTCAACCATTTCTTGGCTTCAAACTCCCATATCTCGCGAACGGATTGACCTAACCCAAAAATTCCTGTTGCATCTGAAAGTAGAAACTCGCCCGATTACAACGGTATGTGTATTTTTCCCTTAGGCCATTCTGGTTAAGCGATTGGAGCAGCAGAAGTGCGAAAAATTTATTGTCTTGTCAACCATTTCTTAGCTTCAAAGTCCCAAATCTCGCGAACGGATTGACTTAACCAAAAAATTCCTATTCTAACTGAAAGTAGAAACTCGCCCGATTACAACGGTATGTGTATTTTTTCCCTAGGCCATTCTGGTTAAGCGTGTGAAGCAGCAGAATTGCGAAAAATTTATTGTCTTGTCAACCATTTCTTAGCTTCAAAGTCCCATATCTCGCGAACGGATTGACCTAACCCAAAAAATCCTATTGTAACTGAAAGTAGAAACTCGCCCGATTACAACGGTATGTGTATTTTTTCCCTTAGGCCATTCTGGTTAAGCGTTTGGAGCAGCAGAATTGCGAAAAATTTGTTCTCTTCTCAACCATTTGTTAGCTTCAAACTCCCATATCTCGCGAACGGATTGACCCAACCCAAAAATTCCTATTGCATTTGAAAGTAGAAACTCGCCCGATTGCAACGGTACGTGTATTTTTCCCTTAGGCCATTCTGGTTAAGCGATTGGAGCAGCAGAATTGCGAAAAATTTATTGTCTTGTCAACCATTTCTTAGCTTCAAAGTCCCATATCTCGCGAACGGATTGACCTAACCCAAAAATTCCTGTTGCGTCTGAAAGTAGAAACTCTCCCGATTACAACGGTATGTGTATTTTATCCCTAGGCCATTCTGGTTAAGCGTTTGGAGCAGCAGAATTGCGAAAAATTTGTTCTCTTCTCAACCATTTCTTTGCTTCAAACTCCCATATCTCGCGAACGGATTGACCTAACCCAAAAATTCCTATTGCGTCTGAAAGTAGAAACTCGCCCGATTACAAAGGTATGTGTATTTTTTCCCTAGGCCATTCTGGTAAAGCGCTTGGGGCAGCAGAAGTGCGAAAAATTTGTTGTCTTCTGAACTATTTCTTAGCTTCAAACTCCCATATCTCGCGAACGGATTGACCTAACCCAAAAATTCCTGTTGCATCTGAAAGTAGAAACTCGCCCGATTACAACGGTATGTGTATTTTTTCCCTAGGCCATTCTGGTTAAGCGTTTGGAGCAGCAGAATTGCGAAAAATTTTTTGCCTTCTCAACCCTTTCTTGGCTTCAAACTCCCATATCTCGCGAACGGATTGACCTAACCCAAAAATTCCTGTTGCATCTGAAAGTAGAAACTCGCCCGATTACAACGGTATGTGTGTTTTTCCCTTAGGCCATTCTGGTTAAGCGATTGGAGCAGCAGAAGTGCGAAAAATTTATTGTCTTGTCAACCATTTCTTAGCTTCAAAGTCCCATATTTCGCGAACGGATTGACTTAACCAAAAAATTCCTATTCTAACTGAAAGTAGAAACTCGCCCGATTACAACGGTATGTGTATTTTTTCCCTAGGCCATTCTGGTTAAGCGTGTGAAAAAGCAGAATTGCGAAAAATTTGTTGTCTTCTGAACCATTTCTTAGCTTCAAACTCCCCTATCTCGCGAACGGATTGACCTAACCCAAAAATTCCTATTGTAACTGAAAGTAGAAACTCGCCCGATTACAACGGTATGTGTATTTTTTCCCTAGGCCATTCTGGTTAAGCGTTTGAAGCAGCAGAATTGCGAAAAATTTTTTGCCTTCTCAACCATTTCTTGGCTTCAAACTCCCATATCTCGCGAATGGATTGACCTAACCCAAAAATTCCTATTGCGTCTGAAAGTAGAAACTCGCCCGATTACAACGGTATCTGTATTTTTTCCCTAGGCCATTCTGGTTAAGCGTTTGGAGCAGCAGAACTGCGAAAAATTTGTTGTCTTCTGAACCATTTCTTAGCTTCAATCTCCCCTATCTCGCGAACGGATTGACCTAACCCAAAAATTCCTGTTGCATCTGAAAGTAGAAACTCGCCCGATTACAACGGTATGTGTATTTTTTCCCTAGGCCTTTCTGGTTAAGCGTTTGGAGCAGCAGAATTGCGAAAAATTTTTTGCCTTCTCAACCATTTCTTGGCTTCAAACTCCCATATCTCGCGAACGGATTGACCTAACCCAAAAATTCCTGTTGCATCTGAAAGTAGAAACTCTCCCGATTACAACGGTATGTGTATTTTATCCCTAGGCCATTCTGGTTAAGCGTTTGGAGCAGCAGAATTGCGAAAAATTTTTTGCCTTCTCAACCATTTCTTGGCATCAAACTCCCATATCTCGCGAACGGATTGACCTAACCCTAAAATTCCTGTTGCGTCTGAAAGTAGAAACTCGCCCGATTACAACGGTATGTGTATTTTTTCCCTAGGCCATTCTGGTTAAGCGTTTGGAGCAGCAGAATTGCGAAAAATTTGTTCTCTTCTCAACCATTTGTTAGCTTCAAACTCCCATATCTCGCGAACGGATTGACCCAACCCAAAAATTCCTATTGCATTTGAAAGTAGAAACTCGCCCGATTGCAACGGTACGTGTATTTTTCCCTTAGGCCATTCTGGTTAAGCGATTGGAGCAGCAGAAGTGCGAAAAATTTATTGTCTTGTCAACCATTTCTTAGCTTCAAAGTCCCATATCTCGCGAACGGATTGACTTAACCAAAAAATTCCTATTCTAACTGAAAGTAGAAACTCGCCCGATTACAACGGTATGTGTATTTTTTCCCTAGGCCATTCTGGTTAAGCGTGTGAAGCAGCAGAATTGCGAAAAATTTATTGTCTTGTCAACCGTTTCTTAGCTTCAAAGTCCCATATCTCGCGAACGGATTGACCTAACCTAAAAAATCCTATTGTAACTGAAAGTAGAAACTCGCCCGATTACAACGGTATGTGTATTTTTTCCCTAGGCCATTCTGGTTAAGCGTTTGAAGCAGCAGAATTGCGAAAAATTTTTTGCCTTCTCAACAATTTCTTGGCTTCAAACTCCCATATCTCGCGCACGGATTGACCTAACCCAAAAATTCCTATTGCATCTGAAAGTAGAAACTCGCCCGATTACAACGGTACGTGTATTTTTTCCCTAGGCCATTCTGGTTAAGCATTTGAAGCAGCAGAATTGCGAAAAATTTTTTGCCTTCTCTACCATTTCTTGGCTTCAAACTCCCATAACTCGCGAACGGATTGACCTGACCCAAAAATTCCTATTGCGTCTGAAAGTAGAAACTCTCCCGATTACAACGGTATGTGTATTTTATCCCTAGGCCATTCTGGTTAAGCGTTTGGAGCAGCAGAATTGCGAAAAATTTGTTCTCTTCTCAACCATTTCTTAGCTTCAAACTCCCATATCTCGCGAATGGATTGACCTAACCCAAAAATTCCTATTGCGTCTGAAAGTAGAAACTCTCCCGATTACAACGGTATCTGCATTTTTTCCCTAGGCCATTCTGGTTAAGCGTTTGGAGCAGCAGAAGTGCGAAAAATTTGTTGTCTTCTGAACCATTTCTTAGCTTCAAACTCCCTTATCTCGCGAACGGATTGAACTAACCCAAAAATTCCTGTTGCATCTGAAAGTAGAAACTCGCCCGATTACAACGGTAGGTGTATTTTTTCCCTAGGCCATTCTGGTTAAGCGTTTGGAGCAGCAGAATTGCGAAAAATTTTTTGCCTTCTCAACCATTTCTTGGCATCAAACTCCCATATCTCGCGAACGGATTGACCTAACCCTAAAATTCCTATTGCATCTGAAAGTAGAAACTCGCCCGATTACAACGGTGTGTGTATTTTTTCCCTAGGCCATCCTGGTTAAGCGTTTGGAGCAGCAGAATTGCGAAAAATTTTTTGCCTCCTCAACAATTTCTTGGCTTCAAACTCCCATATTTCGCGAACGGATTGACCTAACCCAAAAATTCCTGTTGCGTCTGAAAGTAGAAACTCGCCCGATTACAACGGTATGTGTATTTCTTCCCTAGGCCATTCTGGTTAAGCGTTTGGAGCAGCAGAATTGCGAAAAATTTTTTGCCTTCTCAACCATTTCTTGGCTTCAAACTCCCATATCTCGCGAACGGATTGACCTAACCCAAAAATTCCTGTTGCATCTGAAAGTAGAAACTCGCCCGATTACAACGGTATGTGTATTTTTCCCTTAGGCCATTCTGGTTAAGCGATTGGAGCAGCAGAAGTGCGAAAAATTTATTGTCTTGTCAACCATTTCTTAGCTTCAAAGTCCCATATCTCGCGAACGGATTGACTTAACCAAAAAATTCCTATTCTAACTGAAAGTAGAAACTCGCCCGATTACAACGGTATGTGTATTTTTTCCCTAGGCCGTTCTGGTTAAGCGTGTGAAGCAGCAGAATTGCGAAAAATTTATTGTCTTGTCAACCATTTCTTAGCTTCAAAGTCCCATATCTCGCGAACGGATTGACCTAACCCAAAAAATCCTACTGTAACTGAAAGTAGAAACTCGCCCGATTACAACGGTATGTGTATTTTTTCCCTTAGGCCATTCTGGTTAAGCGTTTGGAGCAGCAGAATTGCGAAAAATTTGTTCTCTTCTCAACCATTTGTTAGCTTCAAACTCCCATATCTCGCGAACGGATTGACCCAACCCAAAAATTCCTATTGCATTTGAAAGTAGAAACTCGTCCGATTGCAACGGTACGTGTATTTTTCCCTTAGGCCATTCTGGTTAAGCGATTGGAGCAGCAGAATTGCGAAAAATTTATTGTCTTGTCAACCATTTCTTAGCTTCAAAGACCCATATCTCGCGAACGGATTGACCTAACCCAAAAATTCCTGTTGCGTCTGAAAGTAGAAACTCTCCCGATTACAACGGTATGTGTATTTTATCCCTAGGCCATTCTGGTTAAGCGTTTGGAGCAGCAGAATTGCGAAAAATTTGTTCTCTTCTCAACCATTTCTTTGCTTCAAACTCCCATATCTCGCGAACGGATTGACTTAACCAAAAAATTCCTATTCTAACTGAAAGTAGAAACTCGCCCGATTACAACGGTATGTGTATTTTTTCCCTAGGCCATTCTGGTTAAGCGTGTGAAAAAGCAGAATTGCGAAAAATTTGTTGTCTTCTGAACCATTTCTTAGCTTCAAACTCCCCTATCTCGCGAACGGATTGACCTAACCCAAAAATTCCTATTGTAACTGAAAGTAGAAACTCGCCCGATTACAACGGTATGTGTATTTTTTCCCTAGGCCATTCTGGTTAAGCGTTTGGAGCAGCAGAATTGCGAAAAATTTGTTCTCTTCTCAACCATTTCTTTGCTTCAATCTCCCCTATCTCGCGAACGGATTGACCTAACCCAAAAATTCCTATTGCATCTGAAAGTAGAAACTCGCCCGATTACAGCGATGCGTGTATTTTTTCCCCAGGCCATTCTGGTTAAGCGTTTGGAGCAGCAGAAGTGCGAAAGATTTGTTGTCTTCTCAACCATTTCTTAGCTTCAAACTCCCATATCTCGCGAACGGATTGACCTAACCCAAAAATTCCTGTTGCATCTGAAAGTTGAAACTCGCCCGATTACAACGGTATGTGTATTTTTTCCCTAGGACATTCTGGTTAAGCGTTTGGAGCAGCAGAATTGCGAAAAATTTTTTGCCTTCTCAACCATTTCTTGGCTTCAAACGCCCATATCTCGCGAACGGATTGACCTAACCCAAAAATTCCTGTTGCATCTGAAAGTAGAAACTCGCCCGATTACAACGGTATGTGTATTTTTTCCCTAGGCCATTCTGGTTAAGCGTTTGGAGCAGCAGAATTGCGAAAAATTTTTTGCCTTCTCAACCATTTCTTGGATTCATACTCCCATATCTCGCGAACGGATTAACCTAACCCAAAAATTCCTGTTGCGACTGAAAGTAGAAACTCACCCGATTACAGCGGTATTTGTATTTTTTCCCTAGGCCATTCTGGTTAAGCGTTTGGAGCAGCAGAATTGCGAAAAATTTGTTCTCTTCTCAACCATTTGTTAGCTTCAAACTCCCATATCTCGCGAACGGATTGACCCAACCCAAAAATTCCTATTGCATTTGAAAGTAGAAACTCGCCCGATTGCAACGGTACGTGTATTTTTTCCCTTAGGCCATTCTGGTTAAGCGATTGGAGCAGCAGAAGTGCGAAAAATTTATTGTCTTGTCAACCATTTCTTAGCTTCAAAGTCCCATATCTCGCGAACGGATTGACCTAACCCAAAAATTCCTGTTGCGTCTGAAAGTAGAAACTCTCCCGATTACAACGGTATGTGTATTTTATCCCTAGGCCATTCTGGTTAAGCGTTTGGAGCAGCAGAATTGCGAAAAATTTGTTCTCTTCTCAACCATTTCTTAGCTTCAAACTCCCATATCTCGCGAATGGATTGACCTAACCCAAAAATTCCTATTGCGTCTGAAAGTAGAAACTCGCCCGATTACAACGGTATCTGTATTTTTTCCCTAGGCCATTCTGGTTAAGCGTTTGGAGCAGCAGAATTGCGAAAAATTTGTTCTCTTCTCAACCATTTCTTTGCTTCAAACTCCCATATCTCGCGAACGGATTGACCTAACCCAAAAATTCCTATTGCGTCTGAAAGTAGAAACTCGCCCGATTACAAAGGTATGTGTATTTTTTCCCTAGGCCATTCTGGTAAAGCGCTTGGGGCAGCAGAAGTGCGAAAAATTTGTTGTCTTCTGAACTATTTCTTAGCTTCAAACTCCCATATCTCGCGAACGGATTGACCTAACCCAAAAATTCCTGTTGCATCTGAAAGTAGAAACTCGCCCGATTACAACGGTATGTGTATTTTTTCCCTAGGCCATTCTGGTTAAGCGTTTGGAGCAGCAGAATTGCGAAAAATTTTTTGCCTTCTCAACCCTTTCTTGGCTTCAAACTCCCATATCTCGCGAACGGATTGACCTAACCCAAAAATTCCTGTTGCATCTGAAAGTAGAAACTCGCCCGATTACAACGGTATGTGTGTTTTTCCCTTAGGCCATTCTGGTTAAGCGATTGGAGCAGCAGAAGTGCGAAAAATTTATTGTCTTGTAAACCATTTCTTAGCTTCAAAGTCCCATATCTCGCGAACGGATTGACTTAACCAAAAAATTCCTATTCTAACTGAAAGTAGAAACTCGCCCGATTACAACGGTATGTGTATTTTTTCCCTAGGCCATTCTGGTTAAGCGTGTGAAAAAGCAGAATTGCGAAAAATTTGTTGTCTTCTGAACCATTTCTTAGCTTCAAACTCCCCTATCTCGCGAACGGATTGACCTAACCCAAAAATTCCTATTGTAACTGAAAGTAGAAACTCGCCCGATTACAACGGTATGTGTATTTTTTCCCTAGGCCATTCTGGTTAAGCGTTTGAAGCAGCAGAATTGCGAAAAATTTTTTGCCTTCTCAACCATTTCTTGGCTTCAAACTCCCATATCTCGCGAATGGATTGACCTAACCCAAAAATTCCTATTGCGTCTGAAAGTAGAAACTCGCCCGATTACAACGGTATCTGTATTTTTTCCCTAGGCCATTCTGGTTAAGCGTTTGGAGCAGCAGAACTGCGAAAAATTTGTTGTCTTCTGAACCATTTCTTAGCTTCAATCTCCCCTATCTCGCGAACGGATTGACCTAACCCAAAAATTCCTGTTGCATCTGAAAGTAGAAACTCGCCCGATTACAACGGTATGTGTATTTTTTCCCTAGGCCTTTCTGGTTAAGCGTTTGGAGCAGCAGAATTGCGAAAAATTTTTTGCCTTCTCAACCATTTCTTGGCTTCAAACTCCCATATCTCGCGAACGGATTGACCTAACCCAAAAATTCCTGTTGCATCTGAAAGTAGAAACTCTCCCGATTACAACGGTATGTGTATTTTATCCCTAGGCCATTCTGGTTAAGCGTTTGGAGCAGCAGAATTGCGAAAAATTTTTTGCCTTCTCAACCATTTCTTGGCATCAAACTCCCATATCTCGCGAACGGATTGACCTAACCCTAAAATTCCTGTTGCGTCTGAAAGTAGAAACTCGCCCGATTACAACGGTATGTGTATTTTTTCCCTAGGCCATTCTGGTTAAGCGTTTGGAGCAGCAGAATTGCGAAAAATTTGTTCTCTTCTCAACCATTTGTTAGCTTCAAACTCCCATATCTCGCGAACGGATTGACCCAACCCAAAAATTCCTATTGCATTTGAAAGTAGAAACTCGCCCGATTGCAACGGTACGTGTATTTTTCCCTTAGGCCATTCTGGTTAAGCGATTGGAGCAGCAGAAGTGCGAAAAATTTATTGTCTTGTCAACCATTTCTTAGCTTCAAAGTCCCATATCTCGCGAACGGATTGACTTAACCAAAAAATTCCTATTCTAACTGAAAGTAGAAACTCGCCCGATTACAACGGTATGTGTATTTTTTCCCTAGGCCATTCTGGTTAAGCGTGTGAAGCAGCAGAATTGCGAAAAATTTATTGTCTTGTCAACCGTTTCTTAGCTTCAAAGTCCCATATCTCGCGAACGGATTGACCTAACCTAAAAAATCCTATTGTAACTGAAAGTAGAAACTCGCCCGATTACAACGGTATGTGTATTTTTTCCCTAGGCCATTCTGGTTAAGCGTTTGAAGCAGCAGAATTGCGAAAAATTTTTTGCCTTCTCAACAATTTCTTGGCTTCAAACTCCCATATCTCGCGCACGGATTGACCTAACCCAAAAATTCCTATTGCATCTGAAAGTAGAAACTCGCCCGATTACAACGGTACGTGTATTTTTTCCCTAGGCCATTCTGGTTAAGCATTTGAAGCAGCAGAATTGCGAAAAATTTTTTGCCTTCTCTACCATTTCTTGGCTTCAAACTCCCATAACTCGCGAACGGATTGACCTGACCCAAAAATTCCTATTGCGTCTGAAAGTAGAAACTCTCCCGATTACAACGGTATGTGTATTTTATCCCTAGGCCATTCTGGTTAAGCGTTTGGAGCAGCAGAATTGCGAAAAATTTGTTCTCTTCTCAACCATTTCTTAGCTTCAAACTCCCATATCTCGCGAATGGATTGACCTAACCCAAAAATTCCTATTGCGTCTGAAAGTAGAAACTCTCCCGATTACAACGGTATCTGCATTTTTTCCCTAGGCCATTCTGGTTAAGCGTTTGGAGCAGCAGAAGTGCGAAAAATTTGTTGTCTTCTGAACCATTTCTTAGCTTCAAACTCCCTTATCTCGCGAACGGATTGAACTAACCCAAAAATTCCTGTTGCATCTGAAAGTAGAAACTCGCCCGATTACAACGGTAGGTGTATTTTTTCCCTAGGCCATTCTGGTTAAGCGTTTGGAGCAGCAGAATTGCGAAAAATTTTTTGCCTTCTCAACCGTTTCTTGGCATCAAACTCCCATATCTCGCGAACGGATTGACCTAACCCTAAAATTCCTATTGCATCTGAAAGTAGAAACTCGCCCGATTACAACGGTATGTGTATTTTTTCCCTAGGCCATCCTGGTTAAGCGTTTGGAGCAGCAGAATTGCGAAAAATTTTTTGCCTCCTCAACAATTTCTTGGCTTCAAACTCCCATATTTCGCGAACGGATTGACCTAACCCAAAAATTCCTGTTGCGTCTGAAAGTAGAAACTCGCCCGATTACAACGGTATGTGTATTTCTTCCCTAGGCCATTCTGGTTAAGCGTTTGGAGCAGCAGAATTGCGAAAAATTTTTTGCCTTCTCAACCATTTCTTGGCTTCAAACTCCCATATCTCGCGAACGGATTGACCTAACCCAAAAATTCCTGTTGCATCTGAAAGTAGAAACTCGCCCGATTACAACGGTATGTGTATTTTTCCCTTAGGCCATTCTGGTTAAGCGATTGGAGCAGCAGAAGTGCGAAAAATTTATTGTCTTGTCAACCATTTCTTAGCTTCAAAGTCCCATATCTCGCGAACGGATTGACTTAACCAAAAAATTCCTATTCTAACTGAAAGTAGAAACTCGCCCGATTACAACGGTATGTGTATTTTTTCCCTAGGCCGTTCTGGTTAAGCGTGTGAAGCAGCAGAATTGCGAAAAATTTATTGTCTTGTCAACCATTTCTTAGCTTCAAAGTCCCATATCTCGCGAACGGATTGACCTAACCCAAAAAATCCTACTGTAACTGAAAGTAGAAACTCGCCCGATTACAACGGTATGTGTATTTTTTCCCTTAGGCCATTCTGGTTAAGCGTTTGGAGCAGCAGAATTGCGAAAAATTTGTTCTCTTCTCAACCATTTGTTAGCTTCAAACTCCCATATCTCGCGAACGGATTGACCCAACCCAAAAATTCCTATTGCATTTGAAAGTAGGAACTCGCCCGATTGCAACGGTACGTGTATTTTTCCCTTAGGCCATTCTGGTTAAGCGATTGGAGCAGCAGAATTGCGAAAAATTTATTGTCTTGTCAACCATTTCTTAGCTTCAAAGTCCCATATCTCGCGAACGGATTGACCTAACCCAAAAATTCCTGTTGCGTCTGAAAGTAGAAACTCTCCCGATTACAACGGTATGTGTATTTTATCCCTAGGCCATTCTGGTTAAGCGTTTGGAGCAGCAGAATTGCGAAAAATTTGTTCTCTTCTCAACCATTTCTTTGCTTCAAACTCCCATATCTCGCGAACGGATTGACCTAACCCAAAAATTCCTATTGCGTCTGAAAGTAGAAACTCGCCCGATTACAAAGGTATGTGTATTTTTTCCCTAGGCCATTCTGGTAAAGCGCTTGGAGCAGCAGAAGTGCGAAAAATTTGTTGTCTTCTGAACTATTTGTTAGCTTCAAACTCCCATATCTCGCGAACGGATTGACCTAACCCAAAAATTCCTGTTGCATCTGAAAGTAGAAACTCGCCCGATTACAACGGTATGTGTATTTTTTC